>NC_044037.1:1298846-1623558 GCF_901765095.1 Microcaecilia unicolor | reverse complement strand
GAAAAGGGCCAATGGCCCATCCAGTCTGCCTATCCTCAGTAACCACTAACTCTTCCTTTCCTAAGGGATCCCACATGCCTGTCCTATGTTTTCTTAAATTCTGACACAGTCCCCATCTCCACAACCTCTACCCGGAGGCCATTCCACGCATCCACCACCTTTTCGGTGAAAAAGTATTTTCTTAGATTCCTCCTTTGCCTATTTCCTCTTAACTTCATCGTATGCCCCCTCATTCCAGAGTTTTCCTTCTTTTGAAAAAGGCTAGTCTTCTGTATATTGACACCACTGAGGTATTTAAACATCTCTATCATATCCCCTCTCTCGCGCCTCTCTTCCAGCGACATGTTGAGGTCAGTGGCGTTCCTACGGGGGCTGACACCCGGGGCGGATCGCCGATGTGCCCCGCCCCCAGGTGCAGCGCTCCCCTGGAACAGCATGACGCCCCCCCCCTGGCGAAAGAACCCCCCCGGGTGCACGCTGCTGGGGGGGGGTTGCAGCGCACCTGCCGGCTCTTCGTTTTCATGCTCCCTCTGCCCCGGAACAGGAACGTAACCTGTTCCGGGGCAGAGGGAGCATGAAAACGAAGAGCCGACAGGCATGCACCCGGGGCAAACCGCCCCCACCGCCCCCCCCCCCCCTTGGTACACCACTGGTTGAGGTCTATAAGCCTGTCTCTATATGTTTTATGACAGAGGTTGCCTACTATCTCAGAATATGTCTCTGTAATGAAACCCTTGATGCAAGCTTTAGACATTCTTAAATGTGAAACTAACGCATTCATGGCCTATCTTGTGCCCACTCTGGTATTGCTGAAAGAGAAAGTACAAGCATTGAGAAAAACAGGACACTTAAGACTTGTCAGCCATTAGTAAGAGGTTTACTAAGTGACATACAGAAGCACTTTGAAGAGCAGTTAATGGATGAGGAACTTATAGCAGTTGCAATATTGCATCCAAGCACATAAGCACCACCATACTGGGAAAAGACCAAGGGTCCATCAAGCCCAGCATCCTGTCTCCGACAGTGGCCAATCCAGGCTTCAAGAACCCAGCAACCCCCCCCCCCCCCCCCAAAACAAAAAAAAAAAAAATTAATTTTTAATAATGTTCAATGGACTTTTCCTTCAGGAATCTGTCCAACCCCCTCTTAAACTCCGTAAGGCCAGCTGCTGTCACTACATTCTCCAGCAACGAGTTCCAGAGTCCAACTACACATTGAGTAAAGAAAACTTTCTGCTATTTGTTTTAAATCTACCATATTCTAGCTTCATCTTGTTCTATTATTGTTTGAAAGTGTAAACAAACGCTTCACAACTGTCCGCTCTACTCCGCTCATTATCTTGTAGACTTCTATCATATCACCCGGCAGCCGCCTTTTATCCAAGCTGAAGAGCTCTAACCTTCTCAGCTTTTCCTCATAGGGAAGTCGTTCCATCCCTTTTATCATTTTCGTTGCCCTTCTCTGCACCTTCTCCAATTGCTTTATATCTTTTTTGACATGCGGCGACCAGAATTGGACATAGTATTCAAGGTGCAGTCGCACCATGGAGCAATACAATCCAAAGTTCAAGACTGCATGGATCAAGGACCTTATGCAGAAATTGCTAGGAATAGATTTGCTGTTCAAAAACACCCAAGCCAAGAGTTCAGTCATAGTTGAGGTTACTGCAGAAACCACAGTGGCTCACTACAGTTGGACATGGATGATGATTTCTTCACTTTCAACACAGCAGATACCAATATCACACATGGCGAAGCATAAACAGTGTAAATTCTGTGTCAGAACTTGTTGGATATCCTGTTCTCAAAGACATCTTTTCTGAACTAAATGCTGCTTTATCAGCCAGTGATGCATGTGAACCAAAAAGAGGTAACATGGATGATGACCATTGTGAACACCAGCCACTGTTGGGCCTAAATTCAGCATTTAATAAAAATTAAAGTGTCCAACTTGTTTGATAACATCAACAGACTTTACACTTCGTGGGGGCAGGGGAGGGGGGAATGACATATTTTTGGCCGGCTTGTTAAATGGGTATTAACTTGTAATTTCATTTATTAAGTTTTTGTTCCATTGAACCCTCAGGAGCAGGTGGGGGGAAGAGAGGTTGGTGGTTGGGAGGCGAGGATAGTGGAGGGCAGACTTATACGGTCTGTGCCAGAGCCAGTGATGGGAGGCGGGACTGGTGGTTGGGAGGCGGGAAATACTGTTGGGCAGACTTGTACGGTCTGTACCCTGAAAAAGGCAGGTACAAATCAAGGTAAGGTATACACATATGAGTTTATCTTGTTGGGCAGACTGGATGGACCGTGCAGGTCTTTTTCTGCCGTCATCTACTATGTTACTATGTTACTCAGAGATCTATACATATTCACGATACTTTTAATTGAGTTTTTTTATAAGACTTTCTGCTTTTGAAGCCACTACCTTTACTTTTAGTTAATTGTGTAGAGAGTGAGTGTAGTTATAGGTGTGTGACAGGGTGAGGACAGTGGTTAGGGTGTGTTAATTTAGTTATAGTGTATGATAGGGGTTTGTGACACACACACACAATGAAGGTGATGGTGGTTGTGTCACTTTTGTATTGTGATGGAAGGCAAAAATTGCAGTAGTACTCTCTGATGGGCTAAGTAGAGACAGTTCGGATCTTGGTTTGATGAAAATCTTTGGTTAGAATTTGAGGGAATGTAAAAGGTGGGATGGATGTTACTCAGAAGCGTGGAGTGGGGAAGTTGCACCCTACATGTAATTAGCATTAGAAAGGTTCCTGATTGCACCATGTCACAGGCACTGGAAACAATAAGGAATGGGATCACACGGGGTGTAGGCGGAAGTCACAGCGTTTGATGTGAATGCTAAATGTGTTGTTGGAAGCTTGATAAAGGCTCTATTGTAGGAATGGAGTTTATAATTCAGCCGGCCTCCTCAGTGCAGGGTAGTGACTGCTGATGAGGACAGCTAATGGTCTCCGTCTCCAGCTGACCATGTCTTAGAGGCTGTGCAGGGAGGAGAGTGTGCAGTGAGGGAACCCGGTCATCTTCCAGGTACACCCTTGTCTTACATCCCTGGGAAATTGATGGGGAGGGCCTCTGCCAAGGCTGGAGGACAGAAAGAGCAGTTAATACAGGCAGCTCACAGGGTTCAGACAAGGTTAGTCAACCTAATGCCAGGCAGGCAGGAACCCAGAGGCTACAGACAACAGTGAAAATAGACTCCTTGACCACAAGCAGTGTGACTTTTGTAAGAATGGGGAGCCAACCAGCTCAGCTCAACCCTCTTCCCCCCATCCCAAGGAACCCTTTCTCTTCCCATCCCCCTGGTCCTTCTGCTTTTCCCTTGTACCAGCAGCGACTCCCCTGGGTCCCACACCACCCAATCACAGAGCTCAGAGCTGCATGGATAGGGTGGGGGGTGAGAGGGGCCATGGAACACTGGTGCCCCCCCCCCCCCGGAGGGTGGCACTGGAGGAGGAACTGGAAGGTCACAACATTAAAAAGCACAGGTCTTCTGTGATGTGAGCTGTATCCAGGAAGAAGTGGGGGGGGGGGGGGGGGGAGGAGGCTGTGGGCCACACATGTACACATTGGATCCCAGGTGTTGATAATTTGGGGGTTTCTTTTTGAAGGATCTGTTAGTGTAAAGCATATGGTAAAAAGCAGCCAGGTTCTGCAGCCCTGGCGTAAAAGTGCTCAGGATAATCATCAGTCTAGCCAGTAACCACCCTAAAAGAAGGGATTTACCCTGGCTGGAAATGATCTCCTCAGTGGGGCTCAAAGTATTTGCAGATTTCTAGGGTACATTAAAAAGACGATTGCAGGACATGTTATGTCAGGGAAGGAAATCAGGATGCAGAGATTTCATTTTCAAAAGTGCATTCCCTGCTTTACCCCAAATGACTGTCTGCAGATCAGGGTCGATGTCCGGTGTGTGGTGGTGATGGTTGTGGTGGTGGTGGTGGAAATAGGACAATTGCCCCATTGCCACAAGCTGAAGAAGGTACAACCTACTCCCTAAATCCTGCCATGGGACCCAGCATGGCTAACACTGGGTCTGCTGTGACCATGGCCAAACCCTTCACTGTCAGGGACCCAGAGATGCTTCAACTCCAAAGGCAGGTTTTTAATTTCTACCTTCTGAGAAGCCCTGCAGGGCTCTCCTGTGACTCACACCCCAGTAAAACAAGGGGGCAATTCGGACAGAGCCAGTTCCAGGCAGTGCTTTGAACACAGATATGCGATTAATTGTTTTTTTTCTGAAGATTAACGGCATTAATCTTCTCTACTAACATCTGAGGTTAAGGGGGTCACACGCCGTGTTTTGCAAATGTAACATGAAGTGATTTCTTTGCAGTGAATTTTCCGACAATTTATTAAGTACTTGAATGTTTGTTATATTTTATTTCAGAAATTCCCTTAATTGATTACATTATTAGCAGCGCTGTTAAGGGTGAATGAGCTTCTGTTCTATCAGCCGACTCCTGCTTGATCATTATTTTTGTTAGGTTTGTGATATTAAATGTCGTTTCCTGTTTTTCTGTAGGATTTTCTCTGTTGTAGGGTTAAGCAGTGTCTGATGACCATTTTGAGTGGTTGTTTTTTTTTCTTGTGTTTCTTGTCTGGATGAGCAGGGGGAAGAGTTAATAGATCTCTAGAAACAACCCCAAATCATTTGTAAACTTAGTGAAATTACTAGCAGCAAAATACCACCTCAAACACTAATGCTTTGTAGTATTTTAAATCTGCTACTTAGCTTCATGGAGTTTGTCGAGATCTGAAGATTCTGCTTTAGGTGTATAGCAGAGACCTCTAGTGGTTGTACTAAAATAGTGTTCTTGTGAAACTTCACAGTTTCCAGAACAAACTGACTCCTGCCCCCTTCAGTAGAAACCCCAGTTCTGTTTGTCTTTGGGTGTAATTCCCTGGCCACTGCACCGATTAGTGAGGGGATCAAGGACTTTGCTAAGCTCAGCCCTTGTGCCATAGGAAGTAAAGAGGTGGAGAGAAGTGACAGGAGATAGTGAGGCTTCAGCATTTGCTTGGAGGTGTGATCTGGAAGTGGGTAACCAGTACGTCAGTGCTCCTAAAGAGGAGAGAGAAACAGGAAAACAATGTGGGATTTAGGGCCTGAGAAGGCAGGAGAGGGCACAGAGGACAATCCTTAAGAGCTACCTGAAAAGCCAAAAAGTGAAGAAAGTTACAGCAGTGGCCACTAGCTCTGGAGGTATAGAAGAGGAAGAGAGGGAAAGGGCAGTCCCTTAGAGTGGAGAGACCTGAAAGAAAAATGAGTGACAAGCGTCTGGTGTCATTTGTTTTGTATCTTTGTGTTTAATGAAAAATTTTGGAGAAATTACACAACAGAAGCAAAACATACAAACACAGACTACTCAATATCTAAAAATTAACTAATACAGATGAAACCACTTAACTCAACACAAACAACCACTGGGGCTCAGCACTCAAGAAAAAGTTCTAGGTGTTGTTGTAGACAAAAAGGTTGAAATCTGCTCAGTGTGCGGTGGCGGCCAAAAAAGCAAATTATTAGGAAAGAGGAAGTGAATAAGACCAAAAACACTGTAATGCCTCTGTATTGCTCCATGGTGCAACCGCGCCTTGAGTATTGCATTCAGTTCTGGTCGCCATATCTCAAAAAAGATATTCCAAAATTAGAAAATGTTCAAAGAAGAGCAACCAAAATGATAAAGGGGGTGGGACTCTTCTCATATGAGGAAAGGCTTGGATGAGGGGAGATATGATCGAGGTCTACAAAATCCCAAGTGGTGTAGAACAAGTAGAACTAAATCAATTTTTTACTTGTTCCAAAAGTACAAAGACTAGGGGACATTTGAGGAAGTTACATGGAAATACTTTTAAAACGAATAGGAGGAAATATTTTTTCACTCAACGAGGATGTGGTAACTTTGCCGGAGGATGTAGTAACAGCAGTTTGCGTATCTGGGTTTAAAAAACGGTTTGGACACGTTCCTGGAGGAAAAGTCCATAGTCTGCAATTGAGACAGGCATGAGGAAGCCAGTGCTTGCCCTGGGATTTGTAGTATGGAGTGTTGCTACGATTTGGGTTTCTGCCAGGTACTTGTGACCTGGCTTGGCCACTGTTGGAAACAGGATACTGGGCTTGATGGACCATTGTGACTACTCTTATGTTCTTAAATTCAACCACCAAATTGGCCAAAAAGTCTCCTTCCTGGAGCTAGGTAACTTGGCAACTCTGCAACAGTGAGTCAAGAACCAAAGAAGTTGTGCACATCATGTTCACCCTCCACTGCCTCCGGTAGAAACTAGAGGTGCCAAGGTACAATGTATCTAAGGTTTATATTTACAAAATTGTACATGTGCGAAAAGCTTCACAAATGGAAGCAGCGAAGTAAAACATTTCACTTTCTTTGATGTTTTTGAAAGGATATAGACAGAGAGAAGGTAGCATTAGGACAGTGTTCCAAGGAGGAAGCTGTCTCGGTAAATTCCCTGGGTCATTTAGTATGTGTACAGGTACATTTGTAGCAGTGGATTTTCAAATGGAGGCTCTATTTAGAAGCCACCGAAACACCCAGAAGTGCAGTCACTCTCTCAGGCAGTGTCCCCACCGCCACATCATGCAAAGTTCTTTTCCTCAGCCTGCAGTAGACCCTTCACACCTTATCCCATTCTTCTTAAATTCCTGCTCCTGTTCAACAATCCCATCCCCATTCCCCCCACAAGTTCCACAGCTCTCTCCAAAACCACACGCAGGACTCAGCCTCCACCTACTCCAGCCCTTGCAGTTCAGCCCCTCCATCCTATGACTAAAGCCTTCCCATTGGCTGGATCCTACCACAGTCTCTGCACCGGAGAGCAATGAAGAGCTACAGAGGGCTAAACTGTGAAAAATATCCAGACATTCTAGCCGTCATTCTTGAACCCGGTAATTTTCAAATTTGTAGAATCCAAGGCTCCTGAGTCCTCAGCACCCTCCCCCTAAACTTTTAAGCCCGAGGCACCTGCCTAGTTTGCCTATCCAGCTCTGTCTAGATTCCCAGCTCACTGTGGAAGCACAGATGCAATTGGAGGTGATTTTGACTTTCAAAGTGTTGTACAATCCCTTGTTCTCCCAACACTGGATTACTGCCCTATACAGAACTGTATTTAAGCTCAAAATCAACGCCAAACATTGCAGTTAGCTGAAAACGCTACCACCAGAGTTATTGCTACTATTCGAAAGAATAAACAGGGTATCCCCTATGCTGGTAGATCTTAACTGGTTACCAATTATTTTAACAATTACATTTAAATGTTTTTTTTATTAATATATAAGACAGCACAAGGAGGTTTTATTACAAGGGACAGCATGAGTTCATCTGGCCCATTAACTGGGCTGAAGCCAGAGGGCAGAGCTTGTCACCATATTGAGTGACCCCAAATATTCTCAGACGCTATTGAAAATAAAAGCAAACTTGTGAGGTTTATATTGTTTTAGTAAACCTCCTAGGTTTTCCATTCTCTCTGTTAGGAGCGGATGGGGTGGGGAGTTTGAGGGGTCTGTGAAGGGGGAGGTTATATTCAAAATGTTTCTTAATGCTTTAGTGCTTGCTTTCTTATTTGCAATGCTGTATCGCTGTGCTAGATGCCTTTATTTTTGCTTAAGATGACAATAAAGATATTTGTACATTAAAAACAATAGTAAATGTTATGACTGCCTTTGTGTGTGTTTTTTATTTTATTTAACAGCTTCCCATATGCTTTGAATTGCCCCAAGGAAATTAAGGGCAAGCTTCCGGCCAAGGTTTCCTTTCAGCTGCCCGATCCTTTCAGTGATGCCTCTGTCAGAGACTCGGGATCAGTGAATGTTGTGCCCATCAGAATTGGAACCACAGGAGAGATTGGCCTGTGATAAATTATGCAAAATTATGGTATTGTGCCAGAGTACAATCATTCGCCCATCTGCTGTCATAGGAAGACATGAGGTTCTCACCTGCTGCCTGCAAGGAGGTTTAATAGACAACATTCAGAGTTTTTATTAAACCTCCTTGGCTGCCTGGAACAAAACCGGCAAAGTGGCATAATTTTGCTTTTTCCTCTGCCTATGTACCCTGGAATTCCTCCACTTCTGATCGCTGCCTTATTGCCTTACTACTCTAACCGATGAAAGGTAATTCCATTCTGACGGTTCTGTGTACATCCGTATGCTGAACAAGCTGGCCTGTTTCTGTATCTCAGATTGAATAAAAATGTGCTGAAAACTATGAGAGCAGAAGAGGGAAGAGCAGGAAGGAAAGATTTAAGGATGCAGCTGATAGTTTATTTAGGATTCACCAATATGGCGGCTGAACGGGAGAGACGGCTTCAACTTTTTGACATCATGCCATCTCCTGTCATAAAACCTCCTTGATACAGTAGGATGTGGCACCTTATCTTTCAGAGGTGCTTATTATATATCAACCTTTCAGAGGAATACGGTCAGATCCGAGAGCACTAGGCATTTGAGTTCCAGCACTAGATAGGGGTTATTTAGTTGCAGCTAAGTTGGGAGCCTTTTCAATAGCTGGAACATGTTACAAATTGAGGCAATTTTACTGCAAGACTCCCTTAATGCTAAAAAATGCAGGGTCATACATTTGGGCTGCAAAAACCTGAGGAGGTGAAGTACTTCTGTGCACAAAAGAGGAGCGGGACTTAGGTGTGATCATATGTGATGATCTTAAGGTGGCCAAACAGGTAGAAAAGGCAATGGCGAAAGCTAGGATGCTTGGGTGCATAGGGAGAGGAATGGTTAGTAGGAAATAGGAGGTGATGATAACCCTGTATAAGACTCTGGTGAGACCTCATTTAGAATATTGTGTAAATTCTGGAGAACACACCTTCAAAAAGATATAAACAGGATGGAATTGGTCCAGAGGGCGGCTACTAAAATGGTCAGTGGTCTTCATCATAAAGCGAATCGGGACAGACTTAAAGATCTCAGTATGTATACTTTGGAAGAAAGACGGAAGAAGGGAGCTATGATAGACACTTAAATACCTATGAGGCTTAAATGCACAGGAGGTGAATCTCTTTCAATTGAAAGGAAGCTCTGGAATGAGGGGGCATAGGATGAAGGTGAAAGGGGACAAACTCATTAGTAACTTGAAGAGATACTTCTTCACAGAAATGGCCTCCCGGTGGAAGCAGTGGAGACGAAAATAGTATCTGAATTCAAGAGGTCTTGGGACAAGTACATAGGATCTGTAAAGGAGTGATAGGGAGAGTAGAGGGCATGAATGGGCAGACTCATGGTCTTTATCTGTCATTATTTTCCATGTTTCTTTGTTTGACTTATGGACAGATGTGTTTGGGATGAATAAGTAAAAATATTTTGGTTTTTTGAAGGTTTCCATACACAATTAAAAAGAAGTAAATATTGTTACACACTCCCCGAAGAAGCCAGAATTATTTATTCGTTACATTTGTATCCCACATTTTCCCACCTATTTGCAGGCTCCATGTGGCTTACATAGTACCAGAGAGATGTTTACAGACTCCGGGGTAAACAAATACAAAGAGATGTTGTGATAGGATAGGTTCATGTGGTAGGTCCACATAAGAGATTCGTTCAGCGGAAGCGTTCTGTAGTATTTGGAAAGTGAGGACAGTGCTGAGCAGAATTTTACGGTCTGTGTCTTGTAATTGACAAGGCAGATTCAGATAGGCTGGAGTGGGCTTTGACAGCAACTCCAGTAGTTGGAACATAAGGGCAGAGCTGGGTGGACTTGTACAGTCCCAGAAACACCAAAGAAAGACCATGATCAAGTATATAATCTAATGTTAATTGTTTGGCAAAACAATGGCCATTGTTGGTGATTAAGAAGACCTAAGCTAAATTCTTTATCATTTTTATATTTTATAGATGCATTGGTTATTACATTGTTTTGACAATTTTGGAGGTTTTTCTGACGTAGCTGTATTAAAGAGTCACCATTAGGGCTTCCTGTTCAAGGTGACTGTGTACTGTGGTCTTTTTCCTCTTTTATTGTTGTAAGAATTATTTCTGAACTAATTTTTAACATGAGGATCACTTGCTGGTTAGTGATTTCTATCTGGGTTCATTTCCCATTCCTTGTGACCCTCCATTGCCCCGGGTACAAAAACTTAGATTGTGAGCCCTCTAGGGACAGAGAAAGTACCTGCATATAATGTGTACAGCACTGTGTACATCTAGTAGCACTATAGGAATGATTAGTAGTAACCTTTGGGATTCTGGAATCTTTCTACTCTTTGTCCTTATCCCTTATTTGTCCTGATTAGATTATAAGCTCTGTCGAGCAGGGACTGTCTCTTCATGTTCAGTGTACAGTGCTGTGTACATCTAGTAGTGCTATAGAAATGATAATTACTAGTAGTAGTATTGTTTTGAAACTGAACTGCTTCTCGACTTGTCTGCTGAAGCCACAGCCAAGTTACAGTTTGCAGATTATGGCTAACATGATCAAATGATTTCAGATAATGCCCTCGATTTACTTGTATGCAGTTTAAAATGTTTTCTTCAGAGTCTGGAGTTTGAACATGTTTATTATGGGGCATTATCAAGATACTTGCAAGCTAATGGCAAAGCAGAATCCGAGGTGAAGATAGTGAAGAACCTCTGTAGGGAAGGAAAAGGGATAGTGAAGACCCATGGAAAGTTATATTGCATTGGAGGACCAGGTCAACAGAGGACATGGATGGCAGCCCAGCATAGTGCCCAATCTCTGGCCATAGCCAGCTAGTGGTATATCAGGAAATGTACAACATTACTACTACTACTAGTCATTTCTATAGAGCTACTAGACGTACACAGTGCTGTATACATTATATGCAGGTACTTTCTCTGTCCCTAGAAGGCTCATAATCTAAGTTTTGGTACCTGGGGCAATGGAGGGTTAAGTGACTTGCCCAAGGTCAGAAGGAGCTGCAGTGGGAATTGAACCTAGGTTGCCAGGCTCAAAGCCTGCTGCATTAACCCTTAGGCTACTCCTCCAGTCCTCCAACACAAGAGGCAAGTTTTTAAATCAAGATACAATGTGTCTACAACTGAATACTGGAGACTCAGTCTATATGAAAGCCTTGCTGGGAGATTGTATGATCATTGGCAGATGGGTACCTGTGTGCCAAAGATCACATTATGCTGATATTAGTAGACACTGAAGGAACTGTCTATTGATGCAATTGTAAGGACCTGCGAGTGGCTGAGTAGCCAGCTTCACAAGCAGCGCACACACAGCCTAATGGAAGGGTCATATGTGCTCTTGTGATCCAGGATACTCCCGGGCACAGAGAGCTCAGGAGCTGTAGGGAAGAGCCCTGAGCCAGTGGACACACCTGTCAAGTACGTTACCAGGTACGGCTGCCATGTTGGACAACAACCCACCGATTCCAGGCAGGTGTCAGCAGCGGCAATCACGGAAAAGCCTCGTCAAAGCCACCTCAGATACTTGATGCATAGAACAAAGTTGTGCATAACTCAAAAAAGAGAACAAGGGAGATGTTACAGATGTTCATTTCTATTGGAAGCTCATGCCATATGTCACTGTTTTCTTCATTGTTCACCTTTACTTGTTCCTGTGAACCGCTGCATTTCATGTAACTGTTACTGTGGACTGGGCTGCCAGTTGTCCTTTACATGAAAGGGAGATGTGTTTGGAAACTGTTTCACATGCCTGGGTGAACAACCTTTGCTCAGTGAGGTCTTTATCATGTTTAAATAAAGTCTTGTTTTTGGAAACTGACCTTACCTGGGATTAGGGGACGGCCGGGGTGTGGGGTTTGTTTTGTGTTTATACAGCAGCTCTATTGAGGATACTACAGCTGAGGCCTTTACGGGTCAGAAATGTCTACCTGCCTTTTGAGGCTTTTCTGTAGCCTCTGACTTATCTGCTTTGATAGATGTATTCAAATACCTCAGTGTACAATAGGACTTGGATTTCAGATGTATTACCCGCCTTTTCCAGATCTGAGCTCAAGGCCAGGCATAAACAGATTCACAAGTTATTTCCCTGCTAAGGCGGAGGGATTTGCCGCAGAACACAGTGTCAGTGGGAGTCGTGGGTTAGGATTTGAACCTTGACTTTCCTTTCTTTTGAGCCTGCTGCAGCCCTTTTCCATTGGGAAAGAATTGTAGAATAAGAGGAGAGGTGAGGCTTGAAAATATTTCTTCTTGGGCACATGGTAAAGCCCCTTTGCTCTTTAATACTCTTTCCTGCGAGGTCATACAGATGTCTGGTTATGTAATCAAAGCCTTTATCTTCCCCTCCTCAAAGTACTGTTCTGCACATGTCCAGTGACATGTAGAGGAGACAGCATTACATACAAGCCTCTGCGCTGATGTATTCTTATAACATAAATTTATTTGTTGCATTTGTATCCCACATTTTCCCACCTATTTGCAGGCTCAATGTGGCTTGCATTTGCCGTAATGGCGGTTGCCATTTCCGGGTGATAGAATTACAAATTGTGTTGCGTTAAGGTGCATACATACATGGTAACATACATGAAACATAACATATATGGAGCAGATCATGGTGTATATATTATATATATATAATGTGCATACATATATGGTGGAGAAGAGTCCATTATGGCATTGCATGAAGGTTCCTGAGTAATAAATTGGATTATAGCATATGTTTGGTCGTTGATTATAGAGAGACCCTATTTGACATAAGGTTTACGGTGGTGGTGCTTGTTGTGTGATAGTGTTATAGTGTTGCTGTTTAGTATTTAAGATGGCTGTTTATGATATGCCTTCTTGAAAAGATCTGTTTTCAGTAGCCTTCGGAAGATGGTTAGGTCTTGCATTGTTTTTATGGCCTTCGGTAGTGCGTTCCATAGCTGCGTGCAGATGTATGAGAAGCTGGTCGCGTATGTGGATTTATATTTTAGCCCTTTACAGTTAGGATAGTGGAGATTGAGGAATGTGCGTGATGATCTTTTTGCATTCCTAATAGGCAGATCTATAAGGTCTGACATATAGGTTGGGGCTTCTCCGTAGATGATTTTGTGGGCCAGGGTGCATACTTTGAACGCAATTCGTTCATTTACTGGGAGCCAGTGTAGTTTTTCTCTTAGGGGTTTGGCGCTTTCGTATTTCGTTTTCTTCCCTCCTCAAAGTACCGTTCTGCACATGTCCAGTGACATGCAGAGGAGACAGCATTACATACAAGCCTCTGCGCTGATGTATTCTTATAACATGATGTAAGAAAATGAGCCAATACCTTTTTATTAGACTTAATTTGAATGTTTGTTTTTGACCAGCTTTCAAAGGCCAGAACCTTCTTCCTCAGGCAAGACAAACAGCAAAAGATGACCGTTTTCAGAATATATAGAGTTCATATGACACCTTCCCACTACTCAAGTTTTTTTTCCACCATCTCCATCAGGGCTAAAACCCCAGTTCAGCCACCTAGAAAAGCTTATGTCTTCCCAGTAAATATTTCCTCACTGACCATTCAAATGTGTAACAACAAAGTGAACGAAATGAAATAAAACGTCTTAGTGAAACAAAGGAAGTACCAATGCAACCACGTTTTCAGCGCTGGCCCTGCTTCAGGTGCACTTTGTTGCCATCACAGCAAAAAGAAAGATAGTGAGTCAAAGTCATCAATGTAAAACAACAATCATCAAAAACATTTCCGAAAAAAGTAGTGGGAAAAATGGCTCTGCGCACCTGGGCCCTTTTACTGCAGTGGGTAAAACAGCCTCCAGCACACATGGCTATGCAGTGAGAGAACTCTTAATGCATGGACACGTGGCAGGAAACCCTTACCAGACTCCTGCGCTAACCCAAAATGAGGTCCAGTTTATATACAACTTTGGAATGAATGAACCAATCAGAACAAACCACATGGGAAAACATTGTCCAGTCAGAGAAGAGGAGTCCGTTCAGTCCACCAGGGTGCACTGTTGCAGCACGTTTTCATCCTCAGTCACAGGAAGCAAGATGCTGCTCACAATCACTCCCCACAGCCATGGGAAGCGCCAATTCAAGTCGGCTATAGCCAGAGATGGGTAGTGATGAAGCACTTGGACTCTGGTACATAGTAACATAGTAGATGACGGCAGAAAAAGACCTGCACGGTCCATCCAGTCTGCCCAACAAGATAACTCATATGTGCTAATTTTTGTGTATACCCTACTTTGATTTGTACCTCTGTTCTTCAGGGCACAGACCGTATAAGTCTGCCCAGCACTATCCCTGCCTCCCAACCACCAGCCCCGCCTCCCAACCACCGGCTCTGGCACAGACCGTATTAGTCTGCCCAGCACTATCCCCGTTTCCCAACCACCAGTCCCACCTCCCACCACCGGCTCTGGCACAGACCATACAAGTCTGCCTAGCACTATCCCCGCCCCCCACCACCAGCCCCGCCTCCCACCACCGGCTCTGGCACAGACCGTATAAGTCTGCCCAGCACTATCCCCGCCCCCCCACCACCAGCCCCGCCTCCCACCACCGGCTCTGGCACAGACCGTATAAGTCTGCCCAGCACTATTCCCGCCTCCCAACCACCAGCCCCGCCTCCCACCACCGGCTCTGGCACAGACCGTACAAGTCTGCCCAGCACTATCCCCGCCCCCAACTACCAGCCCCACCTCCCGATCTTGACTAAGCTCCTGAGGATCCATTCCTTCGGCACAGGATTCCTTTATGCTTATCCCACGCATGTTTGAATTCCGTTACCGTTTTCATTTCCACCACCTCCCGCGGGAGAGCATTCCAAGCATCCACTACTCTTAAGTATAATTGGTAGTACTTGTAATAAATTACACATCTTTGCCATACCTTTTACTTGTAACTCATTACAAGTAAGCTGTGATTTTGTACTTAGTAAAGAGTATTTTTGTTTTTAAGTATTTTCCATACAGCTGCTTCTCTCCCTCTACAGGCAATGTCAGACCCAGTTTGCTGCTAACCGGACCCAAACTTCCGGTCTCAGAAACAGGAAGAAAAAGCTACAAGGAGATATAACTCACTGCCAAACTAAAAAAGTCTCTTTTAATATCCTCAGCTACCTGAAGACATAATTCTACCCTCTATCAATCTGCGCAACTGAGATTAAAAAGCACATAATCTTTCCCAAGAAATGTTATCAAACATTTATGAGGAACCTTTAGAAAAAAAAATACCCCTTTCTAAGTTTAAGAAATTCTCTATGGAGATATGTGGATACAGCAGAAAACCCCCTCCATGAAACAGCACAGATTTATCCTTTAAAAAAAAAGAAGATAATACTTTATCTCTAGCAGTTGTCACAGCAAAGATCACCGCCATAATTTCCCGAACTGAGGTCTCCAATATAATAGTTACATTAAAATCTGGAAATGAATTTAATAACCTCCACCAGCTTATTCTTAATCAATCCCAGGACATAATATGCTTCAGCAACATGTGGAAGGGGCATCTACATCAGAATGTAGGTTGTCCTTCAACTATAGTGCAGAAATCATAGAACAAACTGGAAAATTAAAAAATGTACTGTAAATTATTATAACACATCAAGGGACAGATTCTATATATGGCGTGGAAAACATTTCTGCCTAAGCGTATTCTATAAGATTTGGGTGTAGTATTTATTTGGATTTGCTCACACCTTTTTCAGTAGTAGCTGAAGGTGAGTTATATTCAAGTACTCTGGATATTTCTCTGTCCCAGGAGGGCTCACAATCTAAGTTTGTACCTGAGGCAATGGAGGGTTAATTGACTTGCCCAGAGTCACAAGGAGCTGCAGTGGGAATTTAACTCAGTTCCCCAGGATCAAAGTCCACTGCACTAACCACTAGGCTACTCCTCCACTCTTAGGTGATGACTCCCAAGGTGGACCCTAGCCATTCCTCTCCCAATGCACCCAAGCATCCTTCTTGGTTTTTTTCCATCACCTTTTCTACCTGTTTGGCCACCTTAAGATCATCACATATGATCATACCCAACTCCCGCTCTTCTTTCGTACACAAAATTTCTTCACCCCTAAACTGTACCATTCCCTTGGATTTTTGCAGCCCAAATGCATGACCATGCATTTTTGGATTAAATCTAAGCTGTCAAATTCCAGACCATTCCTCTAGCTTCGCTAAGTCCTTCCTCAGGTTATCTACATCATCAGGGCTGTCTACCCTATTGCAGATTTTAGAATCATCTGCAAATTGGCAAGCCTTACCAGACAGCCCTTCAGCAATATCACTTACAAAAATGTTAAAAAGAACTGGCCCAAAACCGAACCTTGTGGCACACCACTGGTAACATCCTTTTCCTCAGAATGAGCTCCAGTTACCACTACCCTCTGTCGCCTTCCACTCAACCAGTTTCTAAGCTAGTCAGTCATATTAGGGCTCATACTGAGGGCACCTGATTTAATTATTAGTTATCTATGTGGAAACATGCCAAATTCTTTGCTAAAATCTAAAAAAAAAACCAAATAAAACCAAATACAAGGTGATCCACATTGTAAAGAATAATCCGAATCATAGTTACCAGATGCTAGAGTCCACCTTGGGGGTCAGCGCTCAAGAATAAGATCTGGGTGTCATTGTAGATAATACACTGAAATATTCTGCTCAGTGTGTGGCGGCGGCCAAAAAAAGCAATAAAGGATGCTAGGAATTAAGAAAGGGATGGTGAATAAGGCCAAAAATACTATAATGCCTTTGTGTCGCTCCATGGTGCATCTGCACCTTGAGTATTGCATTCAGTGTTGGTCGCTGTATCTCAGAAAAGATATAGCGGAATTAGAAAAGGTTCAAAGAGGAGCGACTAAAATGATAAAGGGGATAAAACTTCTCTCATATGAGTTAGATAACTACAGAAAATATGCTCATATTACTTTGCTTTATTTGAAATATCATTGGTTACCTATGAAATATACAGTTGATTTTAAAGTGTTGACTCTGGTCCACAAGGGCTTCTTATACTCGGAGGCTGAGCTATTACAATTCAATTACCATCCCACATATTCCAGCTCTTTGGTAAAAGTTAAGCAGTATGTTACATTGTTTAATAAACATAAGCATACTTAGGACGGGTTTATTTAAGAGATTCATCATTTTCTCCTTGATTTTAAAATGTGAATATTTATTATAATAGTGAGTGACGCTATGATTGTAATTTATTTAGCAAAATTTAATAGTTTCAAGTTTATTAAAAATTTGATATACTGCCCAATCAGAAAAACCTTCTAGGTGGTTTACAAAACTCAAATATAACATTTATAATTAAGGAAATAAGACAGAAGAAAATAGAAGCAAAAGTAATTCCAAAGAGGGGAAAACAACAACAAAAAATTATTAAAAGGCTTTAGATATCCACACTAATCTAAAAACGTGTGTGTGTGTATATATATATATTTATATAAATAAAATAAAGAAACATGCTTGCAAATCCAGTAATGTCATACCAGTGTCCAGCTCCTAAGATGTGAAGGAGGGATATTCCAATATATTAAGAACCACATGTATCAGTAAAGAGAGAAGCTTTTAATTGTTTCTTAAAAATAGACAAAGACATTTCCAGCTGTAAAAATAATGGAATAGAATTCCAAAGGAAAGGACCTGAGACGTTAAACATCTTAGTCCCTAATGTGTCAAGCACAACCATTCTCAATGAAGGAACAACTAACTCGTAATGTACCACGGACCTTAAGTGATGTCGTAGGGCTTTAAGGGACAAGAGAAGGAAAAATACTAGACTTAGTCCTTAGTGGTGCTCATGATCTAGTGCAGGGGGTAACGATACGAGGGCCGCTTGATAACAGTGATCATAATATGATCGGTTTTGATATTGGCATTGAAGGAAGTGAAACTAGGAAATCAAGTACGCTAGCGTTTAACTATAGAAAAGGTGATTACGACAAAATGAGAAAAATGGTGAAAAAAAGACTGAAAGGAGCAGCTCGCAGAGTAAAAAACTTGCATCAGGCGTGGATGCTGTTTAAAAACACCATCCTGGAGGTTCAGGACAAATATATTCCACGTATTAGAAAAAGGGAAAAAAGACTAAACGTCAGCCGGCGTGGCTAAACAGTAAGATAAAGGAAATCATTAGAGCCAAAAAACAATCCTTCAGAAAGTGGAGAAGAGAACCAACTGAAAGTAACAGGATAGATCATAAGGAATGCCAAGCCAAATGCAAAGCGGAGATAAGGAGGGCAAAAAAGGACTTTGAGAAGAAATTAGCGTTGGAAGCAAAATACATAGTAAAAATTTTTTTAGATACATTAAAAGCAGGAAACCGGCCAAAGAGTCGGTTGGGCCGCTGGACGAAAATGGTGTTAAAGGGGCGATCAAGGAGGACAAAGCCGTAGCGGAGAAATTAAATGAATTCTTTGCTTCGGTCTTCACCGAGGAGGATTTGGGGGGGACACCGGTGCCGGAAAGAATATTTGAAGCGGGGGAGTCGGAGAAACTAAACAAATTCTCTGTAACCTTGGAGGATGTAATGGGTCAGTTCAGCAAGCTGAAGAGTAGTAAATCACCGGGACCTGATGGTATTCATCCCAGAGTATTAATAGAACTAAAAAATGAACTTGCGGAGCTACTGTTAGAAATATGCAATCTGTCCCTAAAATAGAGTGTAGTACCGGAAGACTGGAGGGTAGCCAATGTTACTCCGATTTTTAAGAAGGGTTCCAGAGGAGATCCGGGAAATTATAGACCGGTGAGTCTGACGTCGGTGCCGGGCAAGATGGTGGAGGCTATTATTAAGAATAAAATTGCAGAGCATATACAAAAACATGGACTGATGAGACAAAGTCAGCACGGATTTAGTGAAGGGAAGTCTTGCCTCACCAATCTAATGCATTTTTTTGAGGGGGTAAGCAAACATGTGGACAATGGGGAGCCGGTTGATATTGTATATCTGGATTTTCAGAAGGCGTTTGACAAAGTGCCGCACGAAAGACTCCTGAAGAAATTGCAGAGTCATGGAATCGGAGGTAGGGTATTATTATGGATTAAGAACTGGTTGAAAGATAGGAAGCAGAGAGTAGGATTGCGTGGCCAGTATTCTCAGTGGAGGAGGGTAGTTAGTGGGGTCCCGCAGGGGTCTGTGCTGGGTCCGTTGCTTTTTAATGTATTTATAATGACCTAGAGATGGGAATAACTAGTGAGGTAATTAAATTCGCCGATGACACAAAATTATTCAGGGTCGTCAAGTCGCAGGAGGAATGTGAACGATTACAGGAGGACCTTGCGAGACTGGGAGAATGGGCGTGCAAGTGGCAGATGAAGTTCAATGTTGACAAGTGCAAAGTGATGCATGTGGGTAAGAGGAACCCGAATTATAGCTACGTCTTGCAAGGTTCCGCGTTAGGAGTTACGGATCAAGAAAGGGATCTGGGTGTCGTCGTCGATGATACGCTGAAACCTTCTGCTCAGTGTGCTGCTGCGGCTAGGAAAGCGAATAGAATGTTGGGTGTTATTAGGAAGGGTATGGAGTCCAGGTGTGCGGATGTTATAATGCCGTTGTATCGCTCCATGGTGCGACCGCACCTGGAGTATTGTGTTCAGTACTGGTCTCCGTATCTCAAAAAAGATATAGTAGAATTGGAAAAGGTACAGCGAAGGGCGACGAAAATGATAGTGGGGATGGGACGACTTTCCTATGAAGAGAGGCTGAGAAGGCTAGGGCTTTTCAGCTTGGAGAAGAGACGGCTGAGGGGAGATATGATAGAAGTGTATAAAATAATGAGTGGAATGGATCGGGTGGATGTGAAGCGACTGTTCACGCTATCCAAAAATACTAGGACTAGAGGGCATGAGTTGAAGCTACAGTGTGGTAAATTTAAAACGAATCGGAGAAAAGTTTTCTTCACCCAACGTGTAATTAGACTCTGGAATTCGTTGCCGGAGAACGTGGTACGGGCGGTTAGCTTGACGGAGTTTAAAAAGGGGTTAGATAGATTCCTAAAGGACAAGTCCATAGACAGCTATTAAATGGACTTGGAAAAATTCCGCATTTTTAGGTATAACTTGTCTGGAATGTTTTTACGTTTGGGGAGCGTGCCAGGTGCCCTTGACCTGGATTGGCCACTGTCGGTGACAGGATGCTGGGCTAGATGGACCTTTGGTCTTTCCCAGTATGGCACTACTTATGTACTTATGTAAGTAGTTTCAACAAATAAGATGGCGCTTCAGAAGTGGTAAAGAATCTTAAAAATAATGGAGACCAATGTTCATTGTGCAATAAAGGGGTAACATGATCATACTTTTTGGAAGTAGTTAACATTTTTACTGCTAGATTTAGAAAATTTGAAGACTTCTAATATCTGACTGATGTAAACCATTACAAAGAGCTTTACAATAGCCCAACTGAGAGATTATGAGTGGTTTATTTATTTATTTATTGCATTTGTATCCCACATTTTCCCACCTTTTTGCGGGCTCAGTGTGGCTTACAATATATTATGAATCATGGAAATACAATTTGTTACAACTTGGTTATGGATTACATTGTGATGAGTTGTTTGAGTCAAAGTTAAAGTATCGACAAGGAGTATAATCATGGAAAAAGCACTGAAACATTGGAAGGAAACAAGGGAGACAAAAAGGGGCAATATACAGTGGGGGAAATAAGTATTTGATCCCTTGCTGATTTTGTAAGTTTGCCCACTGACAAAGACATGAGCAGCCCATAATTGAAGGGTAGGTTATTGGTAACAGTGAGAGATAGCACATCACAAATTAAATCCGGAAAATCACATTGTGGAAAGTATATGAATTTATTTGCATTCTGCAGAGGGAAATAAGTATTTGATCCCCCACCAACCAGTAAGAGATCTGGCCCCTACAGACCAGGTAGATGCTCCAAATCAACTCGTTACCTGCATGACAGACAGCTGTCGGCAATGGTCACCTGTATGAAAGACACCTGTCCACAGACTCAGTGAATCAGTCAGACTCTAACCTCTACAAAATGGCCAAGAGCAAGGAGCTGTCTAAGGATGTCAGGGACAAGATCATACACCTGCACAAGGCTGGAATGGGCTACAAAACCATCAGTAAGACGCTGGGCGAGAAGGAGACAACTGTTGGTGCCATAGTAAGAAAATGGAAGAAGTACAAAATGACTGTCAATCGACAAAGATCTGGGGCTCCACGCAAAATCTCACCTCGTGGGGTATCCTTGATCATGAGGAAGGTTAGAAATCAGCCTACAACTACAAGGGGGGAACTTGTCAATGATCTCAAGGCAGCTGGGACCACTGTCACCACGAAAACCATTGGTAACACATTACGACATAACGGATTGCAATCCTGCAGTGCCCGCAAGGTCCCCCTGCTCCGGAAGGCACATGTGACGGCCCGTCTGAAGTTTGCCAGTGAACACCTGGATGATGCCGAGAGTGATTGGGAGAAGGTGCTGTGGTCAGATGAGACAAAAATTGAGCTCTTTGGCATGAACTCAACTCGCCGTGTTTGGAGGAAGAGAAATGCTGCCTATGACCCAAAGAACACCGTCCCCACTGTCAAGCATGGAGGTGGAAATGTTATGTTTTGGGGGTGTTTCTCTGCTAAGGGCACAGGACTACTTCACCGCATCAATGGGAGAATGGATGGGGCCATGTACCATACAATTCTGAGTGACAACCTCCTTCCCTCCGCCAGGGCCTTAAAAATGGGTCGTGGCTGGGTCTTCCAGCACGACAATGACCCAAAACATACAGCCAAGGCAACAAAGGAGTGGCTCAGGAAGAAGCACATTAGGGTCATGGAGTGGCCTAGCCAGTCACCAGACCTTAATCCCATTGAAAACTTATGGAGGGAGCTGAAGCTGCGAGTTGCCAAGCGACAGCCCAGAACTCTTAATGATTTAGAGATGATCTGCAAAGAGGAGTGGACCAAAATTCCTCCTGACATGTGTGCAAACCTCATCATCAACTACAGAAGACGTCTGACCGCTGTGCTTGCCAACAAGGGTTTTGCCACCAAGTATTAGGTCTTGTTTGCCAGAGGGATCAAATACTTATTTCCCTCTGCAGAATGCAAATAAATTCATATACTTTCCACAATGTGATTTTCCGGATTTAATTTGTGATGTGCTATCTCTCACTGTTACCAATAACCTACCCTTCAATTATGGGCTGCTCATGTCTTTGTCAGTGGGCAAACTTACAAAATCAGCAAGGGATCAAATACTTATTTCCCCCACTGTATAATAACAGGAACACACGGTATACATTTTCTGTGAGTAAAGGTATGAGTGTGGTAAGATTTCGGGGGATGAGAATTCAGGAGTGGCTGTATTGATGCATAACTGAACAATGAGTGTGGGCTTTATGTGTTTTGGTTCTTTCCGTAAATTTTCTCAAAAAGATGGGTCTTCAATAGTTTGCGGAAGGTGGTTTGTTCGTAGATCGCTTTCAGGTTGCGTGGTAGTGTGTTCCAGAACTGCGTGCTCATGTAAGAAAAGGTTGACGCATGCAGCGCCTTGTATTTCAAACCCTTGCAATTAGGGAAGTGGAGGTTGAGGAAAGTTCGTGATGATCTTTTAGCGTTTCGGGGTGGTAAGTCTATTAAATCAGACATGTAGGCTGGGGCTTCGCCATGAATGATTTTGTGGACTACTGTGCATACTTTAAAAGTGATGCGTTCCTTGAGTTCAAAACATAAAGAGCTGAAGTTGGAAAAAGATCACAAACTGAATAGTTCATCTTCAATTTATAGAAACTACATTGAATAACAGTAGAAATCTGAGTACAAAAATTCAAATTCTGATCAAGTATTTTTACCATGGAATGAAAGAGAATTTTACTGTCAGCAATCAACAAAGGAAATGGTTCTAGCAAAATATCCATATTTTTCCCAATGAGTGCAGTGTGTCTGAGAGGATGGCATTTCCTGAAGGTTATCGCCAGTGGTAGATGTGACACTGAGCATGGCACCTACAGGTTATTAAAGAGGTGGTGGAAGACAGGTGAAAGTTTGTCACTTGTGGATGGTCTATGGATGGCTCTGGATTAAAACTGTAGAATGCATAGAATAAAATCAGTTTTTGTCAGTCTTGAAGATTTGGTTCCTCTTGTTGGAAGCCTGGCTATCTTTGTTCAGTCTAGGTAGAAGCCTTGTTCTTCTGCCTTCTCTGTAATAAAGATTTCAGTATTGTTTCTTCAAATATCTGTACTCTTTTGGCTTATAATAATGTTGTGATACCAATAATAATTTTAAGAAAAGGTAGTGAACTCAGCGGTTGGATGCGACTGCTGGATTTCCCCAGTAATTAGCCCATAGCTCTAACCACTTGGCCACTCCTTCTCTAGGACAGCATTCTTCCTAGCAGATAAAGAATGCTTACAGGTCAACACTTACATACCCTGGCAAATGTGTCTTTAAAAATGCAGACTCTGGCATTTAAACAATCCACATAGATTGAACTGTACCTATGTAGTAATTTTCAGGCCTAACTTAAACTGCTTAGCTATACAAATTGTGCCACTGTCCATGTAGCTGAGTGAAACTCCCTCACTCTGCCTGGATAGTGCCGGAGTGGAAAGGGAGTATATTCAGCAGCAATATTCACTATACAGAAAAGTCTTTTTGAATACATGGCCCTGGGGTTTTCTCTCACAAGAACTACACATCATCCTTCCACACAGTGTTATAATGGGTCATGTTCTGGATATTCTATTTGGTTGCATCCCAGGAACACAGATGTTATGATAAGCCATGTACTAGGCAACTTTCTGACATGCTTTGTCACTAACCCTTGACTCTTTTCCATCTGTTCCCCTTGCAGATTCGAAAGATGAACTGGGCAGGTCTCTACACCCTTCTGAGTGGAGTGAGCCGGCACTCCACCGGCATTGGCCGTATCTGGCTGTCCGTTGTCTTCATTTTTCGAATCATGGTGCTGGTTGTGGCAGCGGAAAGTGTATGGGGAGATGAGAAGTCTGCCTTTACCTGTAACACGCAACAACCTGGCTGCAACAGTGTCTGCTATGATCACTTCTTCCCCATCTCTCATATCCGGCTCTGGGCACTGCAGCTCATCATCGTTTCCACACCAGCATTGCTAGTTGCTATGCACGTGGCCCATCAGCAGCATCAGGAAAAGAAGATGCTACGAATGTCTGGCCACGGGGATGCAAAGCAGCTGGAGGAGGTAAAGAAGCACAAGGTTCACATCTCAGGGACCCTGTGGTGGACCTATGCCCTGAGCGTCTTTTTCAGGATTATCTTTGAAGTAGCTTTCATGTACATCTTCTACATGATCTATCCTGGCTACAAAATGATTCGACTGGTGAAATGTGACGCCTACCCCTGTCCCAACACTGTTGACTGCTTCATCTCCCGGCCCACAGAGAAAACCATCTTCACTGTCTTCATGCTGGCAACCTCCGCAATCTGCATCTTGCTGAATGTGGCAGAGCTGGTTTTCCTGATTGCCAGAGCCTGTGCCAGGCGGAGACAGTGGGGCACTGGCCCATCAGGGAAAAGCTCTTTCTACAGCAGCAAAGAATACAAACAGAATGAAAAGAACCTAATGCTCACAGAGGATAGTTTCAAGAGGAGCGCAGGGCAAGAGAAGGGAGAACACTGTTCTGCCTCATAGGGGAGGCAGCCTGAGCACCCAGCACACCTGCCCTGTACAGGTCAGAGAGTGGAGTTGTGTATATACAACAGACATGGCTGAGGAAGACAGACTCAGAAGAGGAGGCCTGACAGGAACAACCTCAACTGCAGGAAAAGGTGACATCTGGAGTCCGAGCGTATTCTTCCCATCTCAATCTGTGCTGTATTTCCAGCCTCTCATTTATTACAACTGAATATTTATTTTCCCGAGGATGAACTGATTTCAGGTGAAGAAACAATTGCATTCTTTGTCACTGCAATAATGAGCAATGAAACTCTTCAGAGCCACTGCCATAGGGGGAGGATCCTGAACTCCGAAAGCTTCTCTCAAAGCCTTTTCAGTATTACAGTCACAGTATTTCATGCCTCACAGAAGACCTGGCCCCTGAGGAACTTTCTGGAAGGACTCACTCATGACTTATGAGGCAAAACCTGTTACGATCTGAGGGACTCTTTCTATTAATGATTAATTGAAAGATGTTATAAATGTTCCTAATAATCGCCTTGGAAATTCTGATAAATTGGTGATACCTAGGGAGGCAGCATGCAGGAAGTTTATTAAAGCTGACCTTTAATGAGAAATTGCAGAGTTTTGTGTTTAAACAGTTTCTGAAGATTGTGTAGCCAGTGTTGAACGAAGTCTCATGAATGGACACTGCCATCGATCTTTGGCAGCTCATTTCCCTCTAGGGCATTTTGTAACCTGACAGTGAGGCTAGGAATGTGCAAAGGTGCATTTAGGGGGTAGGTCTATAAACAATGCTAAAAGTTAGATGCCCAGAATCTAGGCACTAAATTAATAATCTTTACCAGCACATTTGTGTACCCAATCCATTATAGAATAGTATCATTCAATATTCTGCGCTCTTCCGAAGTCAGAACAGTCATGAGCTGCTGGCTCATGCCCCTCCCTTGTGAATGACCCCATTTGCAATTACACCCTACAACGCTGAGGCACTCGGCAACACAGAATAGCATCTAAGTGTCATTTCATCCCACTTCATTTGTGACACACTCTACAGATTAGGGGATTTTTGCTCCTACCCAAAAGCTGTTCCACAAATTTTCTTCTGCTCTGAGGCTTGTGTGTCCTGGTAGAGGTCAGCTGATTGTAGCTCTGCTCTGCTCATCCTCCACCCCAGGAATGTCTAAGTGGGGCTCTTTTATTACAGGGCATTAAACTCGTAACAACGCACATGTTACTGCAGAAATGCATTAAAGCATTACAGCTCACTAACACATGTGTTACTGATTTTTAACAAATATTTTTGGAAGGGGGCATGGAATCATTAAACAGTTTAGCACCTTATACTTAACACACACTAACTGGCTAACATAGAGTTAACTTGGGGGCACTTAGGAAGTGGTAAATGCTCCGCTGTTAACTCTATACAGGTACTGCACTATGATAACATTAGAACACAATCTGCAATAAAATATATTTTAAAAATCCCACAGAACTGCTGTGTTACATCTGGGCTTAGCACACGGTAAAATCCCACATTACCAGTGTTATTCAAAGTACCAGTTCAAAGTGCTTAAGTAAAATTAAAAATTAACTAAAAGTACAGCAAAGAACACATTAAAAATGTACTTAAGTGAAAGTAAAAAAAAGTTATTACCTAATAACCACTAAAGTCCTGCAGCATTCCGTGCCTAGAGTGAGTCTTTACTTCCTAGTTCCTGCACTTCTCTTTTATAGCCCTAGATGGGGCGCTGAGAGATGATCTCACTTCCTGGCTAAGGAATATTTAAGGAAGTGCTCTACACTCCACTGGGGCTTCAGCAACAGGCTTCTAGAGTTGTGTTTCTCCGGTGTTCTTGTCTAGCCAGTTCCAGTCTTGCTGTTCCAGCTACTCCCTGGCCTTGACTCCATTGGGCCAGCCCCAAAGGGCTTTCTTGAGCCACCCTCTGCCCTGACTTATTGGGGTGCCCACAAGGGCTCTTTTAAGAGCCACCACTAGACTGTTCATGTTGTGTTCCAGTCAGTCCTCCCAAGGGCTCTTTTAAGAACCTACCTCTAGACCACCTCTGTCATGTTCCAGCCAGTCTGCTAGGTACTGCCTAGTCCTATGCTTCTGCCACTCCAAGTCAGGTCCTGCCTTCTCCAGCCCCCGGACTCTGCCAGACGGCCCTGTCAACAGTTCTCAACCACGGGTAGAACCAATCTCGACACAGCCCAAGGGCTCACCTTCCCCAACCGTGACATTTGCGCATACCACTCCTAAGCCATGGGTAGGTGGAGTACGATCTCAGTCTCTCAAATTTACTGCTAACGCTCACCATAGTACTTGCTTCTTTCTGGCGTTCTTAAGTTGTAACACATACAGGCAATTCAGTGAGGTGCATTTAGAAATTCTTTTTAACCAGGCCTGCGTTCTGTCACATCTTCTTGGTCTCCAACTGCATTTCTTGGTACTTGAGGGTCTTCCTTCTCTCCGCACGATTCACAATCACTTGGGACTAACACATCTATTCCTCCTAAGCCTATTTCCACTTAACTTCATCCTATGCCCTCTCATTCAAGAGGTATCCTTCATTTGGAAAAGGCTCACCTCCTGTACGTATCCCCTCTCTCCTGCCTCTCTTCCAGTGTATACAAGTTGAGATTCATAACCGCTAACTAGTAATTTCTTAATTAAGTTGCTAATGGAGTGGGAATATGTCAACCAAAGTCCCCTAAGATTTAATTATTATTATTATTTTAATGCTGTTAGAAATACAGTCTACTTAGATCCACAGAGGGAAAATTACTAAGAGCTAATTACTACCTCATAGAGATGCCATAATTAAATTTGAATTTGTAGCCTCCTAATTGGTTTAAGGGCCTATAAATCAGAGATCAGACCAGCGGTGGGAATTCTTTGTTAAATTGTACAGCGCTGCGTAACCCTAGTAGCGCTCTAGAAATGTTAAGTAGTAGTAGTAGTAGTAATTCAAGAGTAAATTGGGGCTTCCTGTTCCTATTAGTTGTGCTTTATACTGATACCATAGTAACTGTAAGACAGCCCTTTAAAGGCTAACCTATGGAAGTGTAACAGACTTTATATGCTAAGAAAAGCTATTCCTTAAACTCCTTTGCTAAGTTAGCAGAGTAACTCAAAGTCCCTGAAGTTACCTGTTAATTCTAAGTCTACCTTTCCCAAAGTTTAAAAGCAATTTCTCAGCAAATTCTTACCAGTGAAGTTCTCTTCCTCTCTGGAAGTCTCCTCATAGCACCTCTTCTGGTTTCTTCAGATTACTTGGCAGAATATACACAAGCTACATCAGATTATACAGCAGGATATACACATTACATTACATGCATTCTTATATTCCACAATTATCCATATGGATTTTATGCAGATTACAATGGAACCCACAATATATGGTGAACAACAAATGAAATAATATATTTAATGAGGTTACACATTCCTTCATAGGAGGTCATATTAAAACACTTATATAAAAACATCTCAAAAAATAGGCATTAAAAACCTCTCTCAACCATCGATAGTTTTGAATAGATTTAATTTCTAATGGTACAAATGGCAAACAGGCACAGCGAAGATTAAAACGAAAAACACACAGTCAGTGATGTTGCTGTGAAAATTTAATGAAAGCATGGCTCAATTCAACATGGCCTTTGTTTCGGCCACCCGGTCTGCATCAGGAGTCTATAAAAATATATGATACATAAACATTGTTCAAAGTTATAACCTCATTATTATCTCGTGTTAAACTTTACAATACTGGAACGATACACTTCATTTTCTTTCCTTTTCAATAAGACTTTATTCTCAGCTTGTATGCTTGTGGAAAATCTCGTCTTCACTACTGAGGTATCTTATGTTTGTCATTCTACATAAAGGAAGACATTATGTTATAGATCTGTCATTATTGCTTGTCATTATTATGTTTGTATAATATGTAAGTTTTAGTACTCCACTGTGTTAAATATTTTATATTTTTTATATATGTATTTTTTGGCAGTGGTTCTCAATGTACAGATGTTTATGTTTCTTATATTTTTATAGACTCCTGATGCAAGCCAGGTGGCCAAAACACAGGCCATGTCGAGTTGAGCCATGCTTTAATTAAAGTTTCACAGCAACATCACTGACTGTGTGTTTTTTGTTGTAATCTTCGATGTGCCTGTTTGCTATTTGTGTTGATTTGCGAGGATCAGTTCTTCTGTTTTACTTTCTTTTATTTCTAATGGTACATCATTCCAAAGTAGAGGAACTTGATTACTAAAACAAGATGTAAAACCAAGTGTGTTTTTTAAGCCTGTAGGAGCAGGAAAGTGCAATTGCAGAGTATCCCAAAGACGAAGGGCCATCAACTATGGGACCAGCAAGGATCCTCCTTTAGTACAAATAAAGGACTCTTGATTGTCCCATACTGTTTGTTTTTGTTTCTATAGGTGAACTTGGACCCTCTCTTCTACCACTGCTCATTTTCAAAGCACATAGACTTACAAAGTTCCATTATCACATTTGTAAATTAAGTCTATATGATTTGCAAATGAGCCTCTACCTGTACTACTACTACTACTTAACATTTCTAAAGTGCTACTAGGGTTACGCAGCGCTGTACAATTTAACATAGAGGGACGGTCCCTGCTCAAGGAGCTTACAATCTAAAAGACAAGTAAACGGTCAGTCCGATAGGGGCAGTCAAATTGGGGCAGTCTGGATTTAGTGAACGGTAAGAGTTAGGTGCCGAATGCAGCATTGAAGAGGTGGGTTTTAAGCAAAGACTTGAAGATGGGCAGGGAGGGGGCTTGGCGTAAGGGCTCAGGAAGGTTGTTCCAAGCATAGGGTGAGGCGAGGCAGAATATAATTGTATCAAACTGCATTTATATGAAGGTGCTAAACCATGGAGAATCTTAAACACTAAGACGCAGATTTTAAAATTAATCCGGGCCTCTACAGGAAGCCAGTGCAATTTTACCAAGAGATGAGTCACTTTAACATATTTACGAATTACTTTAGATTATCTGGCAGGATTTACACATTGGACTATACAGCAGGATATACACATATAATATAGCAGGATATACTTGATGCCTAGACCACCGCCTAGGGGCATGCATGGGCTGGGAGTCATGGCTCAGAATGCAGCATGGAAGAAAAGAGGCATCCCTTCTCTTGTCCAGGCCTTTCAATCACCAAACATTAAAAACTCTTCATGCTTTACTTACCAACAGAGTTATCATTCCCAGCTCAAGTTTCGTTGGCATTTGCATCCAAAATACAGTTCAAACAGATTTTCCATTTCCTTTCAAATGGTTGCTGCCCCCTTACACACCTCTGCACTGGCGGAGCTTTTCCCAGAGCAGAGAGGAAGGCTCCACCTGTTTTCCTTAATTTCAGGGCACCCTCCCACACCTTCCGTGGGCAAGCAGCAAAACCAGAACAATACAACACAACACACGCTTCATTCAGCACAAAAACATAATGTCCAAAACGTAAACCATGGGCTGGAGTCGTCACCTTCATTTAATGTCCAGGGAGACAAAATACTTTTCAAAAGTACCTTAGAGTAACAGCAAACAGACTCCCATGGTCCAGATGAGCTTCTCTGGTCCCCTCCATCTAGGTTGTGCTATGCTGCTTCCTTGACTTCTTTCACTTGGAGCATTTTCTCTGCTGCAGCTGCTCACATAGGCTGCTCCCCTCCCCTCCCCTGCAGAACTAGGTCAGAGGCTTTTTACGACTACGTATCCCAGGGGCCCTAACAACTTCTCCCTAGGGCTTCAGCCTATTCGTTCTTCTACCCAGCTATCAGAGCTAAACAACTATTGAGTCCCTCAGTAACTTCGGTCATAATTCTCAGAGAATATCAAATATCCAGCTATCCCAAGGGTCACTGTATGGGTCCTTGCCACCTGGCAGCACTGATAACACCAGTACAATACACAAGTTACATTGGATGATCTGGATGCTCCGACCCTCCCCCCGACTTATCCCATCCCTCTGAGTGACGGGGTTCTCAGCCTCCTTGGGGGTTCAGCAGCTGCCTCGTCATGTTGGGCTGCTTGTTTGGCCTTCCTCGACACTCTGGAGCATCTTCTTGGGCTGGTGTTTGGCTCATCACATTGCATCAGCAGGAGCTAGCTTTCTTAGGCGCATGCGCCATGGAGGGTACTTTATGGGCCAATGACAGGAGGCGGATCCAGGTGCATTGTGATGACATCACCTGGAGGGGGCCATTTAAGGAAGTTGGGGCTTCTGTGTCCTGCCTTCGCAATGAGCATTCCTTTCTCCAGCCCTGCCTCCATGTTCCTCCTCCAGTTCCACTTCCAGCTCCTGATCGTCTAACTGCCCCCAAGGGCTCTTCTCAGAGCCACCTCCAAGTCCTGACGCATCAGGCATACCCCCAAAGGCTCTACTCAGAGCCACCCCCAGGTCCTGATTCATCTGGCCTGCCCCCAAGGGCTCTTTTCAGAGCTACTCACAGGTTCAGCTCCCATTGAGCCTGTCTCTCTGGGTTTCTCTCCAATTCCTTGCTTAACCTAGTTTCCACTGTCTCGTCTGCTGTCAGTCAGGACCACTAGGTCTCCTACTTGTGTCTCCGCATTTCCTGACTGTGGTCCAAGGGATCACCAACCTAGAACTGTGACAATTATAGAGCAGGATATACAAAAGTTATATTGGATTATATTGCAGGATATACACATTATATTGGATTATTTGGTAGAATATACACAAATTACATTGGATTATATAGCATAATATAAACAAGTTACATTAGATTATCTGGTAGAATATACACAAAAGTAGTATAGTTCACCCCCTTAGCAAAACTAATTAGCATATTTTGTCAGGAGACCACACCCACTTCCGGTCCTGAGAACCAATCACAATCAAGGACATGTCAAAGCCCCACTCAACCTTTGCCAAGACCTGCCGAACCCATGCCCCCTTTGATGACATTACTCCTAACCCCACCTTATTTGCATAGTCCCACCCCTATCCCCACCCATTTTTTGCATAACCCCTCTTTTTAGCGATGTCACAGGAAGTGATGTCATAGCCACACTCCTTTTCCAAGATGGCAACCACCACAGGATGCACATCACTTCCTGTTTTCACTAATGGCCACCATCTTGGATGGGGTCATGTGACAGGAAGTGACATTAAAAAAAAACCTCAACACTGCCCCCTACAGCAAGGTTCCACTAATGGCCATCATCTTGGATGTAAAAAAAACTGACACCGCCCTCTACAGCCTTGGAGGAATGTATGCAGCTTAACGTTTTTCTTACTGGAAAGAAAATAGGCATTTTTAGCCCAGACTCACCGGTTTTCTTTTTTTTTACTTTTTTCATTGAAAAGGATAGCTTGTGTTTATTTTCAGTGGATCGAGTTAGGGCCATCTGCTTTTTAAGAACAACAGGAAGAACTAACATGCTGTACAAAAGCCTCTGTTATGACTGTGTGAACTGCTTGCTTTGCAATCACGCTGTACTGTCTGTGTAAGATCAAATAGTCTGCAGCCTTCCCTGCAACCCCTCCCCCTCTCTCTCTAGCCATCATCCTTCTCCTTTAGAAAAAGCAGCAGCCCAACTGGCTGCAGTCAGACAGAAAAATGCTTTATACAGGGGTTGTTTTGTGTTAAGATAAGCAAACTTACAGAGACCTCCTTGCTTTTTCAAGAAACCGTAACACTTCAGTGTGAGCTATTTTTTGCTTTTCAAGATTACAATCTACTTCTTGGTTTGATTGTCTCTGTCCTGTGCAACAATGAAGGGAAAGGGAAAGGGAAAGGGGATGGGTTTGATATACCACCTTTCTATGGTTATAATCAAAGTGGTTTATATATTATACAAAGGTAATTTTTTCCTCCCCTCCCAGAAGCATGAGGCCACTGTACACAGACAGATGTGACATACGGCTAATCGTATGCCCCCTATTCACTCCCATTATATGGCTCCCCCCACTCTACAGCCCTAGTGTTGAAATGCACTCTGCCCTATGAAGTCATGTACCAAAAAAAACCCAAGCAGAATTTACTTCGATCCAGAGGCGGTCAGGAGTTTAGGAGGCATCAGGGTCTCTAGGAAAAAAAAAAAGAATTAAGATCTCAATAGAATACAGGTTGAAGAATGTCTCAGGGAGAAATACGCTTATACCTTACACCGACCTGCGAAACAAAACCATAGAGGTGGACCCTCAATGGCAAGCTGACTTGGTGTATCTGTCAGCTCTGTCTTATAACTAGGCTATAAATACATATTGACGATTATCAACATCATATCGAAATGTGCTTGTGTTGTGTGTCTAAAAGCAAAAACCGCCTGTGAAGTGGTGGAAGCCTTTGCAAAGATATTTAGTTTAGGCTGCACACATAAAAAATGTCACAAACAGACAAGGGTAAGGAGTTTTTAAATAAACCTGTGCAGACATTACTGAAAAGAAAAGGAAGCTGTCACTTTGTGACCAACAACAATGTAAAAACAGCCGTGGTAGAGAGGTTTAAAATGTACCCACCTCCCTGCTCCCCCCGTTTTCTATTTCTGTTGATGGCTCTCTCATTCTCCCTGTCTCCTCAGCTCGAAACCTTGGGGTCACCTTTGACTCTTCTCTCTCCTTCTCTGCTCATATCCAGCAGACCGCCAAGACCTGTCGTTTCTTTCTTTACAACATCCGTAAAATCCGCCCCTTTCTTTCCGAGCACTCTACCAAAACCCTCATCCACACCCTTGTCACCTCTCGTTTAGACTACTGCAATCTGCTTCTTGCTGGCCTCCCACTTAGTCACCTCTCCCCTCTCCAGTCGGTTCAAAACTCTACTGCCCGTCTCATCTTCCGCCAGGGTCGCTTTACTCATACTACCCCTCTCCTCAAGACCCTTCACTGGCTCCCTATCCGTTTTCGCATCCTGTTCAAACTTCTTCTACTAACCTATAAATGTATTCACTCTGCTGCTCCCCAGTATCTCTCCACACTCGTCCTTCCCTACACCCCTTCCCGTGCACTCCGCTCCATGGATAAATCCTTCTTATCTGTTCTATTCTCCACTACTGCCAACTCCAGACTTCGCGCCTTCTGTCTCGCTGCACCCTACGCCTGGAATAAACTTCCTGAGCCCCTACGTCTTGCCCCATCCTTGGCCACCTTTAAATCTTGACTGAAAGACCACCTCTTTAACATTGCTTTGGACTCGTAACCACTCGCCTCCACCTACCCTCCTCTCTTCCTTCCCGATCACATTAATTGATTTGATTTGCTTACTTTATTTATTTATTTTTTGTCTATTAGATTGTAAGCTCTTTGAGCAGGGACTGTCTTTCTTCTATGTTTGTGCAGCGCTGCGTATGCCTTGTAGCGCTATAGAAATGCTAAATAGTAGTAGTAGTAGTAGTAGTACGTTCCAAGACTAACTTAGACAAGCCCAACGTGCTTTAGCCCACAACTTAATGAGGGAAAATAAGGAACAGTTTATGCAGCTACAATCCACTCTTAATAGCTTAATCCATCAGCGTACTTTGAACAGTCTGCGATCGTTCTGGTAACCAAATGGGCACCTGTTTAGCTCATTTTGCACAGAGGCGGGACCATGATTTGCTCCTGTTTTGCGGGATCTGGCGGGTAAGAAGACTTCTGATAACCAGTATATTACCCAGTTATTTTGTAATTATTAAAGAACCTTATATATACTGTTCACTCCCAGCAGGGGGATGCCAATTTTGATTTTTTGGTGTTATTACCTCTCCCTAATTTGACTGAAGCTGATCTGGATGTTCTTAATGCTCCTTTACATGCGGGCAAGGTTCAATCTGCCATTAAGACCTCTGTTCCTTTGAAGACTCCAGGTCATGATGGCTTTCCCCTTGAATTATTTAAAATTTTGAATTTTCCCCAATACTTTTGTCAATATAAGATGCTTTACAACTTGGAAAATTCACTCATACTATGCGAGGGACTACTGTTATCCCACTTTTAAAACCAGACCGAGACGTGCTTCTTACAAGCTCTTACCAACATATGTAGATGTTAAATTGTATGCCAAAATTTTGACGGCCCGCTTCTCTGATATTTTGCCTCGTTTGATTGCTTCACATCATTAAAGGTTGGAATGCGGTGAGCAATGTTTGCAGACTGTTGGGTGCAATTTCAGCTATTTTAGTGAATTTTGACAGAGAGAAAGCTTTAGACCACATTTCTTGGCCATATCTGTGGGAAGTTTGCATAAATTAGGTTATGAAGGGCAATTTCTCTCTATGGTGTGCCTCCTCTATTTGAACCCTGGGACCAAATGTTTTTAAATGGAGTTCTCTCTGCACCTTTTGACGTGCAAAGGGGTATCCGACAGGGGTGCCCCTTAACGCCAACATTGTTTGTTCTTTGCAGAGAGCCCTTAGACTGTCAGCTCCTTCGGGAATGAACCATAAAGGGGATCCCAAACTAGACAGGTGGGTCTCCTGCAGAAACACCAAGTCTGCTTTATGATGGTGAAGAGTTTGCTAACTTTTTTGTCTCTTAACAGAAGTAACCCCATTCATATTACATCAGATAAATTTAACTGGCATCCAGGGCAATCTTAAAGACAAGAAAAAAATGTGTCCAAGGTTTAGATAAAATAAGAGAGGACTGTCCCAGCTACCAGCACCCCCAATAAGGGACACCTCGTGAGAACCCCACCACCACCACACACACACAGCATACACCACCCAATGGTTCATTCATTAACTGCACATTTTCAATAAATTAAAAACAATAAAAAAGAAGAAAAACAATCCTACTCAAGAAATCTCCCTATATCCCATCCCTTAACAGAAAAGCCTCTCCGCGAGGCCCCAGAAACATAATACCCCCCCCCCCCCCCCCCACGATGGATAGGACTAAGCCAAAGTGAGACTGGGCTCCCACCTCAACATTTCCCTCAACCATGTTTGATAAATGAATAACAAGACCAGTAGGAGAAAAACAAAGGGGGGGGGGGGGCATGGATAGCCAATTCCAAATTTCAAATAGTTATGTAAGTTCTAAATAACCATATAATACCATCAGATATCATCCGATAAATCACATGAAGAGGAAAGAACCAGTTCCATGTGTATAATTAACTCTTACAGCAAGTATTTGAACAAAATAAGAAAAACCAGGAAAGAGTAAAGATGAAAAATGTATGGAAAACCATATTCAGAAGATGTCAGTATAAGTCTGCCCCGCACTATCCCCGCCTCCCAACCTCCAGCCCCACCTCCCACTACCGGCTCTGCTATCCAATCTCGGTTAAGCTCCAGAAGGAATGGATTCCATGTAGAATCTCAAATAGTAGCAACAGTGGAGGAGTGGCCTAGTGGTTAGGGTGGCGGACTTTGGTCCTGGGGAACTGAGGAACTGAGTTTGAGATTCCCACTTCAGGCACAGGCAGCTCCTTGTGACTCTGGGCAAGTCACTGAACCCTCCATTGCCCCAGGTACAAATAAGTACCTGTATACAATATGTAAGCCACATTGAGCCTGCCATGAGTGGGAAAGCGCAGGGTACAAGTATAACAAAAAAAAAAAAAAGTATGTAATTCTCACTCTACCGAGTCTATCCAGATGAACTCTCTGGTTCCGGTAGCTGCTGAAGAAAAGCCTTGGTGGCATATGTTGTGTCAAAAAACTGAGGCTTGCCCTCAGTAACAACCTTCAGTCTGGCAGGGTAGAGTAATGCAAATTGAATGTGGCAATTGTGAAGAGTAGCACAAACAGGCTCATATGCCCTACGTGAGTGGAAAAATCCTGAAAGCATAACACTGTTTTGTTGACTTATCTCAAAGGGCCATGACAACAAATAGCCCTCAAAAGTTCCACTTTATGGGCAAAGTTGAGTAACAAAAATACCACTCTTGGGGTGATCACTTGCAATCTCTGGCCACCTAAATGATAAGCCCGCTCTAAGTGGAAGGGCCTCGCCACAGATTGAAGGTTGAGTGTATCTACCAGCCAGGATTCCAAAAAGGTATGAACTTCCAGGTAAGTCTACTAAATATAAATTATTCCGGTGGGAACGTTTTCAATATCATTGACCTTATTTTCCAATTTCTGTAATGCGGATTTCAAGTAAGTTGTTGCATGTGGTCCTCCAAATCGGAGACTCGCTGGCACTGCAAAGTGAAGTCCCCACAAAAAGCCTCCAAATGACCATCCATAACGTCTAATATTTCAGTCACTGTGTGCAACCTTTTATCCAGGGATGCGTCAACAGTCCTTCGTCACAATTTCTTGCACCCAAGCAGAACTTACTGTAGGAGGCCCCTCACACTCCTCAGCCGCCATCTTAGAATTACTCAAGGGCAGCAGATCCTTCTCCGTCTGTGAGATCGAGCAGCCATTCACAGCAAGCAAAAAAGAATGTCTCCCTTCCAGATGTAATGGGTGAAAACAACTGCAGTTTGTATTGTCAATGAAACAAGTCCAGGGGTGATTTCAGAAGCCGGGGCCCGGGAGCTCAGCATCATGTGACCCCCTTGTTTCTTTTTATTCATAAGCTACTTAGAAGTTGACAGAAATAACTTGCCACTTTTACTCTGCTTTCCCCTGAAGGGCTCCTGGCTTCCTTTCAACTACACTGGAGCAGGGGAGTAATCTAATGCTTAGTGCAGCACCCTGAGAGCACAGGGAACAGGGTTCAGTTCCCACAGCAGTTCCTTGTGACTGTGGGCATAGTCATTAACCCTTCATTGCTCCAGGTACAAAATAAGTATTTGTATATAATAAGTAAACTGCATTGACTGAAGGGGTGTGCTGGTAAATTGTTAACAGGGGGCTCTCTCTCGCCAGCAAAGTAAAAGAGAATTCAGGAGGGGCCCAAGCCCACATTTTGGGATCCATTTGTTAAAGTAGCCATGGAGAACCGGCTCCCAAAATTCTTAAAAACTTAACAAACGGCTCTCGAGAGCCTGTGAGAGCCTGTGAGAGCCTGCTCCAGCACACCACTGATTGACTGTAACCACATATAGGTGGAGAGGGGAATGGGACTTGATATACTGCCTTTCTGTGGTTTTTGCAACTACATTCAAAGTGGTTTACATGGTATATACAGGTACTTATTTTGTACCAGGGGCCATGGAGGGTTAAGTCACAAGAAGCTGCAGTGGGAATCGAACCCAGTTCCCCAGATCAAAGTCCACTGCACTAACCACTAGGCCTACTCCTCCACTCCAGTATATAAGATAGGCGGTATATCAAATCCCATCCCCATTTATTGCAGTCTCTCTATTGCATACTATCAAAACAGGGAAGTTAGGGAATTCCTTCTGGGCTTCCCCTGCCCTCCCCCAATTCCAATTTAAAAGCTGCTCTATGTTTTAAATATTAGTGGTAGCAGCCTGATTCTACCCAAGTTAAGGTGAAGACCAGCCTTTCAGAACAGACTCCCAGTGCCTCAGAATGTTGCCCAGATCCTAACAAATCTAAATCCCTTATCCCTACATCCTCATCTCAAGCACTCATTGAGGCTCTGGAGGGGTAGGGAGTCTTCCGCATTCTCATCTCTATGACCTTCAGGATTCAGTGAATAGACACGGTCTGGGGGAGGGGGGGAGTTGATGTCCAGTGTTCCTTCTCCCTCTATAACTTAAACAGAATGGGGTTCAGCCATTTCCCTCACAAATTCAATGAATGAGAGCGCTTCCTTCTCTCAGGTGGGGGGAGCTAGGTCTGATCCCTCTGGCTTATAATTAGAGTCCCAGGAGTACTCAGACCCTGAAAAACACTCCAGAAAATAAGTTTGAGTCTCCATCTGCCTTGGGTGTAGGTGTTGAGAGATTTATGGGCTCATTTTCAAAAGAGAAAAACATCTAAAAAGTGGCATAAAGCAGCATTTGGACATTTTTCTCACAAAAACGCCCAAATCAGTATCTTCAAAACCTATTTTTCAGACGTTTTTCTATGCTGTTTGGCTGCACTGCATCCAAATCTCAAGGGGGCATGTAAAAGGTGGGATCTGGGCGTTCCTTAGACGGTTTCCAGCCATAATAGAACAAAACTAAAACTAAGACGTGCACAAAAAGGTGCACTAAATGACCAGATGATCACTGGAGGGAATCAGGGGTGACCCGCCAATTCCCCCCCCCAGGGGTCACTGACCCCTCCCCACCCCCCAAAAATGTGAATAAAAAGATGACTTACCAGCCTCTATGACAGCCTCAGATGTTAAAGTCAGGTCTATTAGAAATTTAAAATCACAAACCAGGAAACTGGAAAAAGCATGGAGCAAATCTAGAGATAACCTTGCCTTACTAAGTGGAAACAATCTCAAAGAAACTACAATACTTCAAAGAGGCTCTTTTCCCCACCAAGCATGGTAACATATTACTAACACCTATTCAAAAGAATACAAAGAAACCTGCGAATGACATTACCAATTATCGTCCTATTGCATCCATACCTCTAATCACCAATTGTTGGAAAACGAGTGAACTCACAACTTAATGAATGTAGCCAGAAATTCTCCATCTTTCACAGAGTCCCAGTCAGGCTTCCGTCCTTTCCTAACAAAAAAAAAAAAAACCTCTTGCTCTGAAAATAGTGTGATCTGACTTTCATTCGCTCTGCATATTAGTGTGCTCTGTTTTAATCTGCAATATAGTGTGCTCTGTTTAATCTGCTCTGCCTGTTGTGATTTGATTGTTGTTGTTTCTAACTGGTTTATTGATATCTGTAAATCTGCAAGAGATTTCAAACTGCTAGCAAGTATTAGAACTTTTTTCCTTTCCTGGAGATAGGTTTTAAAACAACACATTCCACAGGTTTTAAACATCAAAGCATTTCATTGATATTCTAACAGAATGGGTGTTGGTAGGTGAGAGGAGGGTAATAAACAGAGAAATAAACAGAGAAAATACAGCTTTATGTTTTATAATGAGTTAGAAAACCCAGATCCTTATTAAGTCTTGTTTGTTGGGTGTCAAATATTCAATCATTCTTATTTCAAAGGTCTACGTTCCTGTATTGTTTTAAAATTACCTTCAGTATTCTTACTGTGAAATCACTGGTGCAGTGTTCTGGTCTTGTGAAGTGTTACCCTCCTCTCACCTACCAACACCCATTCTGTTAGAATATCAATGAAATGCTTTGATGTCCCCATGCATACTCTCTCATATATAGTATCTGCTACCTCATTTGCTTATTTCCGATCTGAGGAAGAAGGGCAACCTTCGAAAGCTAATCAAGAAATGTATTAAGTTATGTCCAATAAAAAAGGTATCATCTTATTTTCTTTTCCATGTTTTATTTTGTTTGATTTCTATTGATAACCTTTAAGAGTGGACTAACATGGCTACTACACCTCTCTACTCAAGCTCTTGGACAAACTTGGGATCGGTGGAAAATTATAAACTGGATTAATAACTTTATTACCACTAGATCCTACCAAGTCAAAGGAACTACAAAGCTATCATCCCCATGGTCATCAGAATGTGGAGTACCACAAGGTTCTCCACTATCCCTGATACTTTTCAACCTTATGATGATCCCCTTGGCCAGACTACTAACCAAACATGGCCTAAATCCTTTCATATACGCTGACAGTCAGCTACTGTGTAGTTTATATTAAGAGAAGCGCAGAGAAGGAACACTGCTTGATCTGTGGGCTGAAGAGAGAATTGTTTGAACTGGTTTGATTGTTGGCAGAAACTGCTAAGTGATCTATAATCTTTTCTGTATCTTTAAATTCCTTACCTAAACTTAAGGAAAAAAAAAAAAAAAAAACGCTGCTTGATTTTACTAGGGGGTGGCCTCTTTAGAATTTTCTGGCTCTTATACTATCATCTAAAAGCTGCAGAGTGCTCTACTTTTCCTGTGTATTTTTTTCTTTTCTTTGCTCTGAAGCTGTGATCCCTGGGCTTGGGGGCAGGGCTGCTTGAAGTAGTTCTCTGGGGCAGGGTTTAGAGTAAACGTACCTAAACAGATAGATACCAGGGGGACTAAGCACCACATTTAGTTTGCCCACCCATCCTCCCCAACACCCACCGACCCCTGGGGCAGCTCTTTATTTATAGTCAGTGTCTAATTAAGGTAATAAGCAAGTGCTGCTCCACTAAGTCCCAATACATCCATTCATCCAAACAGTAATCACACAATAACAGAACACATATCAAAATCCTAAAGACACTGTGTCTACCCAACATCCTTAAATTTGTAGCTAGTATTTATATATCGAAATACTCACATATTAATGAGATGGAGTCAGCAGTCCAGCAGCGAGAGGGGTGCTACCCAGTCTTTTGCACAGAGTGTTGCATGTATGATTATCTCCCAGTTGGTGTGAAGTCATATGTGTGTGCCTGGTGCAAAGAGCTCCTAGCTCTCAGGGAACAGGTCCATTCTCTCGAGGCTAGAGTACAAGACTTGGTAGAGCTGAGGGAGATAGAACAGTACATAGATGAGACCTACAGGGATGTTGTAGAGAGGTCCCACCTCCAGTCGGGTAGCCCCTGTGCTACTTCGGAGGAGAGAGGTCTCCTAGAAGGAGAGCATTGCCCTGGTGAAGTAGGAAGTACTCCTGTAGCCAGGACCTGCCCACCAGGGAATGTATTATCCTCTCGCACTGAGGATATGTCTCCGATTACAGCCCACAGGGGAAAAGATAGGACTGCTGTTGTAGTTGGCGACTTAATCATTAGGCATGTAGATAGCTGGGTGGCTGGTGGACGTGAGGATCGCCTGGTGACTTGCCTGCCTGGTGCGAAGGTGGCGGAGCTTACGCGGCACCTAGACAAGATTATAGATAGTGCTGGGAAGGAACCGGCCATCTTGGTACACGTGGGTACCAATGACGTAGGAAAATGTGGGAGAGACGTTCTGGAAGCTAAATTTAGGCTTTTAGGAGGGAAGCTCAAAGCCAGATCCTCTAGGGTAGCATTTTCTGAAATACTACCTGTTGCACGTGCAGTGCCCAAGCGACAGGCAGAGATCCGGAGTCTCAACGCGTGGATGAGACGATGGTGTGGGGAGGAGGGTTTGTCAGGAACTGGTCAGCATTCTGGGGAAGGGAGAGCCTATTCCGATCTGATGGGCTTCACCTTAACCAGGGTGGGACCAGGCTGCTGGCATCAACTTTTAAAAAGGAAATAGAGCAGCTTTTAAACTAGAAACGGGGGATGGAAGGCCGACAGTCGCTCAAAAAGCGCATGGTTCGGAAGATGAGATCTTTGAGGATATCACCCAGATAGGGAAAAAAGGGTTACTTGTGAGTAAAGACGACAAAGAAATCATAGAGGATCAGATAGACTTAAATAAAATTAATGATGACCAGATGGAGACATATTAATAATGCCATGTATTACGTATAATAATCAGAACAAGCAGCATACATTGAAATGTCTATACGCAAATGCCAGGAGCCTGAGGCATAAGATGGGAGAGCTGGAGTACATTGCGCACAATGAAAAACTGGGTATCATAGGCATCTCAGACCTGGTGGAAGGAAGATAACCAATGGGACACAGTCATACAGGGCTACAAATTATATCGCAGCGATAGGGTGGATAGGATTGGAGGAGGGGTAGCGCTGTATGTAAATGAGAACCTTGACTCAGATAGGCTGCCAAATATTGCAGGAGACAAACCCCAACTGGAATCCTTGTGGATTAAAATTCCACGTGAAAAGGGGAAAAGGGATGGTGATAGGAGTGTACTACCGTCCGCCTGGCCAAGACGAGCAGACGGACGCGGCAATGACAAGGGAAATTAGGGAAGCGAATAAAAAGGGCAATGTAATATTAATGGGTTACTTCAATTATCCGGATATAGACTGGGTGAATGAAACATCGGTACACGCAAGGGAGGTGAAATTTCTTGATGAAATCAAGGACGGCTTCATGGAACAGCTAGTTCAGGAGCCGACGAGAGAAGGGAAAATTAGTGGGGCTCATGATCTGGTTCGGGGGGTAACGGTGCGAGGGCCGCTTGATAACAGTGATCTTAATATGATCGGTTTTGATATTGGCTACGAAGTAAGTGAACTCAGGAAATCAAATACACTAGCGTTTAACTTTAAAAAAGGAGACTACGATAAAATGAGGAGAACAGTGAAAAAAGACCGAGGGGAGTGGCTGAAAGGGTAAAAAACTTGAATCAGGCGTGGATGCTGTTCAAAAACACCATCCTAGAAGTACAGGACAAATATATTCCGCATATTAGAAAAGAGGAAAAAAGACCAAACGTCGCCGGCGTGGCTAAATGGTAAGGTAAAGGAAGCTATTAGAGCCAAAAACAATCCTTTAGAAAATGGAGAAGGGAACCGACGGAAGACATAAGATAAAGCATAAGGAATGTCAAGCCAAATTGCAAAAAAGAGATAAGGAGGGCTAAGGAGGACTTTGAAAAAAAGTTAGCGATAGAAGCAAAAACACATAGCAAAATGTTTTTTTAGGTATATTAAAAGCAGAAAGCCGTCTAAAGAATCGGTAGGGCCGCTGGACGACGGTGGTGTTAAAGGGGCGATCAGGGAAGACAAAGCTGTAGCGGAGAAATTAAATGAATTCTTTGCTTCGGTCTTCACCGAGGAGGATTTGGGAGGGATACCGGTGCCGGAAAAGGTATTTGAAGCAGATGAGTCGGAAAGACTAAATGATTTCTCTGTAAACTTGGAGGATGTAATGGGGCAGTTCAGCAAACTAAAAAGTAGTAAATCGCCGGTCCGGATGGCATTCATCCCGAGTATTAATAGAGCTGAAAAATGACTTGTGGAGCTGCTGTTGGTAATATGCAATTTATCCCTAAAATCAGGTGTGGTACCGGAAGATGGAGGGTGGCCAATGTAACACCGATTTTTAAAAAAGGGTTCCAGAGGAGATCCGGGAAATTATAGACCGGTGAGTCTGACATCAGTGCCGGGAAAAATGGTGGAGGCTATTATTAAGAATAAAATTACGGAGCACGTACAAAAGCATGGGCTGCTGAGACAAAGTCAGCACGGATTTGTGAAAAGAAGTCTTGCCTCACAAATCTACTGCATTTTTTCGAGGGAGTGAACAAGCATATGGACAAAGGGGAGCCAGTGGATATTGTATATCTAGATTTTCAGAAGGCGTTTGACAAAGTGCCTCATGAAAGACTCCAAAGGAAACTGGAGAGTCATGGGATTGGAGGCAGTGTATTATTATGGATTAAGAGCTGGTTAAAAGACAGGAAGCAGAGAGTAGGGTTGAATGGTCAGTATTCTCGATGGAGAAGGGTAGTTAGTGGCGTCCCTCAGGGGTCTGTGCTGGGACCGCTGCTTTTTAACATATTTATAAATGACCTTGAGATGGGAGTAACTAGTGAGGTAATTAAATTCGCAGATGACACAAAGTTATCCAGGGTCGTCTCGTCGCGGGAGGAGTGTGAAAGATTACAAGAGGACCTCGTGAGACTGGGAGATTGGGCGTCCAAATGACAGATGAAGTTCAACGTTGACAAGTGCAAAGTGATGCACGTGGGAAGAAGGAACCCGAATTACGGCTATGTCATGCAAGGTTCCGCTTTAGGAGTTATGGACTGCTCAATGTGCTGCGGCGGCTAAGAAGGCGAACAGAATGTTGAGTATTATTAGAAAAGGGATGGAAAACAAGCATGAGGATGTTATAATGCCGTTATATCGCTCCATGGTGCGACCGCACCTGGAGTATTGTGTTCAGTTCTGGTCGCCTCATCTGAAAAAAGATATAAAGGAATTGGAGAAGGTGCAGAGAAGGTTGACGAAAATGATAAAAGGGATGGGACGACTACCTTATGAGGAGAGGTTAAGACGGCTAGGACTCTTTAGCCTGGAGAAAAGGCGGCTGAGGGGTGATATGATAGAGGTCTACAAAATAATGAGTGGGGTAGAGCGGACAGATGTGAAGCGTTTGTTTATGCTTTCTAACAATAATAGAACTAGGGGACACAAGATGAAATTAGAATGTGGTAGGTTTAAAACAAATTGGAGAAAGTTTTTCTTTACTCAGCGTGTGGTTAGACTCTGGAACTCATTGCAGGAGAAGGTAGTGATGGCAGCTGGCCTTGCTGAGTTTAAAGGGGGTTTGGACAGATTCCTGAAGGAAAAGTCCATTGATCGTTATTAAATTCTGGGTTTTTGCCAGGTTCTTGGGGCCTGGATTGGCCGCTGTTGGAGACAGAGTGCTGGGCTTGATGGACCTTTGGTCTTTTCCCAGCGTGGCAGTGCTTATGTACTTATGACAACGTCACAATATATATCCCCTTTAAATCCAATCTATCTGAAATCCACAACAAAATCAATACTGCCATTACCACTCTAACCTCATTGGCTAATGCTTTTAAAATGAAATTAAATAAAGAAAACATGCAGTGTCTGGTTCTCTCTTCCCAATACTCCCCTTACCTCCCGACTACTCTCAACACCCCTGATGTCAAACTCTCCATATTCGACAACTTAAAGATACTTGGAGTAACGATAGACAATCATTTATCTTTTGATAACCACGCCAAATTCACCACGAAGAAAATGTTTAATATGATGTGGATATGGAAACGAGTGAAGCCATACCTCCCATTCAACACTTTCCGGAACCTGATATAGTCCACTGTTATTACCCACGCTGACTACTGCAACAGTGTGTTCTTAGGATGCAAACCCCAAATACTGAAAAGACTCCAAACTGCCCAAAACACGGCAGTCAGACTTGTTTTTGGCAAATCGAAATTCTAAAATGCATCACCTCTTCGAGCGAAGCTCCACTGGCTCCCCATCAAAGAAAGAATAAATTTCAAGATCAACACAATGACCCACATGATCATACACGGAGAATCCCACGGCTACATGAGTGATTTGATCAACCTCCCTGCCAGAAATAGATCTATTTCTTCATGAACTTATCTCAACCTACACCTTCCCAATTGTAGAGGAATTAAATACAAGACCTACTACGCATCCAGTTTCTCCTTTTTGGGTAGCCAGCTATGGAATGCTCTACCCAAACCAATCAGATTAATTAACAACTACTTGCCCTTTAGAAAAATGCTGAAAGCTCATCTCTTTAAGCAAGCTTATCCTAATGCCCCAACCTAATCTCACCAACCTCCACTCCCAATTCTATTCTGATTTAGATAATGACCCCTTCATTGGTTTTACTTACCCCACCTCCCCTTTCCCCCTCTTCTCATCCCATCCTTCTCTTTGCAATCTCCCCTTTATTTTATCCCTCCTTACCCCATTTCTCCCAAATTTATACTATCCTATCCTGTCTTCCCTCTCTTATACTAATCATACATTATCAAGATCAACTTATCATATACTATCAAGCTCAACTTACAATGTTTTGAAATTTCTATTATATGACTTTGTATTTCAAATTACTATGTAAACCGCATTGAGCCTGCATTGTGAGGGAAAGCGCAGGGTACAAATGTAATAAATAAATAAATAAATAAATAAAATTAGAGCACCATGCAGGTCCATGGAGTACTGTAGTGGTTGGTCCAGTACACAGTGGGGGACTCAGAGCCCTACTTTCTTCTACCTGTCACACATGTGGTGGAAACTGTGACCCCTCCCAAAGTCACTGGAACCCCACTATACCCACATATAGGTGCCCCCTTCACCCATTAGGGCTATTGTAGTGGTGCACAGTGGGAGACAATGGGTTTTGGAGGGCTCAGGGGACAAGATAAGGGAGCAAAGGTGAGATGTGTACCTGGGAGCATTTTTATGAAGTGCACAGAACTGCCCTCTAGGGTGCCCCATTGCCCTCCTGGGATGGCTGGGGGACCAGTCTACTAAAAATGCAGCCTCCTCCTACATCCCTATGTTTTGCACATTCATTTTTTTTGTTGTTGTTGAAAATTGACCAAAAAACAAAACGTTCAAAGCACAAAACCTTGTTCAAAAAAGTATTAAAAAAACCCAAAAAAAAGGTCATGTGATGCTGTGAGTGGCGACATGCACTACAAGCTAGTTGCTTGGGGAACTTCTCCCTTCCTCTTATTTAACTCCAATAGCTTAAAATTCATTGGTGAGTGCCTTCTTTTGAACATCAACAATTATATGGACAAATTTCTAAGCAAACTAGCGAACCAGATGTCTGCCAAACCGCCACATAGGGGCCAGGAACATAGTCGGCTGGGAGAGGAAGAGATGGCGGCCTCTCCGACTCCATCACAGAGCTCATTGGATTTAACCCAGAGCTGACAGAAGTGGTGGTCAAAGCGCTGGATCCCAGATTTGTGCAGGTATCTGAACAGATTGCAGGGATTGCACAAACTACTTTGGATTTCGTCCACATAACTCAAGTGCTGAGTCTCCAACGTGGAAGATCTGCTCCAATCACATAGTGAAGGACTGGAGCGTCTGGAAGCCTTTACTCATGCTCAACAAAAAAACCCTAGAGGATCTAGAGACCAGAGCTTGATGGGAGAATCTCCGATTTGTGGGCTTTCCAGATTCAATTCTGGAGTCCTCTCTGCCTACACTGTTGGAGACCTGGATTCTGGCGCATTTTCCTGCTGCAGGGGCTAATGGCACAATTCATTTGGACAGACTCCATTGCATGGGCCCCTTATAAGCAAGTGGCGACAGGCCCCAAATTGTGATAGCAAAATTCCATTGATATTCTCTGAAGGCTCAAATCCTCAGTGTACAGTTTGATGGCTGGCCAATAAGAATTTTCCAGGATTATTCTGTAACCCTCTCTTCCAAAAGGCAGGCCTTCATGCCAGTGTGCTCCCAACTAATATAGAAACACTACGGATCCATCATGGAAACCACTGGCAATTTTTCACCTTTACAAAACAGCACTGGCCTGGATACAATATCTAGACTCTAATTGAAGGTTCATTGAGTTACTCCCTGGTTTATCATTCCACTAAAAGTGTTGTGCTTCCTTCCTATGTTGACCAGGGCTTACGCCATGGTGGACGATATAGTTTCATATACAGATATTTTATGTATTAGCTGTTTGGGGTGATGTTTGCTGGTATTGTACTTCCTTGAAGGGAGGAGGTACCCCTCCCCTAGCATCTGAAGTGACCACCAGTCCCCCTCTCCTTTGTGGGAGACATGTTTGAAGCTATTGGAGGGAAGGCTTGGGAGGTGGGGGGGGGGAGAGGTAGTAGGGTGCAGTTTGGGTGGGTTTCATGCACTGGTGGAGTGTGTGCATACTGGAGCGAGTGTGTCTGTAGTAGTGAGTTTATTAAGCAGTAGTTTTGTGGAGGGTTGCAGGTGGTGGAATTATGCTCTGCCAAGTAGGCAGATGATTCTCTGGAGGAAGGTTGGGCACCTGGAGGGCAGTATATCTGACCATGGATTGATTTTGCAATTCCTTTCCATGTTTGGCAAGCCTGGTAGGTAGGCTGAAACTTTGAATATCATCTCCTGTGAAGTGCTCCAAGATTTTGACTCAGCTCAAACACCATAAAGCCATCATTGCCTGTCTGCAAGAAACTAAATTATGTGACGCGAAACATGCAAAGCTACGTTAGCAAAGGGTTGGGGAGTGTTTCTGTTCTTCCTCCGGTAATAGATGGAGTAGTGTGGCTATTTTATTAAAAAAGGCCTTCATTGTCAAACCCAGCTGGTGTCCAAAGATTCTGAGGGTCATTTTGTGTTAATTCACCTTTATTACAAGGGTCGGTGTTTTTATCTCTGTGCAGTGTATGGACCCAAAAGCTACAATTCACAATTTTTTCAACATTTAACATCCCTGGGGCTTCAATATTCAGATGCCCCATGGATTTGGGCAGGACATTTCAATCAAGTGATGAACCGGATCTGGACAGATCTTCATCTAAGGTTTTCGACCTGCACACAGTACAGAAACAGTATTACTCACCCTGGTAACTAAGTTCAAACAAGAAATTTCAATTTGCAACAAAATACTTCTTCTGCAGTTCGACCTATCCAGCGCATTTGGCATGGTAGACCATGACATTCTTACGAAACTACTGAACAAACTAGGGATCGGCGGAAACATCATCAAGTGGATAAAAAATTTTATCACCACCAGATCTTATCAGGTTAAATCAACCTCATCAATATCACCTACATGGTCATCAAAATGCGGAGTCCCCCAAGGCTCACCCCTATCCCCGATCCTTTTCAACCTTATGATGATTCCTCTAGCAATATCCCTATCTAAACATGGCCTAAATCCCTACATCTACGCTGATGTCACCATATTCATCCCTTTCCAATCCACCCTTACAGGAATCTTGGAGAAAATAACCACTGCCATGAGCATCCTAACATCATGGGCCAACGCTTTCAAGATGAAAATGAATAAAGAAAAAACTCAATGCCTAATCCTTTCATCACAACACGCTACTCAGATCCCAACCACCCTGACCACCCCTGACGTTACAATCCCTATATCTGACTATCTAAAAATTCTAGGAGTAACATTAGACAAACACCTAACTTTAGAAACTCATGCAAAAACCACGACGAAGAAGATGTTCAACATGATGTGGGTACTGAAAAGAGTAAAACCATTCCTCCCACAGAAAACTTTCCGCAATCTAGTACAATCCACAGTGCTCAGCAACAGCATCTTCATCGGTTGTAAAGCCCAAATCATAAAAAAACTCCAAACCGCCCAAAACACAGCAGCTAGACTCATCTTTGGCAAATCACCGTTATGGGAAAAACTTCACTGGCTCCCCATCAAGGAACTCAAACTTCAAAGCCCACACAATGATCCACAAGATCCTCTATGGCGAATCTTCAAGCTATATGTCCAACCTGATCGATCTTCCACCCAGGAACTGGCTCAAATCTTCTCGAACATATCTCAAATCTCCATCTTCCCAACTGCAAAGGCCTCAAATACAAAACCTACTACGCATCCAACTTCTCTGTTATAGGCAGCCAACTCTGGAATGCCATACCTCGACACATCAGGAAAACCATTGAACACCTACCCTTCTGGAAACTACTGAAAACTTACCTCTTTAAACAAGCCTACCCAAATGAACCATCCTAACTCTTGAACCCAACTCCACAACACTAGTATTACCCAAACACCAATCCTTTCCCCACATCTCTTACTATTGACCTACTCTATGTAACAATGTCATCTCTGATACTGTCTCTTGCATTGTATTGATTCTGTGATACTTTGTACCACACCCTATGTAACTATGTCATCTCTGATACTTTGTTCCATACTTTGTATTAACTCTGTGCTACTTTGTACCATTCCATGTAAGCCGCACTGAACCTGCTATCGAGCGGGAAAGAGCGGGGTATAAATGCTACAAATAAATAAATAAATAAAATAAGGCCTGTCCGGCAGTGGGGGGTGGTAGAGGCTTACCTCTTTTGTGTAAAACTGGATCTTGCGGACCCCTGGCATCTGTTGCATCCCTCTACGAAAGATTGCATTCACCAGTCCAAAGAAAATCATATATGGTTCTGCATAGATTATGTCCTCAAGTTTGGTTTTTCACGGTATATCGAGTGAATACAGGCCCTATAGAAGTCTCAGACTATGCCTTAATTTGGTTAGACTTGGATTTAGACTATCAGGGAGAGTCCCATCGCTCCTGGCGTTTCCCTTATTATCTTTATCAGGATGAATCCTTCTTAGCTCACATCAGAGATCGACAGGAATTCTATGGAGGAACTAATGCAACTTCTTGAAGCTTCTTAAGGAATGAGGTTATAGCTTATATGAGTGCTAGGGCTAAGCGGCTTTCAGCAGGTATTATTAGGTTGGAGCGAGCCTACCGTACAGCTAAGAAATCCTTTCTAAATAACCCTAATCAGAATAATCGAGATATTATGTGGCCTCCCTAGCAGCTCTAAACTTTCATACATGATCAAACAAAAAAGCGTTTTTTTTTTTGGTGCGGCACTTTCAATTTTATCGTTTCAGCAATAAATCAGGTAAACTATTATCACATGTCACCTGCACGTGGTCCCCACACCAATTTATTTCTACAATTACAACATCAGGTGGCACTCGAGTACACCAGAGGAAATAGCTCAGATGTTTCACAAATTGTTTTCCAAAATGTACTCCTCAGAACAGAGAGAATGGCCTGTCGATTCAGGATTATTTGGATGATGCGGGCCTGCCTCGATTATCTCTGGCAGTCCAGAGCCAATTAACCACCCCCGCTCAGGTCTCAGGAAGTCCAAAGGGTAATCAGATGACTACCACTGGGCTCAGCCCCAGGCCAAGATGGTTTTTCCAATTAATATTACAAAATCTTATCATCCCAGATTTGTGGCCCTTTAATTTCTTACTGTGACTATGTGGTAGAACGTTTTTTTTTTCCCACATGAAAATGAGGTTCTTATTACACTCATTCCCAAGCCTGGTAATCCACAAGATCACCTGGACTCTTACAGGCCGATCTCGCTATTGAACGTTGATCTCAAAATCTTAGCACGAGTATTAGACGATCGTTTAGCCCCTCACATTCCAACTGGCAGAAAATCATCAAGGTGGGCTTTGTTCGAGGTCACCACTCTACTTTAAATGTACATAAGAGTTCTCCTTTCCATTGCCCACAGCCACTCTACTAAAGATCAAAAGCTTTTGGTTAGACGCTGAGTAAGCATTTGATAAGGTTTGTTGGGATTATTTATTTCAGATTTTAGCTTATGTGGGCTTGGGGGGATGGTTCCTACAGACGATTGAAACTTTATACTGGAGGCCAACAGCGTGCCTGCTTGTTAATGAGATTAGGTCTTCTATCTTCAAAGTTCGTGTGGGTACTAGACAGGGCTGCCCTCTCTCACCATTACTATTTTTTACTATACCTTGAACCTTTACTGAGAATGATTCAAGTAGATCCCGATATTTCTGGAGGTTTTAGCTTTTTGCAGATGTCCTTTTCTTGACTCTGACTCACCTACAACGGGCCTTACCTCACTTGTTAAATGTTATTGATGAATTCAGTTTTTTTTCTGGATTTTGTCTGAATTTACAGAAATCTATGGCCCTGCTGGTCCAATCTGAGATAAAAGAGACCTGGCAGGATCCCTTCCCTCTGCAGTGGACGCAAAACTCTGTAAAATATCTGGGAGTATATATTCCGTCTGATCTTACCCACATTTATTCGGTAAATATGGAGCCACTAAAAACATGTGTGGATGACATGCTCGGGGGGGGGGGGCAATCTTTACCTATCTTTCTCCTGGGCCGTATAGCTCTACATAACATGATTCTCTTTCCCAAGTGGATATACACATTTCAAACTCTGCCTCTTTATTTTACAATTCAGTGATGAGAGGTGGTTGCACAGGAGACTGTCTATTTATGGCAGGAGAAGGGTGCCCGAATGACATTGTCAAGGGCGATGCTTCCTTGGAACAAGGGAGGCTTGGGTCTTTTAGATTTAAGGCTCTTCTCAGTAGCCAGCTGCATGTGTCACCTCTCGGATTGGTTTTGATCTACTCAATTTTTTCCCTGTACCTGCACAGAGATTAAATTATTGGGGTCTCAACATTTTGCATATTGGCTCCAAGCCCCAGTTGTCGTGTTCTCGAGGCCCTTGGTATGTTGTCAGGTCCTCAAGGCAGCACTGGGAATCATGAGCCCTTGGGCAGAGGCAGGCAAGACCGTATTGGAACTGGACATCCGGAAGGACCAGACCGGAACTCTAAACTGGAAGTAGGCAACTGGAACCGGCAGAACAGGAGCCACTTCACCTGTACTTAGCCACCTATCCGCTAGAGTTGAGCTCTAGCGTGCAGGCGGCCGACAGGACTTGCAGGGCAAGGCCGGAACTCGAGATCCAGAGGACCCACCACGGGTCTAGGAAACACGAGGAAACAATACTAGACGCTAGACGGCACTGAGCGCTGCCTGCAGCCACTAAGCCAGAAACACAGGACTATGAAGACAAGACGTATAAGAGCTTAGCAGGAGCAAGGACAAGGGCATACATGCAACCTAGGCAGACCGGGGATCAGGGAATACCCACAGGGTAAACCCTCTAGCTAGGTAGAGACAGGATACAGGAGTAACCACCCAGGAAATACACTCTAGCTAGACAGATACAGGATTCAGGATATACACTCAGGATATACAAGCAGGAATCAGGATTAGCCCACAGGATGTACAAGCAGGGTTCAGGGGAGACACGCAGGACAGAGGGTAGCTAGGCAGAGCGGGAAACCGGATACACTAGCTAGCCAGAACCAGGACTCAGAAGGGACAAGCAGGGTTCAGGATAAGCACACAGGATATACAAGCCGGTTTCAGGATGTGCACACAGGGAAGAAGGTAGCTAGGCAGAGCGGAAACCGGAAACACTGGCTAGCCAGAACCAGGACTCAGAAGAGACAGGCAGGGTTCAGGATAAGCACACAGGATATACAAGCCGGTTTCAGGATGTGCACACAGGGAAGAAGGTAGCTAGGCAGAGTGGAAACCGGATACACTAGCTAGCCGGGAGCAGGGTTCAGGATCAACACTCAGGCTGTGTAGCCACGGGGAACAGGGCGATCCACAGCTGAAAGAGAACCCTGAATACAGGCAGAGAAGAGGGCAGGCTGCAAACACAGACAGGGAATAACCAGGGCTGGGCTGCAGAGACTACCTCCACAGAGAAGGCAGAAGGGCAAGCAGCCAGAAACACATAAAGGGGAAACAAACAGGGGTTGAGCATTCGGCTCCAAACACAGAATAAGGCAGAAGGGCTAGCAGCCTGTAACACACAAAGAGGGAAAGGAAACCAGGGTTGAGCTTCAGGCTCCAAACACAGACTAAGGCAAGTAGCCCACAGGGACTGGAAACAGAATGGCAAAAGCCCACACAGAAGACAGGCTCAGAAGCAGTGCAGCAACACACTGACTAACCTGTTGGCCTCTGGGCATGACACCATGTAAAGGCCTTGAATGCCAGCAGAGCCTTTCCTTAAGAAGCCCTTCCCTGATGACGTCACAAACACAGGACTCGGGCAGAAAGCACAGGGAAACACAGAGAGGCTCCCCACACCCAGGTGCAGTGTACGGAGGCAATTAGTGTCCTGCTGGAAGCAGCCAGCACACTGAGAGGTAATCTAGGCAACACCCCCAGGTGCAGTGCAGTGCAGCAATTAGTGTCAAGCTGCTGGATGCAGTCAGCACAGGGAGCCAGAGCTAGCTCAGAAAGGACAGACAGAAGAGGCAGGAGCCAGCCAGGAAGCTGACCCCCAGGAACAAGGTAAGTCTGAGGGTGGTCACGGCCACAGACGTGACACCAGTAGGCAGGCCTCCCCTGCTTGGGTTGTTACATCTATTTTCCGACCATTGCGACAGGATGGTTATGCAAATTTTATAGATTAAATAAAGAAGTTCCCCTACTGTTCCCCATAAGATGCAACCCCTCCCCCCCCCCCCATTTCCAGTGGGCGGTTCCTCCCCCGTTTTTCTATGATGGTCTACTCAAGGGATCCATTACCTATTTCATGTATTGTCAGTGTGTAGAACCATTAAACCATTTGCGGTCCTCTGAAGAATTAAATTTAGATCAGAGAGATGTGTTTGAATATTTAAAATTAAGCCATTACGTTCACTCTTTGCCAATTGCCTCTTTAACATCAGAGTCTTGGGAATGTTTTAACTCAATGCTGACACTAGATGCTCAGCTGGTTATTCCATTGAAACCAAAGAGTATGACTATTCTGGTGTGACTCAACAATGGAATATGGACTTGGGGATTGGACTTCAGCCTGAACAAATATGTGCATGTTTGATGTCAATCGGTTGACAGAGAATGCAATTTGGTGGGAACTACAATATAAAGTTGTATTTCGATTATATGTATCTCCAATATAGAGCCTTCTGAGCCACTCTATGAGATGATAATTGCCCCAAATGCTCCAGTGGGGGTGCCCACTTGGGGCACATGTTTTGGGCTTGCCCTTCAGCGCTCACATTTTGGAGATCTAAATACGAACGTATCTAATCTCTGAAAACTCACTTGGCATCCCACCCCAGGCCAGTTGTTTGATACTTTTAAAATTCAAGGTATTGCACCCACATGGCGAAAACAGTGATTCTACAAATATGGTTAAGTCCAGAGCAACCTACTGTGCCTCATTGGTGCTCATCTATGATCCACCTTTGTTCACTGGAGAGGAAAGGAATATCATATTTGGCCCCAAGGAGGGGGGACATTTATTGTAAAACATGGGCCCCCTTCTGGGACTCACTCACTCCAATAATGCGTAGTAGAATCTTAAACTCTTGAAGGGGGGGATTGGGAGGGATTGAGGTGTTTTTCAGACAGGGATAAGTTACTCTAAAAATTCATGACACCATTGTATTATCATGTTAGTTGTACCTGTTTTAATTGTTGCTTTATCAGAAGCTTCATGCCTTATGTATGTAAAATTGCTTCGTGTCAATAAACAAGAGTTAAAAAAAAAAAGACATTTTTCTTTTTTGAAAATGACCTTCTTTCGTATTTTGGATGTTTTGTGCATTACATTGGCCACTCTACAATCTTCAGATACTACGAACAGTCTGGTGTTATGGATATCTGATATATTACCTAAGGCTTTATTTGTTTTCCCAGTATTTGAAGGGCCCTTGAGTATGGAGTGAGGAGTACTTGTGTTATATGTAATTTAATGTAACTCAAAATGGGATGTCTCATTTTTATTTTGACCGTGATCCGCCTAGAGCCTATTTAGGTAAAGTGGAATAGAAATGTCCATATTAGATTACATTAGAGGCTTTTCATCACCTGTCTCCCATAGATGCTCATTGTATGTAACTTCTGGATATACACAAGAAAAAATCCCCCCCCCCCCCCCCCCCCCCCCCCCCCCCCGTCTTTGGTAGAAAATCAATGATGCCACTCTAGAACCAAGACTACCGCTAGCGGTTAGTCTTGGTTCTAGAGTGGCATCATTGTAGTTACTTAGCATCACTGAAGCTTACGTCAATGAGTGGGGCCTGAGTCAGTCTTGCTATCAAGGGTAGGATACTGTGAAGCAAGCCATCTGCCTTCAGAAGTTAAGGTGACACTCAGCAGGTAATGTCTCTCTTTGGCAGAGAGACATTACTAAGATTAGACAGCCTAACTTTTTATTAGCATACAGCAACGAACCAAAATGCTGTTAGCCAGAATACTGTGGCTACCATTTACATATAAGGGTGGATGTAACAGTTATTTATTCCTAAAGCACTGGGATCACCCAAATTCTTCATACTGCCACAATTTTTGGAACTGAAGGAAGCAAAACTATTCACACCCAAGAGCTGCATTTATCCCACCTACTTCATAAAACTTTCACATGGTGGAGGTTATTGGAATTTTGTTCAGCAAACTGCTCGAGTCCCTTCTTTCTATGCTGTACAATGCCCGCCCTGTATATCTGGCATGCACTACATAAATTGTGATGATAATAATGGCCGTAGTTCTCTTGCTTGGTAGGAGTGAGGCAGCTGATCTCCCCATTGGTACACTATCGCCTGCAGCTTCTGCCTGGGATGACATCTTGCACGTTTGAAGCTTCTTGGTTTAACACTGGAAGTGCCGACTCCCATGCGCCCTCAGCCCTTCTCCTTCCACTTCACAATTTTATTACTGAACATGTCTGTCTGTTTTTAAATGTATTTATTTGCAGTGAATGCTTTTTCACAAACACAGGGTTGAGTCACAACCATCATTTTTAAAACTACAACAAGGACACCTGCCATGAATAACATGTGAAGAGGTGCCTGCAGCAAGCAGAGTCCATTGTCACAGCAGGGTAGGGCAAAAGCCCCAAAACAGTTTTATATACAGTTTTAAACAGGAGCTAAACCAATTTACAGTTATCAAAAATAAAATAAAAATCCATAACAAAAGCAAACAGAGGTGGCACCAGATTATGATGTAGGTGTGCAGGGAGTTGTGAGAGGAGGGGAGAGTTAATGAGTACTCAGGGATCCATGGACAGTCTGGCTGTGGCAGGAGTGTTACAGTGAGCCCTCTCTATAGTCCATTGCATGCATACGAGTGCCCATCTTCAGCCAGGGTGCAGGACGGTTGGAGGATACTCACCAGCAGCAAGAAGAAAGACCCTCCCTTCCTCTCCATGGAAAGTATGGCTGCCACACCAGCCCCCACTGTCAACATTCACTATTGCATTCAGCTTCTTTCTCAAAGGGTCACAGCAGGACAAGTAGCACATCTCAGAGCCCTAAAACCCCACACCTCAGGAAGATGCTCTTTTGATATCCTTGGGCAAATGTTGTTACTGTCAAAACCAACCCAGAAGTTTAAAAATATAAATTCTATTACTGAGCACATTGGGAACTTTTTCTAGGCTGAAAAGGAAGCATAACAAAAGGCTCCGAGTTGTGGTGCTGTCAGAAGCCAGTCTGAGCATGACTGTTTTCAGGCACAGGGTGAGAGGTCAGCAGGTCTGGACTGTGACACGCCTCTTCCAGTAGACCCATCATATTACCCTCTCAAACTTCACGCACAGCTCAGTTCACAGGTCTGCCACTGCCTACATGCTCCCTAGAGCTAGGACTGGGCAAGCCTTATGTTAAGTATGCCAATCACTGAGCAGAAAGCCTCTCTCAGCAAATGCTTATCAGTCTGACCATCAGACTGATGGGTGGGTCCTGGTTCCAGGTCCCTTCAGACAGAGGAAAATAACACTTGAAAAATCCATCCCTGAGGTTCAGAAAAGCACATCAATGGAAGAGTGTAAGCAGTGCATCTCAGCACAGAATGGAAAGGGAGACTGGTGTCAGGGAGCTGTGCATGCAACACTTATAAGAACAGTGTAAAACCAACTTTGGCACAGATAGGCCTCTCTCCTCTTACTCTGAGCCTAATGTCCCTTCCTGTATTAACAAGCTCTCCCCTCTCTTCAAGCCCAGTAATGTCCCTCCCGTACAGACAGGATACTCCTCTCTCTCAAATAGGCTTCTCCCTTCTGAATTCTAGAAAAGTCCCATTCTGCAGAAAAGCCTCTTCCACTGCTTCTGCAATGCCTCCTCCTGCACAGGCACATATCTCGATAATGTCACCTCATGGCACACACTGGTCTCTCCCCTCTCTTAGAATTCTCTCATGTCTTTTCTTGCACAGACAGGTGGGTACAGGAAAGCATTTACTGCTTTAGGAAAGGAGGGATAAGGGTACTTTTAATGGGCTGAGGATGGAGATAGTTGATGATACGGTGGAAACTTGCAACAGTCAGAGAAGGGACAAGCTGAGGAGGCCTGTGTGCTTGAATTTCAGAGAGGAGCCATCAATACTTTTCCTGCTCATGGTTCTATGGACTTAAGTCCTGTGGTGCACCAACTGTTTTACATGACTCAGTTTCACTGTATCCAAGCTTCAGCCTTTGGATCTCTTCTGTGGATCCTCCTAGAAGGCCTTGCTCTTTCCAAATCTTAAAACTGTTCGAGAGGGAGTCCTGACCATGGAGCTCAATCCATATTTTCACTCATGCTGTGGCCTCGGTGGGGCTCCTCGTAGATCTCTCGCACAACTAGGATTCGGCTCAGCATAATCTCTAATGTACTCTTGTCCATAGGAATCACTGAATACCAGAGTGGAGATTCTGCAACGCAGGACCGTTCTGGCTGCAGGTAGAAGAGATCGTTCCGATTCCGGAGGTTCTCAGGGCTAGAGAGAGAGAGTGAGAAAGAGATCAGAAGAGGCAAAGACATATTGAAAAATGAGGGAAAGGGGAAGACATAAAGTGGGAATGATGGAGAGATATAGCGGGAAAAATGGTTGAAACTATACTAAAAACAAACACCTAAACCTACTGACCATATACACATAGTTAAACACACTTTATGGGAATTAGTCAGCATGAATGCAACAAAGGCAGGTCTTGTCTTATAAACGTATTAGATTTTTTTTGACGGTACAAACAAACAAGGGGATAATGATGAGATGATTGATAAGACTGTAGAGTCCCTCCTGAGATGTTCCTAGAGTCATAGGATAGGAGTCTATGCCCTTTCACAGACCACAATTTGGCTAAAAAACAGGGAACAGTATAGGATTAAATGGTCAACTATCCACATGGAATATGGGCACTAATGGACTTCCTCAAAGGTCTGCATTGAAACTTGTGCTGTTTACATATTCATAAATGATCTGGAGATACGAGAGACGAGTGAGGTGATCAAACTTCTGGATGACCAAAAACTTCCATCTCTGCAGCATTTTAAGAAGGTGCTTAAAATGCATTTATTTATGCAAGCATTCCCCAATTTGGGGGGGTTGAATTTGATATTGTGGCGTTCGACTGTTCGCAGTAATTTGTTTTATGTAGGGCCTGATTAGTTTTTAAATGTAGGTTTTCCTATGTAAACTGTCTAGGGATAGGCGAGGTATAAATTTTCCAAATAAAGTCATTAAAATGGCTCAGGATTGTGAGGATTTATAGAAGGATCTTTTATATTTTAACTTTTTATTGATGTCACAGTTTACAGCATGTAAAGATCAATAAACATGTACTTAATACAAATCTCTGTTTTCTTTAACAAAACCTTTGACTGAAGTGTCATCAAACTTTTGCTGTAAGTTTTCCTCCCTCTCCCCACCCCCCACCCCTACTATACCCTTGCTTTATTGTGTAATCATTCTTATTAAAGCCATCACATGTTGTAATATAAACAATATCAACTATCAACTGACTCCCAGTCACATCAACACAATTCAAAATAGGCATACAGGTCGTTTTTAACTTTCCATCCCTCCACCCCCAACCTCCTCATAATGCCCTTTAACGCCTCATTTCCCCTAACTCTAAACATCATAACCTCCTACCCTTCAACCCTCCCCCCCCCCAGCAGTCCCTACCCCCTCCCCTAATCCGCCCCCCACCCTCCCATACAGGAATTCGATCATCCTCTCCTTCCATCTACCACGTGAGTTCACCAATAGGCTGCGAGCTCTGCCTGATAGAGCCTGCACGTACGGCTCCCAGACTTCCCAGAAACGTTGTTGACTTCTAGGGCTACGGTTCATAGCATGTGCTTCCATGCGCACCAGGGAATGAAGCAAACTCCTCCACTGCCAAAAGGATGGTCCTATATCCTGAGTCCAATATTGTAAAATACATTGTTTCCCAATAATGAGTGCCTTATATATGAATAAGCTCTCCTTGTACCGCATGATTGACCCACTCCCCCCCAGTCCCAGCACTACATTTTTAGGCGTGAGCCCAATCTTCTTATGCAACAGAGCCTCACAGAATTCCAACACTGGACCCCAAAACTTCTTAATAACTGGACATCCCCAAAACATGTGATTTAGTGTTGCTCTCTGAAAATTACATTTACTACAATGTGGTGCTTGCAGTCTACCCGCGTGATAGGCCTGTATGGGAGAAAAATATGCTCTCAGAATGATTCTAAATTGTATCTCCCTATGTCTGGCACTAGTCACTTTATGTACAATCTCCTTCAGTGACTGGACTATATCTCCACCACTAATCTCCACCCTCAAATTCTCAGACCACCGCCGAGCCACTGCCTCATAACTTCAGTATGGGGCAATCATACTTAACTGTTTATAAAGTATTGACACCGAAGTCTGCTCTCTTCCCTGAGGCAAAAACAAAGTCGCCAGTAGCTCATACATCCCTCTATCACATCTTTCTCTATGTAAGTGCTCAATATAGCTATGAAGCTGATAATAGTCGTACCATGTCACATTCTCTACTCCCACCATATCCTCTAAGGCCTCCCTGGATATAACCTTCCCCGTTTCTTGCATAACATCTGCCACTAATACCACCCCCTTCCTGTGCCCACTTTATAAATCTCGGATGAGCATTCCTTGGGTTAAATGCTCCATTCCCAACTAGTGGGAGGAGATCCGTACACCGTGGGTTCTTATTTAGTCTCTTTAATATGTACTGCCATATACGTCTCATTGGGTGTAATAATATATGATGGCCCCATTCCTTAGGTAGCATTTTACCCTGAACATGTAACATATAATAGGGATGATACGGTCTAAATAATGCACACTCAATACTCCATACCGTATGCTCTTCAGTTTCCAATATCCAATCCGCTAGGTGTCTAGCCAAGCAGGCCCAATTATATTGTTTAATATCGGGCAGCCCCAAGCCCCCCTCTGTCCTTTTCCCATAAAGATAGTCCAATTTAACGTTAGCCTTCTTTCCACTCCAACAGAGCCTAGACATCATTCCTCGAAGCTTCTTTATATCTTTAGTCTGTAATAATATGGGCAGCTGTCTTAATACATAAAGCCATTTCGGAAAGAGCATCATTGCAAACAAACCAACTCGCCCACTTAATGTTGTAGGCAACCCCTCCCATACAGCTAACTTATGTCTCGTATACTGTAATAACTTATCAACATTCTGTCTATATAATCTACTCAGGTCTCCAGTTAGCGTTATGCCTAGATATTTGAACTCCTTATTCGCCCATCGCAACGGAAACTCTCCCTTCCATTGCTCCCTTACCGTGTTGGTCATGGGCATTCCCTCAGATTTTTGAAAATTCAATTTAAATCCCGAGAAAGCCCCATATTCTTCAAAAACCTCCATCAACACCGGCAGCGAGCTCTCCGGTTTAGCTAAATGAACCAAAATATCATCGGCAAAGGCCGAAATCTTAAATTCTCTGGTTCCCAATTTTATGCCTGCAATCTCGGTGTTACCCAAACTTTCCCTGATCAAGGGGTCCAACGTGATAGCGAAGAGTAAAGGGGATAGAGGGCATCCCTGTCTGGTTCCTCTATTAATTACAAAGCTTCGAGAGTACGCTCCGTTTACCAACACTCTCGCCATCGGGTTCTTATATAATATAGAAATCGCTTGTGTAAAGTAGCCTTCAAAACCATACGCCCTTAATGATACAAACAGGAATTCCCACTCAACCCGATGAAACGCCTTTTCGGCATTGAAACTGATCAAGAGGGAATCTCAACCTTCCCTGCGCACTCTCTCCATTGATGCCAATATCAGCCTAATATTTTTCCCACTCTGTCTCCCCTGCACAAATCCTACCTGAGGGGCTGCCACTATTCTCGGTAACACTTTTGCCAATCTCGAGGCCAAAATTTTTGCCAATAACTTGGCCTCATAGCTAATCAATGAGATTGGTCTATAAGAATCTGGTACGGTCGGATCTCTCTCAGGTTTCGGAAAGACCATTATATCCGCTAGTCGCAAAGACTGCGGAAGCTCCCCTAATTCAACTAATCTATTAAAGGCCTTAGTTAAGAGGTCCCCTATGTCCTGCATTAAGATTTTATATAATTCAGCCCTAAATCCATCTGGCCCCGCAGCCTTATGTAATGCACTGCCTTTTATTTCTCTAAGGACCTCATCCATCTCAATCGGTTTGTTTAGCTCCCTCCTCTGTTGCTCTGAGATCTTTGGCTTAGTGAAATTCTCTAGATATATATCAGGATCTAAATCATCATCATCATTTTTAGCATATAACCTAGCATAGTAATCCCGAAACACATCCTGTATCTCTACATCAGCATGTACCAAGCCTCCCGTCTGTGTCTTAACCGCCAACACTCTCCTCTGCCCCTTCGCCCTCCTCACTAGACCCGCCATCATCTTCCCTGGCTTGTTACCAAACCTATACAATTGATATCTATAATATTTGGCAGATTTACTTGCTCGCTGATGCAGCAGCTCATTTAGGGCCACCTGGGTGGCTAATAATTGTTCTCGAACATGATTTGCGGACTTTTGCCCATAAGACCTCCTCAATTGCACCAACTGTTCCCCAAGTCTGAGGATCTCACGATCTCTCCGTTTTTTCTTTCTGACACTATACGCTATAATCTTGCCCCGTAAAACAGCCTTCCCAGCTTCCCAGAACAGTATCGGTGTATCTACATGAGATGCATTATGTATTGTATATTCTTCCCATTTCCCCCTAATATATGTCCAAAATTCCTGATCATAGTACAGGTCCATGGGAAATATCCATCTAAACTGTCTACTCTGTGGATTCTGATCTTTAAATTCAATAAATATTATAGAAGGATCTTTTAAGACTAGTGAACTGGGCACCTACTTAGCATATGAATGCAGACTAGGGAATGGAAAGGTAAAGAGGATGGGATCTGATATTCCACCATTCTGTGTTTACTTAGTATATACAGGTACTTATTTTGTACCTGGGACAATGGAGGGTTAAGTGACTTGCCCAGAGTCACAAGGAGCTGCAGTGGGAATTGAACCCAGTTCCCCAGGATCAAAGTCTGCCAGACTAACCACTAGGCTACTCCTTAACCACTACTCCAGAGTACTGCAAGGTGATGCACATTGGGAAAATAATCCCAGCTACAGGTAAAAAAAAATACTGGATTCTGAGTTAGGAGGAGTCATCACCCAATAAAAAGATCTTGGAGTCATTGTCAATTTAAATGGAGTAGGAATTCTATTTGACTGGATCTGGGATATTTTTGATCCAATATCACCATCAGGTTATTGAAAAAGTTCGGCGCAAGAAGACCGCAGAAACGGAAGACTGTGGTCCACTACGTGTGAGAGTCCAAACAAAAGAGTAGTGTGACCATCAAGGCACTTCCAATGACAATGTATACAGACTTTGGAGTTTCAAGCGTTTGCTGTCTTGAAAAAGATGCATTAATTTCAAGTCCTCTGAGGCAGGCATTTGGCCGAAACACAGTGCCGTGTCGGGCATTGTAAGAATAAAGTTTTTTTCTACTGTAGCTCCGTCGTCCTGTTGTCAGTGGAAGTGCCTTGCTGGTCACACTACTCTATTGAAAAAGTCTGCAACATCACATTGTTATTTTGGATGCATGTCCTTCTTATGAGATCTTTCAGTAATAATTTTATAAGTCTTTTACTAACTGGCTTAATTTGTAGTTCAAGCTAGGTAAATTTCCTTCTACTCGGGGTAGCACTGTTTTAACCCCTATATTAAAGAACTCAAAAGGCAGTGTTCCAAGATTTGACATTAATGAATTTTAAAAAGACAAAGACCATGGTTGTATTTAAAAATTTGTATTTGTAGTGTATGTATATGTATGTGTGTCTGTGAGATATGTATGTGTGTCTGTGTGAGACAGAGAAAGTGTGTGTGTGTGTGTGTGTGTGTGTGTGTGAGAGAGTGTGTATATGTGTGTGTGGGTGTGTGTGAGAGAGACAGTGTAAGTTTGTGTGTGTGTCTGTGCGTCTGTGTGAAAGAGAGTGTGCAAGGCTAGGGTCAAAATGAAGAGATAGCTGTGAACTTTTACAGAGCATAGCACAACCATTTGAGCCTTGTGTGTGTGTCTGTGTGAGAGAGTGCGCGTGTGTGTGAGAGGGAGAGTGTAAGTGTGTGTGTGTGTTACAGAGAAAGTGTGTGTGTGTCTGTGTGAGAGAGAGAGTGTCAGGGTTTGTGTGTGTGTGTCTGTGAATGAGAGTGTGCAAGGCTAGGGTCATAATGGAGTGACTACAGTCAAAGTTTGCATCGCTTAACACAACCATTTGAGCCATTTGTTGGTTAGATTTTCTTTGATGTTTGGGCATAATTATTACTGTGTCTGTATGTAAGTTGTATTATTGTCTTTTTTTTTGTTTTTTTAAGAAAGTACCAAGGAAGTAGGGTAATGGAAGTGAAAATGGAGAGGAGAGATCTATATGGTGCATTTCTATCCATAATGTGAAAGCTAAGGACGTCCTGTTGACTGCAGTTTGTTTTTTTCAATGCTACTTTTTAGCAGTCAGTTTTTTGTAATTCCGATGTTGCATTGTGATTTTACTCTCCTTCCGATCGTTGTATGAGTAAAGTGGGTGTTTTTTTTTTTTTTTTAAAGGAATGATTGTTGTGCGTCGTTAAGGGTCCGTTAGCTTGTAAGTCATGGTTTTGACTCGTGGAAGGACTTGCGGTGGTTCGGTTTTAGGGAAGCTGTAAGTTTTGCGCCCGTATTCTGGAACATGTGAAGAAGTCAAATTTTTGTAAAGCAATTATCAAAATATGCTTGGCAGGAATTCCGTTGTTAAGCGATGTTTTTCGCATGCATGTGTTAACAATGCAGTATTGTTGGAGTCTTGTGCTTAATTGCGTGTTGGTGTTCTGGTTCGTCCTGCCTGTAACCTGGTCAGGAGTCATCTGTTACCTGCCGGACATGTGTGTGTGTCAGTGGGAGAGATGCGGTCTGTGTATGTCTGATTGCGTGTGTGTCTGTGTGAGTGTTAGTGTTTTTGTGGTTTTGTGTAGGGCGCGTTTTGTGTTTGTGGGGTTGGTGGGGGGGTGTTTCGAGTTTTAGGCAACTTGTGTTAGTTTGCGGAGATGTTGGGTCAGTGGGTATTTTGTTCTGGTAGGGCGGGGGGAGGAGCTTGGGTGTTGCCCCGGGGGGGGTGGGGGGGGGCTTGTGTGATGTGCCGGAGCGGAGGAGCTTGGGTGTTGCGACAAGGGGCTTTGTGAGTTGTTTCGTAGGCAGAGAGAGGAGTGGCTCGTGGTGGTGTATATCGATGTCTGCCCCTGCGATTGGTTGAGTGCCATTGCTCTGCCCTCGACATCATCACGTTTGACGCGAGGGCGGGGCAAACACTCATGGGCAAATTGTAGTTTCACCACCATGCAGTTAGAACGTTGGGACTTGTGGAGGCTTCATTAGAACGTTGGAGGTGCGTTTTACATAGCCACAATTTGGAATTGTATCAAAATAAAATTAAATCTTCAATCTTCAATTAATAATTCAAAGCAAACTTAAGATTCCCATTTGAATACGTGCTGAGAACATTTTTCCCCTAAAAAAAGGGGGAAAATTGTTAACTTGAATATAAGCCAAGGGCTTATACTACTACTAATCATTTCTGTAGTGCTACTAGACGAGAGCAGTGCTGTACAGATTATAGGCAGTTACTTTCTCAGTCCCCAGAGGGCCCACAATCTAAGTGTTGTACCTGGGGCAATGGAGGGTTAAGTGACTTGTCCAAGTTCACGAGCTGAACCCAAAGGTTGCCAGGATCAAAGCCCGCTGCACTAACCATTAGGCTACTCCACCCTCCGTCCATCACCAGCATTTCTCTCCCTCTCCTACCTCCCTCCCAACTGCAGTGACTGAAACTTATGACTTCTGTCTTCCTTCCCCAGTGCCCCCTCCCCCCATGACCAGCTTTCTCTTACCAGCAATAAGCCTAGACGCTGAGGCTGACCGTTGACATGGATTTACTTCTTGCCACACTGTCCTCTTTTGGTTTCCAAGGCTCTGTCCTTTCCTGGTTCTCCTCTTATCTCTCCCACCTCACCTTCAGAGTACACTCTCATGGATCTTCCTCCACTCCCATCCCACTATCTGTTGGAGTTCCCCAGGGATCTGTCCTTGGACCCCTTCTCTTCTCAATCTACACCTCTTCCCTAGGCTCACTGATCTCATCTCATGGTTTTCAGTATCATCTTTATGCTGATGACACCCAGCTATATCTCTCCACACCAGACATCACAGCGGAGACACAGGCCAAGGTTTCGACCTGCTTATCCGATATTGCTGCCTGGATGTCCAACCACCACCTGAAGCTGAACATGTCCAAAACCGAGCTCCTCTTCTTTCCACCCAAACCCACCTCTCCTCTTCCTCCACTCTCTATCTCAGTTGATAACACCCTCATCCACCCCGTCCCATCTGCCCGCAACCTCACAGTCATCTTCGATTCCTCCCTCTCCTTCTCTGCGCATATCCAACAGACTGCCAAGACCTGTCGCTTCTTCCTCTTCAACATCAGCAAAATTCGCCCTTTCCTATCTGAGCACACCACACGAACTCTAGTCCACGCTCTCATTACCTCTCGCCTTGACTACTGCAACTTACTGCTCACCGGCCTCCCACTTAGCCATCTATCCCCCCTTCAATCCATTCAGAACGCTGCCGCACGTCTTATATTCCACCAGAACCGATATACTCATATCACCCCTCTCCTCAAGTCACTTCACTGGCTTCCGATCAGATACCGCATACAATTCAAGATTCTCCTCCTTACCTACAAATGCACCCGGTCTGCGGCTCCTCACTACCTCTCTACCCTCATCTCCCCCTATGTTCCAGCCCGTAACCTCCGCTCTCAGGACAAACCCCTCCTTTCAGTTCCCTTCTCCACCACTGCCAACTCCAGGCTCCGCTCATTCTGCCTTGCCTCACCCTATGCTTCCTTAACCCCTACGCCAAAGCCCCCTCCCTACCCATCTTCAAATCTCTGCTTAAAACTCACCTCTTCAATGCTGCTTTCGGCACCTAACCTTTCGTGAAATATAGTATGCCCTATCAGACGGACTCTACACTTGTCTTTAGATTGCTTAGATTGTACACCTGTCTTTTAGATTGTAAGCTCCTTGAGCAGGGACTGTCTTTCCATGTTAAATTGTACAGCGCTGCGTAACCCTAGTATTTTTATTTTATTTTTGTTTTGTTACATTTGTACCCCGCGCTTTCCCACTCATGGCAGGCTCAATGCGGCTTACATGGGGCAATAGAGGGTTAAGTGACTAGCCCAGAGTCACAAGGAGCTGCCTGTGCCTGAAGTGGGAATCGAACTCAGTCCACCACCCTAACCACTAGGCCACTCCTCAGCGCTTTAGAAATGTTAAATAGTAGTAGTAGTAGGAAGTAACTGTAAGTAGAGCCAGTACGGGACCTTGAACATCTGCGCATGTTGAGGATATGCAGATGTTCAAGGCCCCAACCAGCCCTGCTTACTTCCGTGTTGCCATCCAGGCTTACTGGTAAGAGAAATGTTGGTCACTGCACATTGGGGGGGTGGGGTGGGGGAGACAGTATTAATTAAAAATTTAATTTTGATACTATTTTGGTGGAATTTTCAGTTTGTGAGGTCATTTTGGTTATTCCACAGCTATGAGAAATAAAACAAAATCTTCCAGGTACTTGTACCCTGGTTTGGTTATGGTTGTAGACAAGATGTTGGGCTCATTGGGCCTTGGTGTGACTCAGATGGCTTTTCTTATGCTCTTATGACATGGGGGAGACAAGAGAATAGAGATGAAAGAAATTTGAAGAAGGAACAAATAAACAATGAGACAGGATGAGTGAAGAAAGTAGAGAGTGCAACAGTGGGGAAGAGGGAATGAGGGAGGATGGGGAACATAATGGTGTGAAGCAGTAAAATAAGGCAAAGGATTAGTCACCCTGAAAAGAGCCCACCCTAATCCATAAAACTTTTCTCTTCCCCCCCAGAAAAAGCTCAACTGTGCCAAGATAGCTTAACAGGGTCTCATCCCCCACCCTATAAGCAGCAAAATGACAAAAATACTGACCCCCCATAAAAGTGGTCCAATAATACTTGGCCCTACTCAAAATAATCAGTAAAAAAAAAAAAAAGAAACGTCACCAGTGCAAAATCTATGTGACTTGAGTGGCAGAACGGATGAAGAGCACAGAATCAGTTATGTGGGGGGCATGTCAGTAGGGGAGGGTGAAATTGTTGAGAGGAAAACTAAGATCACATTTCTCACCATTTTGAGAGATAAAACTCATAAAACTTGACAGGACAACGTAAAGGATTCATTCTATTCTCTCGCTGCTCCAGCACAGGTAACTCCTCTTCTCGCTTCCGCTTGGTCGAGCTGCCTTCTATGAAAAGAAGAGACACACATCTGCTAGAAGGATGCTACGAAAACACCGTTCAAAGAAAAATAAATGAGAAGACATTGAAACAATCAGAAAGGCAGAAGAAAAAAAAACAAAGGCAGCGAATAGCCACTTAAACAAAGACCAACCCTTGTACATTTTTCACACTCTGCTAACTACAATCCAAAATGCACTAAAGTAATAATAAAACTTTATTTATAACCCGCTATATCTATAAAAGTCTAAGCGGGGAACAAATCACATACAAAATATAAGAGGACTGATCTAACACACATTACACATTCAAAATGAAACAAGAATTACAGAAATATTCAAAAGGCAATTAAGAATAAGAACCTATAATGTCTTCAAGGTCTCTTGACTCCATACTCAGTAGAAGCCCTTCTGTAGCAATAACAGCCATGAGATTTCTCAAGGTCTTTGCAGTCACGGCATACTGGAGTCTCCAAATCTTGCAATTAATTTTCAGTAGGAAGTTTGGCAGGACTTTACATTTTTTTTTTCTTGCTGAAGCACTCCACTATTGCTTTTGCTTCATGTTGCCTCCTGAAAGGTGTCATCTGCTCTCTAGTGCCAGGTCTTTGGCAGACTGGAACAGATTTTTTTTTTTTGCAATCTTTGCAACATCCAATTTTCCTTCTTTTTTCAAAAGCCTCTGTTCCCACCATAGGAGTCAATTTTTGAAAATGATTGGGAGTGGGGGAGGGGGCTGAACCTATGAACTAAACACTAATCTCCTTTCACTGTCCCTTCACCTCCCCCCTCAACACAAGAAAGAAAACAGAAGCTATGGTAGCTTGTAAATATGAATGACCAGTCATTATCTAAATGTTAAGAACAGGGCAGGTATTGTTGAAATGAGGAAGACTCATGTGGCCAAATCAAGAGCTAGGGCAAAACTCAAAGTCCTGTCTGTTTCTGCTTCTCCTCTCACCCCCTGTAGGTAGTCCAAACCATACTCTCTCACCCCTTCAGCCCAACACACCACACTTCTCCCCCAACCCGTCCTCACTAGTTTCACTGCCCCTCCCCATATATTCCCCTAATTTCTTCTGGCTCTTCCCTCCTCATTTTTACCACCTTTTACCACCCTCTGCACTTTTTAATCCTTCCTTTCCTTAAAAATATAGTTCAATTTCTTATATTTGGGGGCATAGGGTTTAATAGCTCTCTGCTCACTACATTCTATCATTCCTTAACTCGGTTTACTCGTTTCCTCTTGACCCAGGCTTTTGTTTCACTCTACTCCCCCCTAGTCGGCTCCCCTTCCATGGAGGTTGGACTCACCCATCCCTTCACTGCTCCCTACTTCTCACTCTCCTTTGCAAGTGGACTCTTCCTTTCACTGGTAGATTTAATCTGTAAGTCCCCATTTCCCACAGGCTAGGATCATTTCTCTGGTCCCAGGCACATCGCTGTTTTCTGGGACTGGTCCTGCATTACCAACCCCTGCAGAACTTCCGGAATTTGCGGATTCCAAGCCAGTGACAACTCTATGCCTACAGAATCCATAAAAGATGCTCTGCCACATGCCAACCCTGAGCTCTGGAAGAACAGTGAGAGTCAGAGATTGAAATCTCACAGATGCTGAATGAGAAAACATGAAGGTATGACTCATGCTAAGCTACTGTGATCTGCCTGCCTTCCAGACACTGCTCCGATAGCCAAGTACCCAGCTCTGAGAGCTGAGAGGAGGCTGCAGTCCAATTGACATTTTTCCTACATTTCTTTGTAGTGCCGAGGGATGAAGTTAGAGCACCGAGTCTGGTTCCTCTGCTGAAGTTACTCTCTCGTGTGATAATTATATTGATTGTTTCCTTTTCTTCTTTACTTCTTGCTATGTGTCTCTTATTGCAAATTGCTGACATGGTACGTCTCTTCAGCAGTATATCAAATAAAAGATGAACATAAACGCAAAGAGACAGAAGGGAGCAAAGATTCCCCAACTGAGCAGGAGGACAACCAAGGAGCTGAACCAGAAATCACGTAATATATCCCTTGCAGCCTCCTCCCCCAACCTATGGTCACTTGTCTGCCTAATGTGTTACCTACATAAAATTTTAGATAGTGCTGGGGAGGAGCTGGCTGTCTCGGTACATGTGGGTAGCAACAACATAGGAAAATGTGAGAGGGAGGTTTTGGAAGCCAAATTTAGGCTCTTAGGTAGAAAGTTGAAATCCAGAACCTTCAGGATAGATTTTCAGAAATGTTTCTACTTCCATGAACAAGGACCCATGAGGCAAGGAGAGCCTATGTCAAAAGGATGGGCTCCACCTTAACCAGAATGGAACCAGGCTGGAAAGGGAGGACTTTGTGTGATGATAGAAAAAGTGGAGGCTCACCTAGGGTTACATTATTTAGCACTCTGTTGGTTTTCTAAGCACAAATCACATTTTTATTAAAAACACTTGTTTTCATATTTGTTGTTATTGGTTACATCTCAACCACATTGTTTTTTTTTTTTATTAATAGGGTTCCGTAATTATATTGTTCTGATTTAATTGTTATTGTGGATAAATATGATGTCAGGAAATGCTAGGGAGGAAAAGCTCCTTAATAAAACAAATGGGGGAACTTTTTACATCTAGTTCTTAATGGAACGCAGGACTTGGTGCAAGAAGATAATGGTTCTGGGGCTACGTCAAAATAATGATCATAACATGATCAAATCTGAGTTAATACAACTGAAGACAATAAAGAAATCTACTATTAAAAAAAAAAGCTAAAAGAAGGAGGTTGCAAAACTCAGAGTATAAATGAGGCATGGCCATTGCTTAAAAATACCATCTTGGAAGCACAGACTAGATGTATTCCAAGTATTAAAAAGGTGGAAGGAAGGTGAAATGAAAGCAGTCATGGTTAAAAGGTGAGTTAAAAGAGGTATTAGAGCCAAACATATTTCAAAATTGGAAAAAGGATTCAAATGAGGAAAACAGGAAGCCATATAATTACTGGAAAGTTAGATACAAAGCACTGATAAGGAAGGCTAAAAGAGACAGGAACACAAAGGGAAGAGGGGAGACAAGATAGATTTGAGAAGGAGGTAGACAAATTGATGAAGCTGAATGTGAAAGGGCAGGAGGTGAGAAAAGAAAGGAGGCCCTGAAAACAGACAGAGGAAAGCAGAACCAACGATTGGGAACAAGATGATTGGAATAATAAAATCACCACACTACAAAGGTAGGAAAAATGTTTTTGTTTTCAGTTTAGTGATTGAATTATGTTGGTGTTGAGAATTTACATCTGTCAGCTTTATTTTGAACTGTACAGGAGAACTAGCATTTCTTTCTATTTCTCTGGTGTTGCACGACATGCAGAGTCCTTTATTTTCAGCGTTTGTCTGCATGTTTTTTTGCGGTTCAGTATTTTGCATCAGGTGAGAGTTAAGTTCTGCATCTGATATCGAGGTAAATGATTCTGCTGGCATGTGGTGTCTGTGTAGGAATCTGTAACAGTCCATCTTGTTCCAGTTTCCCAGTAGCAGGTTTACTGGTGCTCTAATGTATTTCAGTAGCATATTTAAATGAAGGTTACAGGTGTGGGTGGGGATGGAATGGATCTTAGCGGGGATGGGCGGGTACGTGTTAAGATTCCAGTGGTGTGCCTCGACAATGTTTGCACCTTGAAGTGTGCCACGCCATGAAAAAGGTTGAAAATCACTGTGTTAGATTATCAAGATGTAAAAGCAGCACTGAGAAAGGCCAAGGCCATAGCAGAGAGACTAAATTAATTCTTTCCTTTGGTCTTTATTAAGGAAGGTGTGCTAGAAATGGTATTTAACGATGACAGTATGGAAGAACCAAAATCTTGATAAACCTGAAAGATATGATAAGCTATATAGACAAACTAAAGAGTAGTAAATCTCCTGGACCTGATGATACGCACCACAGGGTACTGAAAGGATTCAAAAATGAATTTGAAGATCTATTAGTGTAATAACAGTTTGGTATGACGGGTAACAGGAAGTGTTTCAGTCCACTCTATAACACCACTATCTAGCATATATTCTCCCAGGAGCGTAACTATGAGGGGGCCATGGACCCCCTCACTTTGGACTTAAGTCCCCTCCAAAATTGTGGCACTGGTTGAATCACTAGCGGAGATTCTCAAGCCTCGCCAGCCAAAGAAATCCACTGCCCCAACTCCCTACACCAAGCTCTTTTGAGCAGGCGGAAGTCAACGGTGTGCTTCAGTCACTGATGCCAACACTCTTGCAAGTGCTCAGGTACTTAAAAATGGAAAATAAGAAGATACCTTTTCACTGGACTAGCCTAATACATTTTACAATTAGCTTTCAGGTCAGGACAGTATACTGTAGTTATGGTATCCTCTTCTGACCTGAGGAAGGAAGAATTGGTCTCTGAAAGCTGGTCAAAAATGTATTATAATTATTTCAATATAAAGGTATCAGCTTATTTTGCATTTTATTTGTATTTTTTAACCTTTATTAACACAGCTACCACATTACTTTATTCTATTAAAAATAAAATTTTATTTCTACCTTTGTTGTCTGGAAACTTTCTTTTTCCAATTCTGTTGGTCCCAGTTGTCACGATTGTGGTCGTGACCCCTCTCAGACTCACCTTATTCCCGGTGGTCCGCTTCTGAGCTGGCTTCTGTCTGTTCTTCCTGAGTTAGTTCTGCCTGTGTCTTTGTGTGCTGGCTGCTTCCAGCATGGCTCTGGTTACTCCACTATACTGCACCTGTGTGAGTTAAGCCTCTCTGTACTTCAGTATGCTTTCTGCCTGAGTCTTGGTTTGTGTTCCTCTTGCCCTCTGGTGGCTGCATTGGATTGTCTGTGTGCTGTTTCCCGTTCCAGACTTAAGCCCAGTCCAGTCCGGATCTTCTGGCCTGCCAGACTTGCTTGTCTTGTTTGAGCCTGCACAACACCCGTAGCTGCCTTGTGATTGCTGCAGCTCAATCTCAGTTGCTGCTGGGCTTATTAGCCATTTGGAAACTCTCTGCTTTGCCTTTGCATCGCCTAAGGCCCTGGTATGTTGGGGTGCTGGTGCACTTCTGCCTAGTCCAGTTTATAGTCTGTAATTCTTGCCTGATTCTAGTTTAGTCTTTGTGTAGCTTCTTGTTCTGTATTGCTTGTTTCCCAGTCTTGTTTCTTGTTTGTATGTCTTTGTCTAGTTCTTGGTTGCCTGTGTTTCTTGTTCAGTGGCTGCCTGGCAGCTTTCAGTTCTGTCTCCTGTCTATTGTGGTTGTTCCCTGTTTCAGTGGCTGCTTGCAGCTTTCAGATCTGTTCCTTGTCTGTCTGAGAGTCCTAGTCTAGTATTCTGCCTAGCCTCCCTGTGTATTCTAGTCCCTGTGTGTATCCTGCTGGTATCCAGTTCCGGCCCTGACCGGCAAGTCCTGCTGGCCACCTGCACCCAGGGGCTCAACTCCTGGGGAAGGGTGGCCAGGTGCAGGTGAAGACTAGCCGTCCCTGTCAGAGTTCTGTCTTATCCCTGTGTGGGGTGGTTTTGCCTGCCACTGCCGCTCCTTGGCAGTGGCCCAAGGGTTCACGATCCCAGTTCCTGCTTTTGAAAGCGTGACACCAGTCTCTGGTTTCTGCTTTCCTTTATCTTCACTTAATTCTCTTGCCAGGGTTTCCTGCCAATTTGTCATTTTTCTCTCTACTTTTTCTTTCCATTTTCTTCAATTTATTTTTCTGCCTCTATGTCCAGATTTAATTAATTCTATCATTCTTTAATTTCCCTTTTTTTTCAAATCATCTCCTTACAGCTTTTCATCTTTCTCTTACCTTGGTTATCCCCTATGCCCCTTCCTCTTATTATCTTGTCTTTCACCAACTCTCTCCTTTCCTCCCTTTCCATCCAATGTCTCCTCTTTTTCTCTCTCCCTCCTTCTATCCAGTGTCTCCCCTCTTTCACTCCCCATCTTAAGTTTATATACCGCTTTCCAAAATGGTCCTAGGTGGTTTACAGAACAGAAGAAATTATATCTTTACATAAAATCATAAAAAGAAACAGCAATGCATACCGATTAAGCTAATCAATATAATACTTCACATTAAAAATTAAAAATATCTACTAGACTTAAGATTTCTTAAATAAATATATGTCTTCAGTGTCCCTTTATCCCCAACCTTCCATTCAGAGTCTCCCCTCTTTCTCCCCCAACCCTTCCATCCAGCATCTACGTTCTCTCCTGATCCTTCCAACCAGTGTCTTCCTCTCTCTCCCCCCCCTTTGTCTATGCAGTGTCTCCCTCTCTTCCTAACTTTCCTACCTTTCAGTGTCTCCCCTCTTTCTCTCCTTACCCTTCCGTCCAGTGTTTCTCCTCTTTCTCTTCCCCTTCCATCCAGTGTCTCTCCTCTTTCTCTCCTTACCCTTCCGTCCAGTGTTTCTCCTCTTTCTCTTCCCCTTCCATCCAGTCTCTCTCCTCTTTCTCTCCTTACCCTTCCGTCCAGCATCTTCCCTTTCTCTCCCTCCTTCCATCCAGTGTCTCTCCTCTTTCTCTCCATCCTTTCTACTCAGCATCTTCTTTCCATCCAGTGTCATCTTCTATTCATCATTTCTCCTCTCTTCCTTCCATTCAGCATCTCCCACTTCTCTCTCTCTTTCTCCCCTCTTTCATTCAGTGTCTTTTTTTTCTGCTGCTGCTTCTTCTCCTGATGAGCAGCAGTGGCAACCAAAGAGCAGCAGGCACAGGCAGAAGTGTAGCCAGGTTTTGATGTCAGAGGGAGCAGGCCTTTTGTAAAATAGGCATCAGTGTAAAGCTGAAGGGCTGATCTGCACATGTGCCATTTTATTCAAAATCCATTTGGGGAAGTGGCCACTCCCCTTGCACCCCATCAAGCCTCTGGGTGCAAGGCCGCAGTGTTAAGGCATGCACTGTTGGCCGTGCTGGTCCCCTGCCTCTGAATATGAATTGATGTTGGAGGGCAGAAGACCGGCAGAGCAGACAGTGTGGGCCTGAACACTGCAGCCTGTGCCTGCTTCTTCTTGGTTTGCCACTGATGCTCATTGGGAGAAGCAGCAGCAGCGCGGTGGTGGCAGTGGCTCAGCAGGAGAATTTCCTGCCTTTACAGGAGTGTTGGAGATAACCCGCCAAAGTGGGAATCTCCTGCTGAAAGCTGGAGACTTGGAAAGTCTGGAGTCCGCTGCATTCAAAAGGTGGCAGCTAAGTCTTTCACAAGTCATGCAGTCATTTAAAGTCTGATTCCCTCCAGCACACCTCACATACAGATATTATGCCTCCAGGATCATTCTCTAAATCCTCCATGTGGTGTCCACAGAACTCTGATGTTGGTGCTTTGGGAGTCATGACAGGAATTGAGGCTCTCCAGGTGATCCCATGCCTTGCCCCTCTCTAAACTCCACTTCTTCTTGTCTATCTCTTAGCTCTCCGATCTCCTTTTAAATCAAGCTGAACTTGTTTTAAATTCTGCCTCGAGCTCTAGCATCCACTTGCGCATTTCCTGCATGCTTATTAGTGCAGTGGCGAGTTCCGAGTCTGAGCCCGAGTCTTCTTTGATCTCGGATTCAAATGGCGCTATTTTACCTGCATTTCTCTCTACTGGCTGTGGTTTTTGGACAATTTGTCAAAGGCAGAGGATGAGGATTTGGCCAATTCTGGCATTTTTTGAGAGGTCATCAGTTCCTACAACTGCTGCATTGCAATAGATGATCACGGAGGATGAGGAAGGCAATAATTCCCATTAATAATGCAGGTCTTGAGCAGAGCTTCAGCCCTGGGCTGCCATCACTTCCTCCCGTGGGTTGAATATTGATCTGTTCATCCCTTCTTTGATAGATGGGCACTTGGAAAATTATCCCATAGTAGAGACAGGCCAGTCTGCCCATCCATTCCATCTACTATCCTTTCCTCTTCCTTACAAACCCTATGTGTTTGTCTGATGCTTTCTTGAATTCAGGATACAGTTGTCGTCATCTCCACCACCCTCCACTGGAAGGCAGTTCCATGAATTCATCACCCTTTTAAAGACATTTTATCTCAGATTATTCCTGAATCTATTTCCTTTCACTCTCATCCTATGCTCTTCATTCCAGTGTTTCCTTTCAATTGAAAGAGACTCATTTCCTGTACATATATGCCATGGATGTACTTCAAATTCTTTATCATATCTCACCTCTCCTGCCTTTCTTCCAAAGTACACATAGAGGTATATTTTCAAAGCACTTAGCCTTCCAAAGTTCCATAGGTTTCTATGGAACTTTGGAAGGCTAAGTGCTTTGAAAACATGCCTCATAGTAGCATAGTAGATGACGGCAGATAACGACCTGCATGATCCTTCCATTCTGACCAACAAGATAAACTCATTACATATGGTATGATGCCATACTCCATATGCACACCTGATCTGATTGTCCCTGCCATTTTCAGGACAAGTCTGCCTGGCACAGTCCTTGTTCTAAAACTTCTGAAGTTGTCGCTGAAGCCCCTGCAAAGCTCTATTCCAACCCATCCAAATCTACTTAGCCTCGATCAAGCACAGACCACAGAAGTATGCCTAGTACTGGTTTTGCTTCCCAATTACCATGTAATGTCCCCATACATTTTGGGGCAATTCTATAAAGGGTGCTAACAATTAGCTGCCCAATATTGAAAACGATTTAGCTGGTCACTGACCGGTTAATCGCTTGGTTCAGGGCTAGCTGCTAATATTAACTAAGTGCTGCTGATGTTGCACACAGCGGGGCGGAGGTCTGCACTTGGCCACTTGACATTCAGCACTTAAGCGGACAGGGTTAGTGCAGGAAATGGGACCCTGCATGTCTGTCCTATTATTTATGCAGTAATCCATGGTCTCTTAAGTGATGCATATCGAATTAAGCAGCTATGCGTTAGCTGGCTTAAAAATAAGCCAATATTCAAGCCAAAGCCTGCATAAGTCCTGAGTTTGAATATCTGGGAATAACACCATGTGTGGTGATGAAAATGCTCACTGCTGACGGCTGAATATTGACCCCTAGGTACCCAAAATCTGTATGCCCAGATTCCATTACTGAATACAGCCTAAGGCAGCATTTGGACACCACGTAAAAGGCAGGTGTAAATGTTAGTGCACAACTTACAGCATTCTCTGGAGTCTGCCTGTGCTCCACCCGTACACGTGTTTCCTTTGCACTTAGGTGCTGATAGAGCAGCACCTAACTACCATTTTAAGCATCTATATAGAATTAGGGGTCTTATGACGAAGACCACTCCCTCTGCTCCTGTTTATATCTTTTTAAGCTGTCACTCTAAGCCCCTATTTCTACATAGTAAGGTGCTTACTTTTGGCATTGAAATGGAAGTGAAGCATCAAAATGGGGCTGAAACAGCAATTAGTGCCTAAGGACACTTCGAGCTATTCTGTAACTTGAAGCCTAAGGTTTCTAGGGCCTAACTGCAAATGGGTCATTTGCGATTCATGGCTGTTCTGACTTTAAGCATGCAAATTATGAATACGGTCAGTCAGATACATAACTGCTCCATTGCATCTGTCATAGAGCAGCATAAGTGGTCGTACCTAAATTTGGACACCTAATTGCTGACTTACACTAGTATCCTATAACAGATGAAGAACACAAATTTGCCATTATAGAATACAAGTTTAGTGACTAGATTTTGCGCTTCTAACTTTTAGCATCCTTATAGAAGTATCTCACCAGGGACTTGTACAAAGCTACCATCGCCTATTTCTCTTCCATGCAGTTTTTAATACTCTCTAGTCTGCTTTCAAAGGTGTTATTAGCTGTCTCTAGTTGAGTTCTCTCCTCACATGTCATCACACCTCCTTGTTTTTGCCATTCTAACTCTGCCACATCAGCAAGAAAACTATTACTACTTATCATTTCTAGAGCACTACTAGACGTACACTTGAACATGAAGAGACAGTCCCTGCTAACAATCTAATCAGGACAAATAAAGGGGATAAGGGAATTACTAAGGTGGGGAACGATAAAAGAGACATGGGTATTGTATAAGTGAATAGAGGTGAGGAGTTAAAAGTAGAACTGCAGCTCCCTAGACTGCATTCATCTCGCTCTGACCAATCTCTGTGTAGCTTTTCAATAGATTCTGCATCTTTCTTTGCCAGATAATGTGCATTTTTCATCACTCACACATGTGCTGTCCATCTCTGACTCAGAGAGTGAGCAAAAGGTCTGATTACATCTGTCAAGTGTTTCATCACACCATCTTCTCAGCCGCTGGGGGTTCATTAAAGTTTTAGTCTGCTGCTTTGTTTTTTTTTGAGAATATTGCACTTAATGCCATCACTTCAGACTCTCTCCCGGCACTTATCACACACAGGTTGATAACAATAGCTTTTAAAAGCTTAAAATATTCCTTTCTCCAGACGGATCAAGCCATAGTAGTAGTGACATCACTTCCATGCTCGTAATCTGCTTTAATTCTCCTTGGAGGAATAAGCAGTATAAAAAAGTACTTTTAAATTAAACGCTCTTTAGGAGGGTCCTGTTGACAAGCAGCTCAGCACGCCTGTAGGCCACGAAGTTGCACAGTGCCTGCATTCTTATATTTTTCTTTCTGGAATATTCATGAGAGAAGCACAAGACTGAGTCTTGCTACACTCAACTTCCTGACTGCGACTCAGGACTCAGCTATCGGCCTTCTTCTCAGACATGATATGAAAACAATCCAGGCAAAATTGAGAGAGAAATTTTCATTCAGAAAATGACACAGGAAGAAAAGAATATGACCGGGATGTCTGAGAGGTGGTGGCCTAAACAGACTCATTGGCAGACTCAGAATAAGAAAAACTTGAAATGCTGAAAACTGGATAGGGAAAACTATAAAAGACATGAATAATTTTGATTTTCAGCTTTTTTCTTCTTTTATCTATTGAAGAAAATAGTGCAAAAACTGAAAAACATGCCATAAAGGCTGTAGCAGGGAAATGCTGCTCTGAAGAAAAACATATACGATACATGCTGTGGTATAGAAAAAGATGAACTGAGGCACACTGCAGAATATAGGAGCACAGACTGTGATGCAATGCGCTGAAGTGTTTCCTAAAGCTCTGGAAAATGCCAGACTGCCATGACAGTTATAGAAAGATACTGGAAGCCAGGAAGTTAAAATAGAAACAAAGGATAAAGTTGCATCTTTTGGCAGTAACTCCTACCTCGCCCTTTTTTTCTGTCGGGCTGGAGCACAGTACCGAATACTGACCATCTTCACAGTGCCTCTGTTAGTGGTACACTTTCGAGACTGACGCACAACGTTGGTAAAAGATAGTTGCATGTGCTCCTCTGCTGTACGTAGCCCAAAATACTTGGTGTTGAAGAACATGAGGGTGTTGAGAAGCACAAAAGGAGAATAGACACCCAGCTGCTTACACTCCCATAGATGTTCTTCTTCAACCCGAGAAAATATAAGATCTAAAGGGGAAAACCAAAAATTATGTCATAACAATTATCTTCAATGCAGCTGCTACAATTCATCAACAAGATAATCCAATTCTAACATCACCTCAGAACAACCAACCCCAGTCAAGCCAAGCCAAAGCTCAAAACTAAAAGAGTAACACAATACATGCTGACAGAAAAAGACCAGCCAGTGATTCTGATCCACATCGTTAAGAATATATCCCAGATGCCACCTGTTAACACCCTGACTGCTTACAGGACATACTGTTCTTTACATAAGTACATAAGTATTGCCATACTGGGAAAGACCAAAGGTCCAACGAGCCCAGCATCCTGTTTCCAACAGGGCCAATCTAGGTCACAAATACCCGGCAAGATCCCAAAAATGTACAAACATTTTATACTGCTTACCCCAGGCAGTTTTGGGTTATCTTCCTATTTGGTTCGGCCACCAACCCAGGCAGATGTGAATACACGTTGCACACATAATCCATCATCCAAGCAGTCACCAAAGTTAAGGAGGCCACTTCCTAACTCCCAATGGCCATTCTGGATGCTACCTGACCACCATCAACCTGCCAGCATTAATGTTCTCAGTTTCTGCCTGGCTAGTACTAGCCTGGTAACCATTAACTGAGGGTGTTCCTCACTTCAAGTGCAATTCTATAACTGTGCACCACTGGTTAAGCGCCACATGTGCATGTGAATGGCACCTTAATTGCCACTTACATGTGCAGTTGTCCTAACCGCTAATCTAAAAAGGCATGCATGAGTTACATCACACATATCTGTGAGAAGGGAGTACAAGTGGGTGGAGCTTGGGTGGGATACAGATGTGTCTCCCAATGACACACATGCTTTACAGAATACTATAAAATCCACACATAGCTTGTCGCATTTATGCTGGCCCATTAATATCAACCATTGACGTTGGAAGTGGCACACAGTTTATTTTATTTATTTGGATTTTGCTCGCAGCTTTTCCAGTAGTAGCTCAAGGTGAGTTGCATTCAGGTATTTCCTTGTCGGGCTCACAATCTAAGTTTGTACCTGAGGCAATGGAGAGTTAAGTGACTTGCCCAAGATCACAAGCAGCAGCACTGGGATTTGAACTGGCCACCTCTGGATGTTAAGACTGGTGCTCTAGCAACTAGGCTACTCCTTACTAGACTGCTCTAGCTGCAGAGGAAGTGCAGAGCAGTTTACAAAACTACAATCAAATGAAAACAGGAAAGGAACACCAATAACTGATAGGGAAAATCTACAATCATCCCGATGAGCAGGGGTAGGAAGATCAGAGAGATGTATAGAGTAAAAATTCATGCTAGAAATCCCGTCACTGCCAGGTCCCCGAGGGCTTGCTTAAAAAGGAAGGCTTTCAAGGTTTGCTTTAAAGGATTTCAAAGAAAGTTCACTGCGAAGCACAGCAGTAGGGACATTTCAGATTAAGGGAGCAAAAAAGAAAAAGGCACTATAGCTATGCCTATATTTGCTCTTATATACTGCTCAATATCCTGATGGACTTCTCGGCAGTGTACACATCTAGCAATAGAACCTTCTGTCCTTAGGAGCCTTGTCTCGTCTAGTCTGTCTTGCTTGTTGCCTTGTTCAGGATCCCTTCTGCATCCGTACTTCCCTTGTCCTTGTCATTCTGTCTAGACCCAGTTTAGTCCGTTCCTTGTCTTGCCTTGTTGTGGTCCGGATAAGTTGTTGCCCTGCCTTTCTTTGCCTTGTCTGAACACAGTTCTAGCCTTGTTTCCTTGTCTTGTTTCATGTCTGGGTTCCGTTCTAGCCCTGGATTCAGTTCCTGTCTTGTCTAGCTGTGCCTAGCCTAGCCTTGTCCTGCCTTGCTTCGTCTGCCCTGTCTTGTCTCACCTAGCATTGCCTTGCCATTGTCTAGTACTGCTTGCTAAGTCTTGCCCTGTCCTGTCTCGTTTTGCCTTCTCCTGCCTAGTCTTGTCTGCCCTTGTTCTAGTTTTGTCTCAGTTTCTGCCTTTGTGCCACCCCAGGGGGCTTGTCTGCCACAGTTCCAGATGTGGTCCAAGGGCTCACCATCCTTTAGTCTGTGACAGCATGGCTTGGAGAAAGGTATCTTTAGACATAGTAGACAACAGCAGATAAAGACCTATATGGTCCATCCAGTCTGTCCGAAAAGATAAACTCATTATATATGGTATGAAGTGATACATCATATGGAATACCTATTCTCGATTATCCTTGCCATTTTTAGGGCACAGACCATAGAGGTCTGTCCAGCACTGGCTCCGTTCCAAAATTTCTGAAGTTGTTTGCACGACTCATAAGTAACCTGAGGAAATACTTACATAAGAACATAAGAGTAGCCATACTGGGTCAGACCAATGCTCCATCTAGCCCAATATCCTGTTTTCCAAACAGTGGCCAAGCAAGGTCACAAGTACCTGGCAGAGACACAATTAGCAGTAACATTCCATGCTACCAATCCAGGGGCAAGAGCTGCTTCCCCAAGACCGTCTGAATAGCAGACTATGGACTTTTCCTCCAGGAATTTATCCAAACCTTTTTTAAACCCAGATACGCTAACCTCTGTTACATCATCTGGCAAAGAGTTCCAGAGCTTAACTATTCATTAAGTGAAAAAATATTTCCTCCTATTTGTTTTAAAAGTATTCCAAGGTAACTTCCTCAAGTGTCTCCTAGTCTTTGTAGTTTTGGAATGAGTAAAAAAATTGATTTACTTCTACTAGTTCTAAACCACTCAGGATTCTGTAGACCCCAATCATATCTCCCCTCATCTGCCTCTTTTCCAAGCTGAAGATCCCCAACCTCTTTAGCCTTTCCTAATACGAAAGGAGTTCCATCCCCTTTATCATTTTGGTTGCTCTTCTTGGAACCTTTTCTAATCCCATAAGAAGTAAAATAAGGGGAAGCACAAATCTGTGGAAAAATGTGACAGGTGCCTAATGGCATGTTACCTAGAAGAAGGACAGAAGGAGAACGGGTTAACAAGAGCAGAGGCCTGAGCCCTTGAAGGTGGGACCTGGGAATAACCCCAAAAGACGCAGACAGCAGTATGCAGATGAGTTGCAAAAATTCCTCAGCACCTGGAGGGCAGCCGTAAGGAGCACAGAATAGCAGGAAGCCCTCAAATGAAAGAGACAAAACTGAAAGAGTTCAGTACAGAAGAATGGGTCAAAATCTCTCAAAGACAATGTGAGAGACTGATCAACAGTTACAGGAAATGTATACTTAATTTATTGCTGTTTCATAAGGTACCATTAGTTATTGAACGAAGAGTTTGCATACTTTTTATACAAGAATATTGCTGATGACACTTCCTGTTGAATAATCAAAATATACTCTTTATGTCCAAGTTATTTTTCAATGGCTTATCTTTCTTCTCTCTTATCATGGCTTAGATTAGGGTCTAAAATACATTTTGGGGGTAAGCCTGTAACAGGGGGCCTCCTGTTAGGTGCTCCGATAACACGCGATAGGAGCGTATTCTGTAACACTCCTGTGTCTAGGTGTCATTACAGAATACTAGAGTAATTTTACATTTAAGTGTCGGCAGGTCCACCAGCCAGAGGCCTGGTGTATCTCTGGGTATCTAAATATGTGAAAGACGCCCTTAAGTTATAGTATTCTGTAAATTGTGTGGGAAGTTGGAGACAGGTCCGCCTTGTGTGTGCCCATACAGAATAGTGCTCAGGGCATTTATGTGGAACTGCTCATTTTCCCCTCATTAACGCATACCATGGACACATAACTGTGGGCGCTTAATACAACCACATATGCTTTGCATAACGTGATAACCTTTGTAACCAATAGAAACAGACATGAAACAGAAGTGGAAGAAGGGAAGTATCTTATCTTCTTACTGTTCGGTAAGGTTGTTGGCTGCCAGCCAGCCAGGATCTTGTTCAGCTCTTGGACAAAAGTCAGGTAGCAAAGGTCAGTGAAAATATTCACCATCCGGTTATTTTCCAAAAGGAACTGTACAGAACAAGTACAAAGCAATGAATCATAAAACAGTATGCAAAATATTTAACAGAAATATAAACACCTGCTATATTCTCAGTGATCCAAAGGGGGTGGGGGGGGGCGACCTGAGCCTGGTGCCAGCAAGCTTCTTCCTGCCTGCTTTTGGGTCTGTCCTCTTCTGCTCCTGCCTGCCGCCCAGGACCCGGATGATTGCGAGATATTGCTTTAATGCAATCATATGGGTTCCGACTCCCGGCACAGACAGGAGAAGGAGAGGACAGATCATGGGAGCAGGCAGGAACAAAGAGGCTTGCTGGCAATGCCCCCCCCTTGGAAACAGAGATAGAAAGGAGCGTCAGGGTGAGTGGGGGGGGGGGGGGGGGGGGGGCGCATGGCAGTCTGGTTCTGGCCCGGGCCCAGCGGTGTCTCTCAGTGGCCCTGACCTGGACCACACATACAAGTGCACAACAAACTTTACAAAGAAAGGCACCGATAATGCAGACAGGTCATTTCACTTATTATCAATACACTATTCACTTACCTGCTGAATTCCCAGGCACAGGTAATAAATACTATCAGGATCATAACGCTCCCCATTTGGACGTGTTATTTCTTTCACAAACTGTGCCAAGCCATAATTGAGTTCTGCCGCTGTACATGCAAGAATATCTTCCTTAACCCGCATTGGCTTTGCTGCAAACAGCAAAAGAAAGTAGGATAGAATTAACTCTGTGCCTCAAAGAAAGAACAGGGGAGTTGGGGAACCTGTAACAGGAAGAGGTTTACTCTGCCCTCCGAGACTGGCCAAGTTGGGACAGAAGGGATGTTCTGAGCCCTTAACCATGTAGAAGCTGAAAGAGAGGGATCTCTGTATTCCAAACTTCAGATAAGGCGAGACCCAAAGGGAGACTGAAACAGAGTAAAGCTTCCCCCTTTCGAGAAACTGCATTTCATGTTTCATCTTCAGAACAATCAATCACTACTACGTCCAAAGCGCAGTTCATCAAATTTGGTTGTCTCCCCACTTGAGAAATTTTTGTCTGTACCCAGGAGTTTCCAAGCATTGACACCATAAGAGTAATTCAGGCCTGACAACTTGGCTGGATGCTCAGGAGTCTCGGGAGCAGCTTTCTGAATAACCAGACGCTTGTTACCCTAAATAGAACCAAAAGGCCAAAGATGAGAAAATTAAAGGAACCTCAAGAGTGACATATAGGATGGGGAAGAAGAGAAGAAACTATTATAGTAACAAAGTGTGAGTCGTAGAGGTTTAGAAGGATAAATGAGATACCCATGCCAGAGGATAAAAGTAGTGTGTCCTTCTTAACCTTGTAATTAGGATTCTCGAATTCGAAGGTGCCAAAGAAGCTACAAATATGTAAAAAGGTCCCTTTCCATTTTAGGGCTGTTTATCAGCCTTGTAGAATAACAGATGCGAGCCTGTCTTACCTTTCTGAGGGTTCGAGGCATCTCCTGTTCTGTGGAAACATCATCTGGTCCAACTAAGCCACAGTCAAAGAGGAAATCCACACTAGGATTAATATCCAAGGGATCTGAAACCACAAGTGAGTACAGGTTAAATCTAGCAAAGCTTGTACTATAGACAGGCTTCTTGTGGAATGAGGACACACAGAGGGTGCAAGCAGCAACTTATAACCGTATACCTCCCTCCCCCCCATTCCCCCTCTAGTAAGCCAACAGTAAAGAAAACACCACCTGTGGCTTCTTTGGTGTTCCCCCACTTTCCAGTACCCTACATTATCCCCTCCCATCCCCTCAGCAATGATGATATTAAGGTGGATCCATTTCTCCTGTTCTGGATCATAATATCTGTGATGCCTATTAGTCAATTTTTCCAAGTCTCTGATTACTTTAAGTCGTATAATCCAATTTGTAGCATTGGTCTGTTGGCCTGCTTCCATTTTGCAGCAATGTCATATCTGGCAGCAGCCAAATACATTCATTTGAGCCTCACCTGCCATTTGAGGCCTCTCTTACCTTCTCTCCATCCACAATGTCCCCTATCCTTCTACCTGGAATTTCCCCCATTCCCAGCTCTTCCAAGCTACCTGAAAAATCAAATCTTCCTCCACTTCCTAATGTTTCCATCCTTCATATTCAGTTGTCTATCAACACATGTATCAACACTTTTCCTCAGGCACATCTTCCTCCCTCTCACAATGGATACACTTATTGTCCCTTCTCCATATCACCTCCCCTCCCCCAAACACCTACCCACTCAGCCACACACACTCATATTCTTTCAGTATTAGGGACCTCCCTCCCTCCCTCCCTCCCTATCATAAATCTCCTCACTTTTCGGGAAGTCAGCCTCCAGGTCCTGGCCAGGTTCATCAAGGACATTTGCCATCTTCACAGCCATTGCCAGCACATCATCTCTTGCCGGTCCAAATAGGTCACAATCCTCCAGCAGCCCCTCAGCACTCTGGTTAATTGCCAGATCTCAGGATATAAACAAAATCAGAATGTTCAATAACACCTTCACTAGGAACAGGACCCTACATCCACTCCTGCCCTAGCTGAGATGACATGTAATCATCTCTCTGACCTCCTGTGCAATTTTCTTTAATTAGTCACCTCATTTTCTAGCTCCTCTATATGTTCCATCTTTGCTTATACCCTACGCCGTCTATTAAAATGTTCTTATTCCATATTGTGTTGACATTGTAAGTAGTGTACTATGCCATACTTTGTACTGTTACTTGTATATTTTTATTCCTGTAATTGTCTATTGCTTATGTTTGATTTATTCTTACTGTACACCACATTGAGTGAATTCTTTCAAACAGGAAGTAAACAAATCCAAATAAATACATCACCGAGCCCTGGAGACCATATACAGATATCAGCAGGAATCAGGGACTATATAACATCTTTACAGACAGCACAACCTCACATCTGGTTCTACAGCTATGCTTTGCAATACCAATAAAGTTATATTAAAAAAATAGTAATGATGACTCCTACAAGGAGACCCACAAACAAGAGATTTAGGAATAACATTTTGAAGAAAATAAGGAACTGAAATGAAGTGGAGGTACCAAATCATGATTAATAGTATTTATTCCTATTCTAGTAAATGACAAGGGGAATGTGGAATCTCACAGGGGTCTGTGCTGGAACTGTTACTTTATATTTTTAGAATGATCTGTGAAAAGGAAGAAATAGCAATTTTATCATTTCTGCAAATAACACTAAAGTCTTCCTAGACTGAGAGGAATAATTAAAGACCTTTCCTTACATGAAATTTGGTTTTGATTTCTGTCTATTTTTTCCCTTTGTAACACTCTTAGCTCACCTTTTCCCAACTAATCTATAATGTACTTAAATCAGGTATTTTCACTCTGCATCTCTTGAGATCAATAAAAAGTTATTTAGATAAGGATGCCTTGCATATATATTTCAATGCTTTTATAAGCTCTCAGTATGGCTATTGCAGACATCTCAAAAGCCCATCTTAAATGGTCACAAACCCTACACTGCGAGCCTTCTGTGCAGGGCAATATGTACAGACCACATAACACTTTTACTTAAGCAGCTACATTGGTTACCAACTGAATGCTAATATTTTGAATTTAATCCTAAATTAACTCATAAGGCCGTATATGACAACACCTCAATTACTAACTGCACATATATCTGCTCGATATCTCCGTTCTCTGAATGACCATAGACTTGTTCTCCCAGACCCTGCATGGGCTAGTTGAGAATCGCCAACAAGTGCTTTTTTTTTCCCCCTATCCCCATCCCTTCTTGGGAAATTTCAATCAGCTCTTAAAACCCAAGTCTTTAAAACTGAATCTCCTGTCACACTTATTAAGTGAAGAGAAATGAAAGCAAAGACCCTCTGATTTGAATTAACTGCTATGTATGTGTGTCCGGAGCGAATGTCTCCTGTCCTATCACTGGTCATCGAGATCCTTTTCTTATTTCTCTTCTTGCTTTTATAGAATTGTAAACCACTTTGACTTGTGCTGCAAATAAGCTGGAATAGCAAACCTGAATAAAATGAATATGTGAATAGGTACCTTTACCTGCAGAGCTTAGGAGAACGTCTTAGGCAGGGTTGGATCATGAAAGAAAACCACGCACCAAAGTTTCACTTATTTACCCAAATGGGGTTCTCTATACACAGCAGGATATATTGGTGGGTGACATCATTAGATGGTTCAGACACATACTGGCTCCTTCAGAGCTCAGAAAAAATGAGGAGAATATTTTGAGCAGGTTTCAGGGCTTCCCACACAGTTACTGCCTCTCCAAGTTCCCTCAGTTCATGACAAAACTTAGGATTCAACCCTCAGGGAAGATAAGGTGGTTATTTGTGCCCAATCTATCCCATTTTCAGTAAAAAAAAACAAAAAACCAACAAAACTAAAAAAAAACAAACTTTGCTTTCTCTATCAAGAATCAGGATTAATCAGTCATAAGAACATAAGCATTGCTATACTGGGACAGACCGAAGGTCCATCAAGCCCAGCATCATGTTTCCAACAGTGGCCAATCCAGGTCACAAGTACCTGGAAAGATCCCAGAAAACTCAATACATTTTATGCTGCTTATCCCAGAAATAATCAGTGGATTTTCCCCGAGTCAATTTAATAATGGTCTATGGACTTTTCCTTTAGGAAGCCATCCAAACCTTTTTTAAACCCCGCTAAGCCAACTGTGTTTACCACATTCTCTGGAAACAAATTCCAGATTTTAATTGCACATTGAGCGAAGAAATATTTTCTCTGATTTGTTTTACATTTACTACTTTGTAGCTTCATTGCTTGCCCTCTACTCCTAGTATTTTTGAAAAGAGTAAAGAAATGATTCACACCTACCCGTTCCACTCCACTCATTTTATAGACCTCTTATCATATCTCCCCTTAGCTGTCTTTTCTACAACCTGAAGAGCTCTAGCGTCTTTAGCTTTTCCTTATAGGGAAGTCGTCCCATCCCCTTTATCATTTTTGTCGCCCTTCTCTGTACCTTTTCTAATTCCCCTATATCTTTTTCCTCCTTGCTGAAAGCCAACCCCCAGCTGTTTCTCTGCCCCTCTAAAGCTGTTCTCTGCTCTCCAACAAGTTTTTGCTCCTCTCAGAAGTCTCCCTCACACAACATCTACAGACCTGACAGAACATTTTGCACACTAAAGGTAAGCAGTCCTTTCTGTGCATCGCTCGGAATGCTAATTTAAATACTAATGAGTTCTTTGCAATACATTTGCATAGGATTATCATTAGCTGCTACCCAAACAGTAAAAACCACATAGAACCCCTGTGCATTAGACTCTAAATAATGTGATCGCTAGCTGGATAGTTCCAGTTTAAATCAGATGTTGCTAGCATGGTCAGCTTTGAGCATCAAACCGGGAAAGACTCCTGGCATGTACTTATGAACCCCAACTATGGGACAAAATCTTTCAATATTTATTCAAGGTTTCAATTACTACTCTTATGATTAAAAATGGGTATAAATGTTATCATTGGTATTATACCCATGAGAAACTGTTTAACTGGTACATTATGCTGGCACAATTGTAGGGGGAAGATTTCCCCCCCCCCCCCCCCCCCATATGTAGTGGACTTGTCCAGCAGTGCAATCTTTCTGGAAAGCGTTAGTATCTAACCTAAATACATTTCTACCAGTAACCTACCCACTAAGGACTGTTGTCTATTACATTATAAGACTGGGCATCTGAGAATGTCTGAAGACAAGGACATTTCTCTGGTAAGTGAACATTACTTTACTCTGTGCTTTGGGAACTTAAAGACTGGGGTTTAAAGGAGGAATTGACTTAAGTTAAATGCCTGGAATAGACTCCCTGAGCCAGTACGTCAGGCTCAGTCTCTGGCTGTCTTCTAGGCTTAAAGCCCACCTCTTTGTTACTGCTTTCGACTCCTAACCATGACTCTCTTACTCAACACCCTCACTTATCACCCCTACCACTGCAATTTCCCCACCTCTAGCTGTCTGTTCGTCTGTCCAATTTAGATTGTAAGCTCTGTTGAGCGGGGACTGTCTTTTCATGTTAATTTGTACAGCGCTGCGTAAGTCTAGTAGCGCTATAGAAATGTTTAATAGTAGTAGTAGACTTGTAGGTTATTGATAGGCAGAATAAAAAGAAAAAAAAAAAAAGCAAATTTTATCAATTAGTCTCCATACCCTTCCCCCCCCTCCCCCCCCCCCAGTTTTAAAACTTGAACTTTGTATCACAGCATTAACAGATAGCCTCTAGCAGGCACTGTAGGACCTAGTTTAGTATTAGTGTGTGCGTGGTGGTGGTGGGGGGAGAACAGAGAGAAAAGCAAGCATTATTAACTAGTTTCCATAGTGTACAACCCTTTTCCCTCAGTTTTAAAGTGAAACTTTTTCTAAAGGCAGAAACTTAACAGCCAAAGAAAATTACAAAGGACAGTAGCAAGGCTCAAATTTTGTTCTAAAGATAGTTTTTTTCTGTTCTTTGGTTGCTGGAGAGGTAGCACTGCTTCTGACCTGAATTAGGTGTTACTTAAGAAGTGAGGAAGTAGAATATTTTCAAAGGTTATTAAGGGCAATTAGATTACTGAGTTAGATTGAACTTTCTGTCACAGCCTACAACTTTAACAGATAGCTTCTAGAAGTTTATACTTCAATCCCACCCACCCTCCCCAAAGACTGCCCACCTTAGAACAACTCTTCATTTATAGTATGTTATTCTAATTAGGATAAAAAGGGAAGAGTGGTCTTAAATTACATTTCATTACCTTCTAAGAAGAAAACACTAAATAAATCACACAAAATACCATATAAGCTAAAGACATTTTTACATTAGACTAACACCAGCAGGTTTTAAATTATTGAAAAATTCAAAAGGGAAATGGAATGGGACTTGATAGACCACCTTTCTGTGGTTTTTACAACTACAATCAAAGTGGTTTACATAGTATTGTGTAAGGAGGTTGGAGGGTCTAAGCAGCTCAGGAGGAGGTATGGGGCCAGACTACATTCCCCACAAGGCCCTGAGAGAAGGGATCGGGGTGTAGGTCCCAAAACCCGGTGTGGCTCCCACGTGGAAGGGAGGGGGAAAAGGACTGGAGAGAGCAGCTGCGATGGCAGGCGAAGGCCAGAAGGGGGAGCAGGGATGACAAAGCTCAATACCCGTGGGTTAGAAATCAGTACAAGATTCCTTCCACCTGGGAGGGGGAGGAGGTCTCCAACCAACAGCCTAGCAGAGAGGCAGAGTTAATGGAGTGCTTGGAGGAAGGGGAGGCTGGAGAGACCAACACACCAGGTTTGGAGGAACCAGTGGACATGGACTGTAATTGTACTTTGGGGCAGAGTTGCAGGGACTGAGGCAGTGGGTGGTCACAGGAGTCAATTAGCTGTGTTGGGGCGGTGTACTGCCATTCTGCAACCACCCAAGCAGAAAGACTTTTAAAACTGAAACCCAGGCTGTTGAACTGGGGGGAGAACTGGGATTTAAAGGGAAGTTTTTTTCTTGTTGCTTTATTTTGGAACCAAATGGGACTTTAACCCCTTGAACTGAGATTTGGTGGAGGAGGGGAAATAAACTGTGGGAACTAAAAGCTGTGTTTTCTGGAAGGACTTTATTTGGGATGCTAAAGGGAGCCTACCACCCCTGAAGGTTTGCTACCCGGGATTACAGTATTACAGTGGCACCGCCGATGGGACTCGATTGAAGCTGACAAGGCCACCCTTAGCAAAGCGAAGACCAGCGGTTACCCCAGGTAAGAGGTACCTGAAGGGGGATCAATGCTGGATTGAAGTGTGAAGCTAAGGGGGGAACACAGGTCATGCCAAGGAACCCAGGCGGGGGTAGTGTAAAAGGGGAGTGGTGGGAGAAGAGCAGTACAAATTAGGAATTAAGAAAAAAAAAAGTGGTATCGCACTTGGTGTTTTTGGTATTCCAGACCAGGCAGGATGGAGCAGAAAGAAATGCTTCACTGGATGGCTGCGCAGTTTCAGAAGCAGCAGGAGGGGGCTCAACAGGTCTTGCAGCAAGTGGTGGAAGCCGCCAAGGAACAGCATGTACCTCTGCTCCAGGCAGTGCAAGGTCAGATGCAAGCCATAGGGAGCCTGTTGGATAAAGTTGCAGCCCCGGTACAGTGGCCGGTTTACCCATGGGGGTAGGAACCCCTCCGTTTGGACCCTTTTCTTTGGGACGAATGGGGGAGGATGATGATGTGGATGACTTTATTGCTACATTTGAGAGGATCGCCAGGGCAGTGCAATGGCCGAAAGAACAGTGGGCTGTTCGACTGGCAGGAAGCCTAGCTGGGGAAGCTCTGGCTGCATACCGGGCCATGCCGGCGGACAGCTCCATGGATTATGAGCAGGTAGTGGCGGCCATTAAAAATAGATTAGGTCTTACTAGAGACCATTATAGAAGACATTTTAGGGAGAGAAGGGAGAGAAACATGGCAGGCGGAGAGGCATAGCCGGGCTAGGGCCCTAAGGAGGTTTGGGGAAGAGAGAGGCTATGCATGGAGGCACAAGAGGTGGTTAGAGAGATTCCCGCTTTGGCCAGGAGCAGAGAGATGACCGGTATTAAAAAGGGCACTGGGAACAGTGGAAGGGGGGCCTTCAGGCGGGTTTCCCCGGTTCGGGTTGTGGAGGGATTGTTTGTACCGGGAAATACAGGATCCGGTGGGGGGACCGGTGCGAGGCCAGTGGTAATTCCCGGGTCTTTAGGAGTCTTATTCTAAGAGGGGCCCATTGATCATCCTTTGGCAGGGCATAAGGGCTCCCAGGAGTACGTTGAACACAGGTGCTGTGAGCGTTTTTATTGGCCTGGCATACATAGGGAAGTCCAGAATTAATTGCCAAGTTGCCCCTCCTGTCAGCGGTTGGTGGACCGATACCCTCCCAGGGCACCTATGGTACCCATTGCCTATTATTGGGGAACCTATGAGAAGTATGGCTATGGACATTGTGGGACCCCTCATCAGAACACCTAGGGGTTTTGCATACATTTTTGTAGTCATGGATAGGGCCACTAGGTTTCCCTGGGCCTTCCCAATGAGAAATATACGAGCTACGGGTATAGCCGCCGAATTGGTCAAGCTTTTCTGTGAAGTGGGATTCCCTCGAGAAATGCTTACGGATCAGGGGTCCAATTTCAAATCTAGACAGTTAAGAGAACTGTGGGAAGCTTTTAACATACGCCACATTACCACAGCTGCCTACCATCCCCAGACAAACGGGATGGTAGAGCGATTTAATAAAACCCTTAAGCAGATGTTGAGGAAAGGCTTGAAAGGGAAGTATGAGGATTGGGACCAGTTGTTACCCTATGATTTATATGCATGTAGGGAGAATATTCAAGCATCCCTAGGGGTATCCCCCTTTGAATTGGTCTTTGGCCGATTGCCGCGGGGCATTCTGGACATAATTCAGGAGGCATGGGTAGAGAGAGAGGAAGAGCCCAGGGAGGTTAGTACATACCTGAGGGAGTTAAGAGCAAGGATTCAGAGGGTCACGGCGTTTGCGCAGGACACCCTGGGGCAGAGCCAAGAGAGCCAGAAAGGGTATTATGACCGGGGCACAAAAGTAAGGAAATTTCAGGTGGGAGATAAAGTGCTCGTCATGGTGGCCTCAGACCCCCATAAGTTTACTTCTCAGTGGAAGGGACCCTGCGTGGTAACAGCCAGAGTAGGCCCATGGACATATCGGGTAAGGCATGCGAAAGGTAGGATTCAGACCTACCATGTAAATATATTGAAACCGTGGATAGAGAGAGAAGGGTGGGTGGCAGTCTCTGAAGAGGAGTTGGGTCCTCAACTAAGTGATGTACAGGAGGGGGGGAACCTGTTATCGGTGAGTCTCTATCCCATGGGCAGAGGCAACGGGTAAGGGAAATGATAGAGGAGTTTCAGGATGTTATCAATCCCCTACCTGGGGAAACCCATTTGGTGGCCCATGATATCGTCACCGAGCCTGGTAGGATTGTAAGGCAGAGGCCCCATAGAACACCAGAATTTAAGAGGAAGGAAATTATCAAGGCAGGTACAGGAATGATGGACTTAGATATCATAGAGGAATCAGTTAGTCCCTGGTTCCAGTCCAGTGGTGTTGTTCCAGGTGAAGGACCCAAAAAGCAGCAGGAGCTCCAAAGTTTCAATGCATGGTTGAGACAATGGTGCAGGGATGAGGGAATTAGATTTTTTTAGGAACTGGGTGACATTCTGGGAAAGGGGGAGGACAGTTCTGAAAAGGATGAGCTCCACCTTAACAGGATGGAACCAGGCTGTTGGCGCTAACTTTTAACAAGCAGATACACAAGCTTTTAAACTAGAATTGGGGGGGGGGGGGGGGGGGGAGCCGACAGTTGCCCAGGGGTTCATGCTTCAGTGTGGCGTATCCTCTAAGGATACTACTGAAACAGGACATTAATCCCAACAGAGAGGTTTCAACAATGCTGAAAGTAAGCCAGGTGTGCTTAATGAAAGAGCAGAATAAAGGATGCACATTATCCCCTTCAATTTCTAAGCAGCTTGTAGATCAAAGGAAAAAACACAATTTGAAGTGCCTGTACACACATGCTAGAAGCCAAAAAAATAATATGGGAGAGTTAAGAGTATATAGTATTAAATGATGAGGTAGATATAATTGTCCTCTTTCCACCAAGTCTCTGAGATGCCTACCAATGGGACACTGTGTTAACAGGTTACACAAATTGTATCGCAATGATAGAGAGAATCAAATTGGAGAGGAGGGGGGTTGCGCTATATGTTAAAGACGGAATTGAGTCAAATAAAATAGACATTTCACATGACACAGATAGCAGCATAGAATCATTATGGATAGAAATCCCATATGTGAAAGAAAGGAGTATTCTTGTAGGACTGTACTACCGTCTGCCGGGACAGAACAGACAGATAAAAGGTTTACAGAGATTAGGCAAGCTGGCAAACTGGGCAACACTATAATAATGGGTGATTTCAATTACCCTAATATTGACTGGATAAATGTTACATCAGGGAGTGCCAGGGAGATAAAATTTCTAGATGCGATAAATGACTGCTTCTTGGAGCAATTGGTCCAGGAACCGGCAAGAGGGGGAGTCACTTTGGATCTGGTCCTTGGTGGCGTGCAGAGCATAGTGTGAGAGGTTGTGGTGTTGGGTCCCCTGGGAAATAGTGATCATAACATGATCAAGTTTCAGCTACTATCTGGGATGAACCCCCAAAGGAAATCTACTGTAGCTGCACTTAATTTTCGAAAGGGCGACTATAAAAAAATGAGGAAAATGTTTAAAAAGAAGCTAAACAGATCAGCTGCAAAGGGTTAGGACACTAAATCAGGTGTGGACGTTATTAAAAATACCATCTTGGAAGCCCAGACCAGATGCATTCCACGTATTTGCAAAGGTGGAAAGAAGAGAAAACGACAGCCAGCATAGTTAAAAGGTGAAGTAAAAGAGGTTATTACAGCCAAAAGATTGTCCTTCAAAGAATGGCATATATCCATGGGTACTCAAAGAACTCAAGCATTAAATTGCTGATCTGCTGTTAGTAATATGTAACATGTCTTTAAAATCATCCATAGTACCTGAAGAGTAGAGGGTGGCCAATGCGACACCAATTTTTAAAAAGGGTTCCAGGGATGAACCAGAAAATTACAGCCTGGTAACCTGACATCAGTGCCGGGCAAAACAGTGGAAACTATTATAAAGAATAAAATTAGAGAGCACATAGACAAACATGGTTTAATGGGACAGAGTCAGTATAGATTCAGCCAAGGGAAGTCTTGCATAAACATGCGGATAAAGGTGAGCCGGTTGATGTAGAGTATCTAGATTTTCAGAAAGCTTTTGATAAGTTCCTCATGAGACATCCCTGAGAAAATTAGAGTAATGAGATAGGAGGCAAGGTTTTGGTGTGGATTAGGAATCGGTTATTGGACAGAAAACAGACGGTAGGGTTAAATGGTCATTTCTCTCAGTGGAGGAGGGTGAATAGTGGAGTGCCACAAGGATGTGTACTGGGACTGGTGATATTTAACGTATTTATTAATGATCTTGAAATTTTAACGATGATTAAATCTGCAGACGACAAAACTATTCACAACAGAACCAGCCTGCCCGGTCTAAAGTGAACTGCAATGATTTTGCTGCAAACTTTGCCAACAAAATTAAAGTCTCCATCAGGAATTACAATCAATTCCACCCAGTGCCCAACCAGTCAACCAGAGGTGCACAAACTCGCCCCCTTCTAACAGAGACAGATGGAACACTTTTAACCTAATGACAGAGGAGAGCCTTGACAAAATCCCAAGAGACCTTCAACCAACTATCTGCTCCCTCGATCCCTGCCCATCAAAGATAGTGCAGCAGGTACGTATGGGCCTTATAGAAGGCGTCACAAAAATTGTGAACATCTCTCTTTCTAATGGGCAACTACCAACAGCATTAAAAAGGGCAGTGTTCACCCTCTAATGAAGAAAAACAACCTTGACCAGGACAAACTTGAAAGTTACAGGCCAGTTATCCAACATCCCATTTCTACGGAAACTCTTAGAACAAACAGTCTGTTCAACTTAATGAATGGCTAGAAAAGAGTAACTGGCTAGATCCATGCCAATCTGGATTCAGATCCGGTTATGGAACAAAAATGGTCCTCGTATCCTTGCTAGATGATCGTCTCAGAAACCGAGACAAGGGATTCGCCTCAATGTTAGTACTGTTAGATTTCTCGGCTGCTTTTGACACTGTGGATCATGATATCTTGCTAGCATGACTGACAGAAACAGGTATATCAATGGTACAGTACTTGCCTGGTTCAGATCCTATCAGACAGGCAACAATCCATAATGATTAGCAGCAACTCATCACCACCATGGAGACTGACCTGCGGGGTACCACAAGGATCGATACTGTCACCTATTCTGTTCAATATCTACCTCAAGCCACTAGCTGAGCCAATTCGGTCAATGGACACTCAGTTCTGCATCTATTGAACCTAACTTACCTACAGCCTTGAATAAACTGATAAGTGCAAAGTGATGCACTTAGGGCAGTAGAAATCCAAGGGAGACGTATGTGTTAGGCGGTGAGAGTCTGATAGGTATGAACGGGGATGAGGGATCTTGGGTGATAGTATCTGAGGACCTGAAGGCGACGAAACAGTGTGACAACACGGTGGCCATAGCTAGAAGATTTGCTAGGCTGCATAGAGAGAGGTTGTGACCAGCAGAAGAAAAGAGGTTTAATACCCCTGTTTGAGACGTTGGTGAGGCCCCACCTGGAGTATTTGTGTTCAGTTTTGGAGGCCATATCTTGTGAAGGATGTTTAAAAATGGAAGCGGTGTGCAAAGAAAAGCTACGAGAATGGTATGGATTTGCGGTTTACAAGACGTAGGAGGATGAGACTTGTTGACCTGAACATGTTTCCCTGGAGGAAAGGAGAAACAGGGGTGATATGATACAGCGTTCAAATATTTGAAAGGTATGAATCCGCCAACGAACCTTTTCCGGAGATGGAAGGTGGTTTAGAACGCGAGGATATGAAATGAGATGAAGGGGGGCAGACTCAACAAAATGTCAGGACGTAATTTATTACGGAGAGAGTGGTGGATGCTTGGAATGCCCTCTGTGGGAGGTGGGGAGAGGAAACGGGTAACGGAATTGAAACATGCGGTGGATAAACATAAAGGAATCCTGTCTCAGAAGGAAGGGATCCCCAGAAGCTTAGCCAGTGGTGGGAGGCAGGGCCTGGTGGTTGGGAGGTGGGGATAGTGCTGGGCAGACTTATACGGTCTGTGCCAGAGTGGTGGTGGGAGGCGGGGCTGGTGGTTGGGGGCGGGGCGGGGATAGTGCTGGCAGACTTATACGGTTCTGTGCCAGAGCGGTGGTTGGGAGGTGGGGATAGTGCTGGGCAGACTTATCCGGTTGTGCCCTCAAAAAGACAGGTACAAATCAAGGTAAGGTATACACAAAAATGGCACATGTGAGTTTATCTTGTTGGGCAGACTAGGTGGACCGTGCAGGTCTTTTTCTGCTGTCATCTACTATGTTACTTGTCTAACATCAATTCAAGAATGGGCTAAACACAACCAACTTTGCCTGAACCCAAGTAAAACCGATCTTCCCTGGGTCTCTAACACAAGTGGATACATACCTGACATCAAAATCCCTTTTGGGAAGTATGAACTCCCCCTCAAATCACAAGTCAGGAACCTTGGAATATAGTTATTCAACACTTACCCTGATTCCCCAGATCCAAGCAACCTTCATCAGCTGCTTCTAATATTTGCGACAGCTACGCTGCCTCTCTCATTACATCGAGAATGTAAGTCTTATCCCAGTTGTGCATGCCATGGTAACATCAAGACTGGATTACTGCAATGCACTATACAATGGTCTGACTACAAAGGGCCTGCACCAGCTCCAGTTGATTCAGAATGCAGAAGCAAGACTCATAGAAGGTCGCAAGCAACGTGACCACATCACACCATTTTTGCAAAAACTTCATTGGCTACCAGTACAATACAGGGCTAAATTTAAAACTCTATGTCTGATCTTCAAGGCCCTGAAAGGAAATGGCCCTAAATATCTGAAGAATAGGATGATCCTCCACACACCACCAAGGTCACTAAGGTCCTCCCAAGGACTTTCACTAACTACACCCTCTCCAAGAGACATTACACGATGTGATACCCGCAAGCGAGCCTTCTCCAGAGTATTCCCTACACTCTGGAATGCATTGCCTGAAAGGCTCCGCTTAACACAAGACTATCTCTACTTCAGGAAGAAGGTGAAAGTTTGGTTCTTCAACCAGGCCTTTAATGGAAGAAGTAACTAACTTGTTAGTCTCACTCACACACACACAAGGATATAAAGCATCACATACCATGTAAAATGAGTTTATCTTGTTGGGCAGACTGGATGGACCGTACAGGTCTTTATCTGCCGTCATTTACTATGTTACTCAGGCTGCCCAACCCATCCCTACCCTAGCTGAGATAATATTTAACCATCTCTCTGACCTCATGTGCAACTTTCTTCAAATCAGTCACCTTACTTTATAATTCTTCCTACTTTCTTACTCATCTATATGTTACAACTTTGCCTTACCCTTCACTACCAATTATAATGTTCTATTACGTATTGTGTTGACATTGCAAGTAGTATACCATGTCATATTTTGTATTGTTAGTTGAATATTTTTACTGCTGTAATTGCCTATTGCTCATATTTGATCTATTCTTACTGTACACCGCCTTGAGTGAATTCCTTCAAAAAGGCGGTAAATAAATCCTAATAAAGTTGTTAGAATGCACACAGATTGTACAAAAATTGCAGGAAAAACTTAGGACATTGGAAGACTGGGCATCCAAATGGCAGATGAAATTTAATGTGGACAAATGCAAAGTGATGCACATTGGGAATAATCATCCAACTCATAGTTACTTGATTCTAAGATCCACCTTAGGAGTCAGCCCCCGAGAAAAAGATCTAGGTGTCAACGTAGACAACATGCTGAAATCTTCTGCCCAGTGTGAGGCGACTGCTAAAAAAGCAAACAGTTTACTAAGAACTATAAGGAAAGGGGTAGAAATAGGACAAAGATTATTATAATACCTCTGTATCTCTCCATGGTGCGATCGAGCATTGTGTGCAATTCTGGTTGCCGTATCTCAAAAAAGATGTAGCGGAATTAGAAAAGGTTCAAAGAAGGGCAATCAAAATGATTAAGGGAATGGAACTCCTCTCGTATGAGGAAAGGCTAAAGAGATTAGGGCTCTTCAGCTTAGAAAAGAGACGGCTGGGGGTGGGGGGGTATGATAGAGGTCTACAAAATCCTGAGTGGTGTAGAACAGGTAACTGTAAATCGATTTTTTTACTCTTTCAAAAAGTACAAAGACTAGGGGACACTCGAGGAAATTACACAGTACTACTTTTAAAACGAATAGGAGGAAATATTTTTTCACTCAAGGAATAGTTAAGCTGTTACCAGAGTATGTGGTATCAGCGGTTAGTGTATCTGGGTTTAAAAAAAAAAAAAGTTTGGACAAGTTCCCGGAGGAAAAGTCCATAGTCTGTTACTGAGATAGACATGGGGGAAAGCCACTGCTTGCCCTGGGATCTGTAGCATGAATCTTGCTACTATCTGGGATTCTGTAAGTTATTTGTGATCTGAATTGGTCACTGCCGGAAGCAGGATACTGGGCTAGATGGACCATTAGTATGGCTATTCTTAGGTTCATTCTCCCTGTCTCCTGAGCTGTAAGCTTGAGGTCAATGTTTGATTCCTCTTTCTTTCTGAATATGTCTGCTAAAATCTGTCTTTCTCTACATTACCACCAAAATGTATGCCTTTCTTTCTGAACATACTACCAAAACCCTATCTATACTTTCATCATTTCTCGCTTAGATTACTGCAACTTGCTCCTACAAAACCATCTCCCTTCCAATCTGGTCAGAATTCTACTGTACAACTTATCTTCCGCCAGTGTCACTATGATCATGCAACTCCTCTCTTCAAATCACTTCACTGGCTCCCTATTCGTTTCTATATTCAGTTTACACTCCTCTTATTGGCTTACAAATGCTTATGTTTATTAAGGCAATTGATATACCGCCTTTCAGTTCAAAAATCAAAGTGGTGTACAATACTAAGAGGGAAATAGAAAGGAAATCCATAACAAAATAGGACACAGAAAAACTTTGTATCTTTCCTCTCTTATCTATCCCTACACCGCTCCCTGCGTTCATTAGCTAAGTCAATCTTATCTGTTCCCTTCTCCTCCACCACCAACTTCAGTCTCTCTTCCTTCCATCTTGCTGCCCCTGCTCTAGACTTCATGGTCTTATCCAAAGCCAGGCTAAAAGCCACATTTTTGAGGCTGCTTTTAACTCTTAACCTTTTAATCAGCTATTCAATAGCTATGTTTTAATCATTCCCATAATAAATTAAACTCCCTAATCATTTATTTGTCCCGTTTGTCTTGAATAGATTGTAAACTCTGTTAAGCAGGGACTGTCTCTTACATGTCTGTGTACAGCCCTGTGTACATTTAGTAGGTGCTATAGAAATGATAACATGTCGGTATACAACCTCGTGTACATTTAGTAGCGCTACAGAAATGATAAGCAGTAGTAGCTGTAAAAATCACAGATGTGGCCCTGGATAGCCAAAGTCCCCTCAGCCTAAGTTAAGGATTGCTCCTACTGGTTCTATTACACGAGGCAGTAGTGGCATTTTTCCTTACCACACAGATCAGAAGATGCCTTGTCCAGTTCTTCAGCTTCTGCAATCATCTCTGCCATGGCCAGAATATCTGCCTCCAGGGGGTTTGAAGGAATCTTCACTTTCAGCTCTTCAATCGTCTGAACTATTTTATCAGCACTCTCCAGTGTAGTTGGCAGGAACATTGGCACAGGCACCTGCCATTCAACAACAGAGAGGCTAGTGGCCACAGCAAGACTAAAAGGCTAGCACAGACACTCACGCTTCAGTCACACACACAGCCTTCAGCTACGAGAGGTACAAGAAACGCATGCAATAGTGTAAGTGTCTGGGAGCAGCATTTGTCACTTACAGGAACGGGCATGGACAGAGGCACCGGAACTTTCTGGCAGTATAAATGCATCGGCACAGGTACGAAGATCGGAACGGGAACCGGCAGCACAATCACCTGAGGCTTCCAATCCTCTTCTGATCAGCACGAGACAAAAGCAAAATCTAGTTGAAGAATGCAGCAGAAATCCCCTCTGTCCTCATTCACAATCTCCCTCCTGCTGATGGGGAAAAATCTCTTGCAATCCCACTTTTCACTTGACTGGCCTCAAAGTCTCCCTCCAAACTCCTCCTTCCTACCCTCATATCTAATTTACATATTATTAATTTACCTGTCTGGCAGTCTGTGGTCTTCATTTCCACCTTGCAAGAAATTCCCCGGTTTTGCATCAGTGGTTTACACATGGCAGCTTTATTTTTTCGACCCGTGGTAGGTGGAGGTGGTGGAGGTGGAGGTGGGGAAGGTGGAGCTGGAGAAGTCACCTGTACAGAGCAAGGCTTCGGTGATGACTAAAAAAATCAGAAGGGCCCCAAGAGGCATTAAAGAAGAATACAACAATACCATGTTCAGAGCAAAATCTTAGGCACTAATCATATGCAGAAGATAAATCATTTACAGGCAATTCTGCTAAATTACAAATAAAAGCAACCTTTTTCTCCACCCAGTCAAGGTGACCATCTTTTATCACCTCCCCTCCTTACAGTGTAAATTACCATTTCCCTATTTATTCATTCAATCCTGATTTCCTCCCATATTTTGTAAAGTTGCAAATTAATATGTTATCAGTGTCACTTAAGAATGATCTGATTATTATTATTATTTTTTGTTACATTTGTACCCCACGCTTTCCCACTCATGGCAGGCTCAATGCAGCAGGCAATGGAGGGTTAAGTGACTTGCCCAGAGTCACAAGGAGCTGCCTGTGCTGGGAATCAAACTCAGTTCCTCAGTTCTTCAGGACCAAAGTCCACCACCCTAACCACTAGGCTCATTTTGAATAGTGTTTTCTTCCATAGCTGGATAATATGGGAAGCAAAGGTAAGTGAAGAGTCGAGCAAGACCTCTAGTACTCTGGTTTCAGATTCGACTTTAAAGATTTGACCATTGGTCAAGGATATTGATGATGGGACCTCAACTCCCTGATTTCAGAACCGCAGGACCTAGGTATTTTGCGCATTCAATTTCAGTTTATTGGTCAGGGCCCAGGTGCTGACATCAGTCACTACCATTCGCTACAGACTGAGCTGGATCTATGTTTGATGCTGTCACTGGTAAGAGAAGCAGGATGTCATCTGCATGGAATAGTAGTTCATTAAGTACCAGGTGTATTGAGGGTAAGGGATGACATAAAGAGACTGAATAGGGAAAGGGGACTTGATATACCACCTTTCTCTGGTATGTTGCAACTACATTCAAAGTGGTTTACATATATACAGGTACTTATTTTGTACCAGGGGCAATGGAGGGTTAAGTGACTTGCCCAGAGTCACAAGGAGCTGCAGTGGGAATCAAACCCAATTCCCCAGGATCAAAGTTCCCTACACTAACCAATAGGTTACTCCTCCACTCAGGATAGATGAGACCTCGCAGTTAGGAGACCACAAGTTGGAAAACTGGGTGTTTTGTTTGACAGAATAACTTTGATTTGAAAGGAATTCACTGAACCATTTGAACAGTCCCTGTTATTCCTATTTGATCCAAGCATTCGAGTAGCAATGTGTGATCAACCACATCGAATGCCGCAGATATATTGATTCAATTATTATTATTTTTTTGTTACAATTGTACCCCGCGCTTTCTCACTCATGGCAGGCTCAATGCGGCTTACATGGGGCAATGGAGGGTTAAGTGACTTGCCCAGAGTCACAAGGAGCTGCCTGTGCCGGGAATCGAACTCAGTTCCTCAGGACCAAAGTCCACCACCCTAACCACTAGGCCACTCCTCCGCTCTTGGAGTAATATTAGACAAGCAACTAACATTCAACAACAACAGTTCTAATACTGACTGGATAAATGTGACATCAGGAAGCAGTAGAGAGATAAAATTCTTAGATGTAATAAATAACTGCTTCTTGAAGCAACTGGTCCAAGAACTGACAAGAGGAAAAACTATTGTAGATCTAGACTTTGGTGGAATGCAGAGCATTGAACAAGAGATAACGGTGCTGGATTCACTGGGAAACAGTGACATAGTAAATGATAGCAGATAAAGACCTGTACGGTCCATCCAGTCTGCCCAACAAGATAAACTCATTTTACATGGTATGTGATACTTTATATATATATCCGAGTTTCATTTGTCCCTGACTTTCTCAGGGCACAGACCGTAGAAGTCTGCCCAACACTGGTTTTGCTTCCCGATTACCGGCATTGCCACCCAAACTCCACTAAGATTCCGTGGATCCATTCCTTCTAAACAGGCTTCCTTTGTGTTTAGCCCATGCGTGTTTGAATTCTATTACCGTTTTCATCTCCACCACCTCCCGTGGGAGGGCATTCCACATATCTACCACCCTTTCTGTGAAAAAATACTTCCTGACATTACTCCTGAGTCTGCCCCCCTTCAACCTCAATTCATGTCCTCTAGTTCTACCACCTTCCCGTCTCCGGAAAAGGTTCGTTTGTGGATTAATACCTTTCAAATATTTGAACATCTGTATCACGTCACCCCTGTTTCTCCTTTCCTCCAAGGTATACATGTTCAGCTTGGCAAGTCTCTCCTCGTACGGTTTGCAACGCAAATCCCATACCATTTTTGTAGCTTTTCTTTGCACTGCTTCCAGTCTTTTTACATCTTTCGCAAGATACAGCCTCCAAAATTGAACACAATACTCCAAGTGGGGCCTCAACAATGACTTGTAGAGGGGCATCAACACCGCCTTTCTTCTGCTGGTTATACATAGTAACATAGTAAATGACAGCAGAAAAAGACCTGCATGGTCTATCCAGTCTGCCCAACAAGATAAACTCATATGTGCTACTTTTTGTGTATACCTTACCTTGATTTGTATCTGTCATTTTCAGGGCACAGACCTCTCTATTCGGCCTAGCATCCTTCTGGCCATGACCGTCGCCTTGTCACATTGTTTCTTTTTTTTGTTACATTTGTACCCCACGCTTTCCCACTCATGGCAGGCTCAATGCGGCTTCACCTTCATATCGTCTGACACCAACACCCCAAGGTCTCTCTCCTGAGTCAAACTTACTAATCTTTCCCCTCCTATTCGGTATCTCTCTTTCGGGTTTCTGCACACCAAGTGCATCACTCTGCACTTCTTGGCATTAAATTTTAACTTATAGATTATATAGAAACCTAGTTCCTCTAACCTATAAATTAAATAAAATCTTTCTTTATAAGTGTAATAGTCCTCAGTACTGGGTGCATTGTGGTAGAGCTAATGAATAACTCTTGCACCAGCGTCCACCATCATAGCACTATGTATCCCTACCGGTACATGCGCAGTCTCGCATACTATTCCCGCATATGCCGGCGTTTTACCGACCTGGGGCGGACTGTCAATCGGTCCACACCACAGGACAGCCGAAAAATGGAAGTAAAAAGCTTAGGATCAATGATCTAAGAGACAAATAGAAGAAATAATATCTAATAGCGAGTAAGTAATCAAAAAAATTTTTTATTTCAGTTATTCGTTCCCCTGACGACATGTAATGCGAAACATGTGAGCATGTTGGGAACGGGAATCGTATCACCAAGATAGGGAACACGCTGAACACCACTGAGGGAAGCAGGGAGCACATCATGAGCAAAAAGAAAACAATGATTGAATGATTTTAGCTCCAGCCCACCAGTGGCACTATATAGAGACAACATATCCCTACAAGAGAAGTGGACCTTCTCATAAACTTTTGCTGGCAAAGTATAAAGAATTGAAATATAGCTACACATAGAAGCTCTGGAGAGGTGTAGCATTTATATACAAAGCTGCTAGGAACAATTTATGATCCACAAAAGAAATCAAAGCACAAACAATAGGGAGGTAGGGATACATAGTGCTCTGATGGTGGACACTGGTGCAGTCAGAGAAGTTGTTCATTAGCTCTACCACAATGCACCCAGTACTGAGGACTATTACACTTATAAAGAAAGATTTTATTTAATTTATAGGTTAGAGGAACTAGGTTTCTATATAATCTGTAAGTACATTAAGAGGGAAACCGGAAGTGACACTAATTCCCCAGAGTTTATTAATTACATTTTAACTGCCAGGCCCTTGACCATTCTTCTAACTTTTGAAGATACCTTCTCATTGTTTCTACTCCCTCCAGGGTAGCCACTCTATTGGCTATCTTCGTGTCATCCGCAAAAAGGCAAACCTTTCCTTCCAGCCCTTAAACAACATCTCCCACAAATATTTTAAACAGAATAGGCCCCAGCACCAATCCCTGAGGAACTCCACTGCTCACCTTCCTATCCTCCAAGCGGATTCCATTTACCACTACCCTCTGCCACCTGTTGGTCAACCAGTTACCTATCCAGGTCACCACTTTCGGTCCGAAGTTCAGCCCTTTCAGTTTATTCACAAGTCTTCTGTGGGAGACCGTATCAAAGGCTTTGCTGAACTCCAAGTAGATTACATCTAGCGCATGTCCTTCATCCAGTTCTTTGGTCACCCAGTCAAAGAAATCAATAAGATTCGTTTGGCAGGATTTTCCTTTGGTAAAGCCATGTTGCCTCAGGTCCTGTAGTCTGTTAGCTTCTTGAAAGTCAACTATCCTTTCTTTCAGCAGCGACTCCATTATTTTTCCTACCACCGACGTGAGACTTACCGGTCTGTTGTTTCCTACTTCTTCCCTGTCTCCACTTTTGTGAAGAGGGACCACATCCACTCATTTCCAATCCCGCGGAACCTCTCCTGTCTCTACAGATCTATTAAATAAATCTTTAAGAGGTCCCACCAGGACCTCCCTGAGCTCCCTCAGTATCCTGGGATGTATCCCAGCCGGCCCCATTGCTTTGTCCACCTTCAGATTCTCCAGCTGTTTATAAACTCTTTCTTCCGTAAACGGCGCAGTATACACTCCATTCCCAGATATTCCCTCGGAAGCCGATCGCGGTCCTTCAGCAGGATTTTGCTTCGTGAACACCGAAGAGAATTGTTTAGCACATTCGCTTTATCCTCCTCACTCTCCACATAGCTACTCATTAACTTTCAGTCTTGCAATTCCATTCCTCTCTTTTCTCCAATATATCTGAAAAAGGTCTTGTCACCTCTCTTTACATCTTTAGCCATTTTTTCTTCCGCTCACGCTTTCGCTATTCGTATTTCTCTCTATGCTTCCTTGAGTTTAAGCAGATAATCTTTTCTGTGATCCTCTCGTTGTGTTCTTTTGTATTTGTTGAACAAAGCATCTTTTGCTCTTATTTTTCAGCTACTTATTTGGAGAACCACATAGGCTTCCCCTTTCTCTTGTTTTTGTTTACTTTCCTCGCGTAAAGATCAGTCACCATATTTATAGCAGCCTTTAGCTTTGACCACTGATTTTCCACTTCTCCTATGCCTTCCCACGCCAACAGCTCCTTCTTCAGGTATTCACCCATTTTATCAAAATTAGTACGTGTCACGGTTGTGGCCGTGCCATTATGTTCAGACCTACTGTTTCTCTGTGACCTCTCCAGTCTGCCTTTATTCCTATTGTTGTTCTTCCTGTAAGCCAAGCCTCACTTTGGTCTCCCTGCTTCTGCTTCATTTCCTGTTGTTGTTCTTCCTGTTAGCCAAGCCACGCTTTGGTCTCCCTGCTTCTTTTTCTACTTGTGACATCATCACAAGTAGACTCCTTTATAAGGTCCCAGGGAGTTTTCCTACGTTGCCTTTGCACGAGGTCTCTTAATTTGCCTCTGTGTTACCTGTATAGGTCATATCCCTGCTTGGCTTTGTTCCTGAGTCTTGCTCCTGTCTGTTCTGTGTTTCTTTGAGTCTTGTGTTTCAATGCTTTGCTTTGTTTCTGTGTGTTTGCTTTTGTCTGGGTGCCTGTGGGCACTTCTGAATCCTGATTCCTGGTGTTCCAGCCTGCTAGTTCCAGTACCAGTTTCCCTCCAAGTCCTGCCGGCTGCCTGCACCCAGGGGCTCAACCCCTGGGGAACGGCAGCTAAGTGTAGGTGAAGCCTGGTTCTAATCCCGTGTGTTCCTGTCCAGTGTGTTCCAGTTCAGTGCGTACCAGTCCAGGGCGTTCTAGCCCAGTGTTGGTTGGTGGGTTTTGCCTGCTGCTGCCTCCTCGTCAGCAGCCCAAGAGCTCACGATTACCCCAGAGTCCGTGCCTGCGTGTTTTGAACCTGAGAACCTAACAGGCATCCACCCTGATATTGGAAAAACTTCCTCCATTCGTGAGCACTAAATCCTGCAACGACCCTTCCCTCGTGGGTTCCGTTACCATTTCTCTGAGCAAGACACTTTGACAAGCATCCACAATTTCCCTACTTCTTTCCGATTCCGCAGACGGGACATTCCAATCCACATCAGACAAGTTGAAATCTCCCAACAGTAGCACTTCCACTTTCATATCAATCTTTTGAATATCTTCTATCAGATCCTTGTCTAGCTTCTCCGTTTGTGCCGGAGGTCTGTAGATAACCTCAGTGCGGATACAGGTTCCATCTTCTCTTGTTGATCCATAAAGCTTCTTCTTTCCCCAGGTTCCCCGCATTTCAGCCACTCTGATATTGTCTCTCACATACAGTGCCACTCCTCCACCTCTTCGGCCCTCTCTATCCTTCCTAAAAAGATTATAGCCCGGTATAGTCACATCCCATTCATGGGAATCATTGATATGATTGAGGTTAAAAAAAATCCTGAGTGGTGTAGAATGGGTAAAAGTGAATCGATTTTTCACGCTTTCAAAACATACAAAGACAGGGGACAGAATGAAACTGCATGGAAATACTTTTAAAACAAATAGGTGGAAATATTTTTTCACTCAAAGAATAGTTAAGCTCTGGAACTCGTTTCCGGAGGATGTGTTAACAGTGGTCAGCGTTATCTAGGTTTTAAAAGGTTTAGACAAGTTCCTGAAGGAAAAGTCCATAGTCTGTTATTGAGATGAATATGGGGGAAGCTACTGCTTGCCCCGAGATTGGCCACTGTTGGAAGCAGAATACTGAGCTAGATGGACCACTGTTCCCTCTAAGCTGAGGAGATGCTGTTTCACTATCACATTTCAACAGTGAGGGATAGACAAGCTCTGCAGGACTCCAGGAAGCCCTGCAACTGAAAGCACAAAATTGAAGCAACATACACTTCAATCACTGAAGATGTTTCCTGGCCCTTGAATAAGTCTCCAAAATAAATCTGCCTCGGATTCTTCTTGTTTTGGAAATTGGCTGCACTTTGACTACTGCTTGATCTGTTGTCAGTGTTCACAGGCTGTTTATGGTACTGTTCCACCCTTCAACTGTCATCATATCTAAACAACCCTTGAGCCTTGGATCCAGCAACGTTGCTGCCAAGTGTGCCTCTAACTGTAAGATAGCAATCCAGGTGATCTGCAAGACAGTTCTTTGAGGATGCTATCACATGGCAGTCTGAGCTTGAAATTGTTAGATGCTGTTTCAAATGATATTTTGTTGGAACCACCAGATGTAGTCAAGGCTTAGTATCAGTCGACAGTTCTTTTTTAACCCCATCAAATGGTTACAACACAATAACAACTTCTGTCAGCAAGGTGTACTCAACTGAACACAATTTGGTCAGCAACTGCTTGTTTTCACATGGTTCAGTGGCAACTGCATGCAGCTCCTTCATATTCTCTGCCACAGATTTCAATGTTAGTAGAATGCTGTTCCAGCAAGTTGACACTGCTTGAGTATTTTCTTCAGTGAATGGTCGACTTTTGTTCATAAGAACATAAAAATTGCCATACTGGGACAGACCGAAGGTCATACTTTATGACTTCCATTCCTCTTATTATGACTGGCATCCCCCAAATCCTCCTCGTCTCCCCCCTCCTGTTGTACTCTTCATCTCATTCCTTCCATACCTATCTCAGCTTACATAAGTACATAAGTATTGCCACACTGGGACAGACCAAAGGTCCATAAAGCCCAGATCCTGTTCCAACATTGGCCAATCCATGTCACCTGGCTTCTCCAATTTCCTTCTCAGTTAATTGCTTAAGCCTCTCCGTTACTCCCTTGTCCCTCCTCCCTTAAACTAGGTCTTTGAATATGCAAATCTCTCCGTCACAAGGGCCATCTTGAAGCTCATATCATTTGTTGCACATTCACTAGACATTATGTCTCACAGAAACATGGCTTCGTCCTGGTGACCATTCAACTCTTTCAGAAACAGCCCCTTCGTGTTTTTCCTTTTTTCAATTTCCCCGGCAAGTGCAACAAGGCAAGGGCGTGGCTTTTATCTACACTAATTCAATTTGAATTTCTCTCCCCTTATCTTCTCTGACATTGGGATCCTGCACTTTTTCACTTTGACATCATCCTTTTATGTAGCTGTTGTTTACCATCCTCCTCCCCTTACCTCAAATTCTTTGGAGGAGATCTCTGCTTTTCTTTCTGAATCTTGACGCTCTTTGACCCTTTACTTATTTTGAGTGACTTTAATGTTCCCACATTAAGTTCTCATTTGTCCTTTTTCTCACTCTTAGAACAAGTAGATCTTATCCAATACATCTCTGTCCCCACTCATACAGCTGGTATGCTCTTGATTGATACTAGCTCGCTCATCCTCTACTCTCAAACCTATGCAATTGGATCTAGCATGGTATTCTTGGACCAATCATGCCCTCCTTCATTTCTCAGTTCCTCTCCATGTTTCCCCTGCCCGTATTCCTTCTATACCACCATCTCAAGGTTTCTTTCTGATAATATCTTCCCTCTATTATCCCTCCTTCTATCCCTGTGACATCCGGCCTCTTCCTCCTCATCCACCCCCTTTCACCCGATCCATACCCGGAATAATTCCCTCTACCGAGCACTTGATACTGTAGCTCCCACCCAATCACCAACATACAGAAAACAGTTGCTCCCTGGTTTTCCGCTTCTCTCATTCTGCACAAGAAACAGCTTCATAGGGCATAGCGCGCTTGGCACAAACATCACTCTTCAACTACCTCTGACATCTTTCATACTCGCTACTTCGAGTACAGGTCTCTCTTGCAGCAAGCTATAAAAGACTTTATATCAAAACGTATTACCAATGCGTCTTCTAAGCCAAGGGACTCTTTCCAGCTTACTGAATCATTTGGCCTTCTGGTTCCTCTGCCCCTTCTTATAATCCTTCCATTCTCTCTCCAACTTCATAAGGTATTTTTTTGGGAACAAAAAGGTCATACTCTCATTTCAAGCATCTTTCACCTAGACTTCCATTCCTCTTCCTTCACCACCAAGATCTCCACACCCCTACTCTTTCCTCTCTTCCTCTGATGTACGTTCACTACACCATCCTTAACTTCACTACATGTGCCCTTTCTTCCACGAATCCCTCTGGTCTCTGCTCTTGATCTGTGGCCAGTCTCTCTTTCCAAGCGCACTGCTCCCCAAATTCTCCCCCTTCCTTTAGTACAGCTAAGTATGTCTACAGGTGTGAACATAGGAACATACGCATTGCCATACTGGGACAGACTGAAGGTCCATCAAGCTCGGCATCCTGTTTCCAACAGTGGCCAATCCAGGTTACAAGTAACTGGCAAGATCCCAAAACAGTAAAACAGATTTTATGCTGCTTATCCAAGAAATAAGCAGTGAATTTTCTCAAGTCCATCTTAATAATGGCTTATGTACTTTTCTGTTAGGAAATTATCCAAATCTTTTTAAAACCCTGCTAAGCTAACTATATTTACCACATTCTCTGGCAATGAATTCCAATTACTTCAGTCTACCTCAAGTCTGCCTTGCAAAAAGTTTCATTCTCCTGTATTGTACCTTTACTTTCTATCTATCTATCTATCCCACTTGTTACCTCTTTCAGTTGCTTAGCAGTTTGGGCACCCCTCTTCTGGTGTTCTTCAGCTGTTCCAGCACCTTTCTTCTGACGCTCTTTGCTGGATCCCCCATATCTCTTCTACATCAGCCCTCAACTGTTTTAAGATGTTATTCATTTGCCTAATTAGAAAAATCAAAACAAAGAAACATCTGGGGAAGGCTGACAAACCATGGGCAAAACTGAAAGGAGCTATTTTAAATGCAAGAAACCTTTTTTTTTTAGGAAAGGTAAATAAACCAAGAGAAAAGAAGGCCATTTGGCTCTCATGGTAAGGAAAAAGGTTAGCTTTTGTAATCTACAAGAGATCGAAGAAAGAGGACGACAGGCAACAATATCTGGAAAAACTAAGAGAATGCTAGTAAATAGTCAGGAAAGCAAGGTGCAAGTAGAAGAAAAATAGCTTTAAATAGGTTAGTGATAGGAGGAAGTGCAAAACTGACATTGGTGAGGCTCAAGGATGAAGGCTGACCTATACAGAAGCTAATAAGGAAAGGCAGAATTGCTTAACACATGGAAAAATTATGGCTTACCTAAGTTTTTTTCCCTTTAGTCACAGCAGACAATCCAGACTTGTGGGTTATGACCATCTACCAGTAGGAGGAGATATAGAGGCATATTTTCAAAGCACTTAGCCTTCCAAAGTTCCATAGAAACCTATAGAGTACCAAACTGAACTCTGCCACACAGGATGGTATGCTCTTTGGTCAGTCAGTATTTCTCATAACAAAGCAGATAGAATAAGATAAACATTTCCCTCTCCTCACAGAAATGTGGCATAAACCTGTCAACTAGCAGAACTATGCTCAGGCAACCACAGCAAGAAACCTAAGTGTCAACCTCATGAAAGAGCGGGACTCTGGATTCATTTGCAGTGACTAAGGGAAAGAAAATGATCAGGTAAGCCACAATTTTCCCTTTCTTGCTATCATCAGAAGATGAATCCAGAGACATGTGAGATATAGCAAAGCAGTCAGTAATTAGGGTGAGAACCAGACACACCCACGGCAGGAACCAACGCCCTAAAGGATGCCTTAGACCCAGCCAAAACCATCAATTGGATAAAGACCGGAAAACATGTGTCACAAGCACACTTAGGAGACGTTCACAGAAGAGATAGAACTAAAGAAGCACCTGGAAAACATATGTCTAAGCTATGGCTGCATATGAGCCTGCATGGCCCCGACTGGGGCCCACCAGTAGCAGGAAGGGAGGCTTCATTCAGACATCCATTGAAGGTATCAGAAAGACCCACAGCAACCATGATATATACCAGCAGATGAAAACTCCCAGGATGATTTTCCTCCTGAAGAATGGAGGAAACGGAAGCTAATTAATGGAAATGAAGATATGGGTACCACCACAGGCTACAATGGCAGGGACCATGCTGAGGGTCACCCGTGACTCCAAGACACAAATAAGGGATCTGCACAGAACACTGTCAGGATTTCAAATAGAGATGGAATCAAGCAAAAAATGTCGAGCTGGAGTCACACTGACCATGCAGAGATGGAGCCAGTTCAAGCATGAAGGCACATAGGAGAACTCCGATGTAAGACGGGGAGGATCCTGTTGCACGATAGGGATGATGCCCAGGATTAGGTGAGATTGCACCCCAGGCTCAGAGCCAAGCAGAACCCTACAGACATAGGATGAGCTGAAATATGACACCAGCTAGTCACATTCCACATAGAAAGGGCTGAGCTGTGCACTACAGAACACCAGAGGTGCACTCCCTAGCTACTACTACTACTAGAACAGTTTTCCCAACAAAGTAGGCAAGGCACAGATGACAAGGACAAGGCCAGTCCAAGAGTCAGACATGGAACAGCATTGAAGCTGTTGTGCATGTTCAGAGATGGGTAAACTTCCACCTCATGAATGGTGCAATGCTCCTCATCCATAGATGTAGCTGCATGCAGATCCAGGATAGACCTGTACCTCAGAACCAGACAAAGGAGCAGTGCTCCATAATCAGAGATGGAACTGAAATACACATCCTGAGATGAACTTTGGACAACTCCAAGGATGAAGATATGAGGCATAACCAGAGGAAGGCGGCGATCCACTTCCTGCAATGAATCCTCGCTTCAAACTGTAGAATTGGGCATGCAAAACCCAGGAGAAAGCTGTATCCCATAGACAGAGATGGAGCCAACTGTACTGGATCAATCAAGAAGAAGCAGAGATGAAGCCAAACTCTGCATCCTGAGATAGATGGAGCAGTACGCTTCACAGTCCAAAACGGAGTCGTGCCCTACAGCCAGAGAGAGAGAGAGCACTTCGAATGGCATACAGAGATGATACAGAGACATTCAGAGATGGAGGTGTGGTCTTCATTCAGTGATGGAAGCTATGTTCAACAAGCAGATACAGAGTTGCACTCAATGGGCAAAAATGGATCTTTACCCAACCGTGCTGAACTGACAGTGATGGAGTTGCACTCCACTTGTACCAACAGAAGAAGAGCAACAGCCATGAAAAGGTTGAATTCTTCCAATACCATAGAGCCATGAGCTAGCCAACCAGCCGTAGCCGTGCGCTGAGCTGAAGCTGTCACTGTGAGGCAAAGTGTGACAACAGCCATAGGAACTTCCGGAGGTCAACATAGCTGGAGCCGCAAAAGGACACAACCACGCTGCCTGCCCAGTAGAGAGAGGGCACTCAAGATAGCAAGAACCTGACAGTATGCAGCAGGCAACCAAGAGCAGGCAGCCTAAGTAGCCGACAGTAGGGTCTCGGAACACTGGAGATGAAGAGGCTAGTGAAAGCGCTACAAACTGTCTTCCACTGATCAGCAGTAAAAAAACCAGAAGGCTGCAACCTGCCAGGTGCCCAGTGGGCATCCAACCCAGCACCTACTCCAAGTCACAAGGCTACAGCAGCCCGAAGGCAATAGTACAAGCGCTAAATAATCTGTAAGATGTAAAAAGACTGGAAGCGGTTGCAAAGAAAAGCTACAAAAATGGAATGGGATTTGCGTTGCAAACCGTATGAGGAAAGACTTGCCAACCTGAACATGTATACCTTGGAGGAAAGGAGAAACAGGGGTGACATGATACAGATGTTCAAGGAATTAAGCCGCAAACTAACCTTTTTCGGAGACGGGAAGGCGGTAGGACATGAATGAGGTTGAATGTGGTCAGACTCAGGACTAATGTCAGGAAGAATTTTTTCACGGAGAGGTGGTGGCTATGTGGAATGCCCTCCCGCAGGAGGTGGTGGAGATGAAAATGGTAATGGAACTCAAACATGTGTGGGATAAACACAAAAGAATCCTGTTTAGAAGGAATTGTTCTGCGGAATCTTAGGCTCTTTCAGAACGTAGTACTAGAACCAGTGCTGGGCAGACTTCTAAAGTCTGTGCCCTGAGAAAGGCAAGGACAAATCAAACTCGGGTATACATATAAAGTATCTTGCTGGGCAGACTGGATGGACCATACAGGTCTTTATCTGCTGTCATTTGCTATGTTACTATGAAGGGCATTCATTCATGCCAGAACAGCCCCAAGGTGGCTAAAGATGCAGAGCTCAAGTAGGAAATGCCGCCATATGCTGAAGTCAAACTCCACGGCTGATAATTCTGCAAAGGACAAGAAACAGGTCAGACACAGAGTGTCTTAAGGCTCCTGATGCTGCATAGGATTGCCATCTTAGGGAGACCATACCAGAATGGCTGACGTGCCCCGAAGGCAGCTGCTACAGCAGTGAACCACTAGATGCTCATGTGGACATGGGCCGGCAGCTGCCCTCACATCAGAGAAGAGAAAAATGGCTATCTCTCAGGAAGGAGATAACACAGACCTAGTGGCATAGAACTGCAGCTACCAAAACAAGGAACCCCGCAATCCAGTGTCTGGAGTAAACTCAGAAGAGGGCAGCAAACGCCCCCACAAGCATGAACACAAGCCAATGCCAAAGGCTGCCTATGCAGCCAGGGAACAGCAAGTCAGGCAACCGTGAGGAGGACACTGCCCCTTAGATCAAGGCGAGAAGGAAATACACTTCCCCAGGAAAAGAGGACAGCACATGCCAGCATAGGCACAGCCTCAGAAAGAGAAATGAGCTGCAGACCGAACATAGTTGGGAGGAGTAGCCTGGAGAAGTTGCCAACAAGAAGCTGACAGTGACCTGGGAGCAGCAAGGTCCTGGCTTCTTCTGAGCGGGAATTCTATATGCAAGAAGGAGCCAAGACCCAAAACCACAAAGGCAAGCAAAAAACCTCTGCCAATCAAGAGAATCGGTGCTGTCCACACCACAACAGCCCGAAAGCTGCAAAGACAGAAAAGGAGAAAGAGCAATCCACTATTACACCCTGTGACCAAAATTGCTGCCGCTGACTGAAGAGAGGTACTGTAAAAGTGTGCGCCAGAATCGCTCCCATGCAGGCCCAACGCTACTGTCCTGAAAACACAGGCAAACCCACACACAGGCTGCTCAAAAAAAGCTAGTGTACCGCTACACGTGCACTAACCTGATCAGCTCAAACCCGACAGAGGGGAAGAATGAAAGTTCATATTCACAATTTTGCCAGCCTTACTGGTAAAGGACTTAACTCCAATCAGGTGGCTGAATCCAGACAGCTGCAAGAGTACAGAGATACCTTCGCTCTTCCAGAATGCCAGAAAAACAGAAATCTGCTCTGACCATGGAACATACTGTCCTATGTGGCAGAGTTCAGTTTGGTATTCTATCTCACCTGCTGGTGGATGGTCATAACCAACAAATCTCTGGATTCGTCTGGTGATGACAAGGGAATTTCTGGTCTGTGTTCACAGATTAAAGGGCCAGGAGTGGGACTGCAGATGACAAACACTGATGTGGTAGACCTAGACTGATTTTCAAAACACAGTGCTCAAGAGGAGCTAGGTAAAGGTGGACAGAGAGATGGGGCCAGTTGGGATACACCAGAGGGTACTAAATAAACTTAAGGAAAGTTCTGGTAGCTCCAATGTCTGACCTTTTCAAATCCTTCTTTAGAGTCAGGAATGGTCCTGGAGGTCTGGAGAAAGGTAGATGTGAACCCTCTCCACAAAAGCAGAAATAAGGAGGAGGTTGAAACTACAGGCTTGTAAGTCTGTCCACTGTGGCGAGTAAATTAACGGAAATACTCCTAAAACCGAGGATAGTGAAGTTTCTGGAAGCCGATGGATTAACAGGACCTAAAACAGTATGGTTTTAGCATAACTACAGTAGGTGTTGCTGGATCAAGTGGTATACTTAGATTTAGCAAAGCCTTTGACAAGGTTCCACAGAGGCAACTTATAAACTGAGTACCCTCAGTATAGACCAGGGTTCTCAACCAGTCCTCGGGACACACATAACCAGTCAGGATTTCAGGATAACCCAATGAATACGCATGCAATAGATTTGAATATAATGGAGGTAATGAATGCAAATTTATCATGTATGTTCATTGTGGGTATCTGAAAACCCGACTGGCAAGGGGTGGTGTCCCAAGGACTGTGTTGAGACTGGTTGACTGGAAAGTGACAAAGTGTAGTAATAAATGGAGTTCATAATAAGGAAAGGGAGGTTACCAATGATGTGCTGCAAGGATCAGATCTTGGAGAGTTCTCTTAACATTTTTGTAACCAATACTGCAGAAAAGCTGACAGGCAAGGATTTATTTCTTTTACTTATTATTTGCAGAATCTTGATATACCACAGAATGGCAATGAAATGGCTTCTATACAGTTTACATTAAAATAGATCATAACAAACAGAGAAGCAGAAATCAAAAGGGAACAGGAAAGAAAAAAGGGGGGGGGGGAACGAAGGAGAGAGAGGAGTGGGAAAAGAAATTAATTGTTTTTTTTGGGACCAGGTATATTGGTACGCAGACCACTGTTCTGGGGTGACCATTATAGACAACTGCAGTATACATTGGTGCAATGTCTGTATTGGCCACCTCAAAGGGAGATGCATCTAGTAGAGGATTTGTGCTGGAGAGAGTGTGGGCAGTACATAAGTAATGCCACACTGGGAAAAGACCAAGGGTCCATCGAGCCAGCATCCTATCCACGCAGCGGCCATCCAGGCCAAGGGCACCAATGGTGGGATTATGTTAAAAGTAAATCCTTGGGGGTTTTGGTGTGGGTCAATATTTTAAAGTGGATTGGTATTTCTTGGTAAAACTCACCTGCTATTTGCCTACTAGGGAATTTTCAGTGGGTTTAGAGAAGGATACCTGTGGCTCCTTGTATATGATGCTGAATTTAGCTGCAAAAATGACAATTGTATAGGCCTAGAGAACCATGCAGGGCCCAACCTTCCAATCCTGGAGAATGTCTGTGAGAACTTCATAGATATGAGAAATTATAGCAGTTTTGCAAGGCAAGAAAGATAAATATGAACAAAAATGGTTTTAGTAAGCTGGTAATTGATGTATCCCATTTTTATTATTTCTCTTGACGTTGTGCCCTGTCTGGAAACAAGCAATTTCTAGTATCTTAAATGGTAATATACAATGAGACGTATGGGCCCTAAAGTGACCGGGTTAAAATCTGGTTGAATGGAAGGAGACAGAGGGTACAGGTAAATGGAGTCTGCTCCGAGGAAAAGGATGTTATCAGTGGTGTATCGCAGGGATTGGTCCTTGGGCTGGCTCTTTTTAACATGTTTGCGAGTGATATTGTGGAAGGACTGCCCAGTAAGTTTTGTCTCTTTGCAGATGATACCAAACTCTGTAATAGGTGGTCACCCCAGAGGGTGTGGATAAGGGGATGAAGTACTATGTACGAGAGAAGACCAGAACTTGGGGGTAATCGTATCTGATGATCTTAAGGTGCCCAAACAGGTATAAAAGGTGGTGGTGAAAGCCAAAAAGGATGCTTGGGTGCACTGAGAGAGGATATGGCCAGCAGGAAAAAAAAAAAAAGAGGTGACAATGCTCTTGTAGAAGTCTCTGGTGAGGCACTATTAGAATACTATGTGCAATTCTGGAGACCACACCTATGAAAAGAATATAAACAGAATGGAGTCGGTGCAGAGGGCAGCTATAAAACTGGTCAGTGGTCTTGTCATAAAGAGTATGGGGACAGACTTATAGACCTCAATATGTATACTCTGATGTATTGCTGATAAGCGGGATAGCAAGTACCAAATAAATTTGAAACTATAGTCTGGAAGCAAGGCGGGAGAGAGGGGATATGACTGAGATGTTTAAATACCTCCGTGGCATTAATGTACAGTAGACAAGCCTTTTTTCAAATGAAGGCAAACTCTGGATTTAGAGGGCATAGGTTGAAGTTAAGAGGTTATAGGCTCAGAAGCAATCTAAGGAAATACTTTATAAAAAGAGGGCGGTGGATGTGTGGAATAGACTCCCGGTGGAGGTGGTGAAGACAAGGACAGAGTCTGAATTTAAAGAAGTGTGGGATAGGCACCTGGATCTCTTAGGTAAAAGGGAGATAGTGGTTGCTGAGGATGGGAGACTGGATGGGCCATTTGGCCTTTATGTGCCGTCATGTTTCTATTTTCAAAGCTCAGACTTAAGATCCATAGAGGCATATTTTCAAAGCACTTTGGGAGGCTAAGTTCCATAGGTTTCTATGGAACTTTGGGAGGCTAAGTGCTTTGAAAATGAGCCTCATAGTAACCTATGAAACTTTGTAAGTCTAAGGGTCTTGTCTACTAAGCCGCACTATAGGTACATGCTAAAAGTGAGTGTACGCTAACACTAGAAACAACCATAGGAATATACAGGTGTCTCTATCATTTAGTGTGTGCTAAAAACGCTAGTGCACCTTAGTAAACAGGGCCCTAAGTGTTTTGAAAATGAACCCCGTAGAGGCGTATTTTCAAAGCACCAAGACTTACAAATTGAACTTTGTAATCTATATGCTATGAAAATGAGTCTCAATGTGTATTAACGCTCAAAGAGAGTGTGGCAGCATCCCCTTTTAAAGTCTGCTTATGAAAGTTATGTCATATCCTATTTTTATTTCATCTTATCTTGTTCTTTTGTTTTTTTTATGCATTTTAGATATTATTGAATTTTTATTTATTTTTCTGAATTATATACATATTAGTACTAATTTCAGACGGTGAAATTGTGGGAGGTGGTGGGGGAGGTAGTACACATTTTTCTAGGGGCTTTGGGCATGCTTTAGATGATTTTTGTTTAGTTTGCGACGGCATTAAATTTTTGCTTTTGTTGAAAAGTACATTCTGGATATTAAAGTTTGCATCCTACATAAAATTCTCTTCGGTGAAGCTCCAGCATACATGGATGCTCTTATCAGCTTACCACCTAGGAACTCTTCTAGACCGTCACGCACGTACTGAATCTTCACTACCCAGCCTGCTGTGGCATCAAGTATAAAACCGCCTAAGCATCCACCTTTCCTTATGTTAGCGCTCACTCGTGGAATGGATTACCAAAATCTGTAAAATCTATTCAAGATCATTTGGCCTTTAGAAAATCTCTAAGGACACTATTATTTGGGAAAGCTTACGCTACAGACCCGCCTAGCATCTCTAACTTCTGAACTGCTGCGGTCGTAACGACATATTGAACTCTATTACTGTTTCTCCTTTTCCTCTCCTTTGCTGTTACTCGCTAATCTCTTTACTTCATTGATGAATTGATGTATGTTTTTGCAGACTGATGTAAGCCACATTGAGCCTGCCCACGGGAGGGAAAATGTGGGATATAATGCTATAAATAAATAAATAAATCTATTGTATTCAGTTCATATTATTAGACACGTACCAGAATGTTTAAAAAGACTGAATAATTAAAAAACATTTTTGAACCAATAGTTCTTTGGAAGAATAGGTCTTGAGAAGGGACTTTTTAGGCTAAGATGTTTCCAACCTGAAGTGAGGTGAAAGGGAAGGATTGGGTGACCGCAAAATCATTTTTCAGCGCACCTGTAAAAAATGCATTTAAAACATTTGTGCCAAAAATGGCCGTGCAGCAAAATGCAAACTGCAACGCGTCCATTTTGGGTCTGAGACCTTACTGCCAGCCATTTACCTAGTGGTAAAGTCTCAAGCGGTAATGACAAACGCGCATCAAATGCCGCTTGGTGTGCGTCCGAAATAAAACGTGCATATAGGACGTGCGTCAAAAATGAAATTACTGCAAGAGCCATGCAGTAGCCGGGCAGTAACTCCATTCTGGCACGCGTAGACACTTACGCAGCTTAGTAAAGGGCCCCTTGGTGGCTAAAAGTTAACCTCATGGGAGTTATGAAGGCACGTGAGGAAAAAGAGGAAAGCTAGGAACACGGGATGAGCAATCAGTGGATATAGGTTGTGAGGAAAACGCGGGGGAGGGGGAGAGGGAGAGCGAGGCACCCCAGAGAAGCAGGAGAGCCCATTCCACAAAGGGGGGGAAGAGAGGGTAAAGACTACAAGACCCAGCAGCCCCTGGGAGACTGACACACTAGCATTAGGGACTCTCATTTCCAGCAACCCCCAGAGGCGGCTCAAGGAAGGACAGGTGATGGGAGTTCGCAACAACCGACCTGGAGAGCCAGGGGAAGGGAGGCTCCAACCTGGGCTAATCAGGAGAGTAAGGAACAGCTGGGAGAGGGAGGGTTAGAAGAACCCATGGAGTGGCAAGAGGAGAAAGGAGAAGAGGAGCCCAGGGATATCTCTGCTCTGGCTAAAACACAGGGAGAGAGTTTAAAAGCCAGGTAAAAGTCTGGTTTGTGGGGTTACTGAGAGAGGGAAGAAGGTGGTTAACCCGTAGGGAGGGTTGGGGGAGCACATGTTCCAGCCTGAGGCCGTGAGGAGTGTTTGTCAGGAGGGAGTGCTGACAAAGGAAGGGGCAGATCCCTGCATACTTCAGACTGGGGATCGGGGGTTTTGGGCCTGGAGGATTACAATATATTTTCTTTACCTTGTGGATAATATACCTTCTTTACTTTATGGATTAACTGAGTATTCCCTCTACTGTGTGGACTGCAAATACAACAAATTTTCCTTAGCTGGGTGGAGTCCAGTATTTTCCTTTACCCGGTGGCTTATAAGGAGTCACGGCTCTTGGGGATCAAGAGGGGGTTTCCAAACCAGTAGGCACATTGGCAGGGGTGGGGGAATGCTGCCTTGAGAGAGAGACCAGAGCCCATACAAGGCTTGATCCCAGCACCAATCCGCTCGGTGGAATCGTACTCCAGCAGCCTTGGGAGCTTCACAAGGTAGAGGCCCAAGGCAGACAGCCTTTGAAGACAAGAAGCGGATCTTGAATGGATCCGTACTAAACTGGAAGCCTCCTTGCAGACGGTGTGGATAACATGAAGAAGGATCTAGCAAAGCTTGAAATGGTACAGAATTTGAGTACAGGAAGTAAAGAACATCTGTGAACAAAACAAGAGTGGGACTTGGGGATAATCATATTGGATGATCTTCAAGTGGCTAAATAAGTAGAACTTGCGTGAAATTAATCCTATATGGGGACATACATTAATGGTCACTCTGATGTATGTTCCCTTTATACATCTATTCCTCAAGAAGATGCAATAAGAATCATAGAAAGCATTCTTGAAGACAGGGAAAGACCACATCAGATTCCTACAGAGTTTCTCTTGCAATTAGCAAGAATTGCAATGAAGAAAATTATTTCTTGTTTAATGACAGATTTTACTTGCAACCAGTGGAGTTGCCATGGGGGCAAGATTTGCTCCATCAATTGCCAACCTGTACATGGCAGACTTTGAAAAAGAATGGATTGCCCATTGCCCTTTCAAGATGTCATACTAGAATGGTGGAGATACATTGATGATATCTTCATGTTATGGACGGGCACAACAATGGATTTAATGAATTTCATGAAATGGATCAACAGTTGTAATGAAGCCATCCAATTACTGAGCAGCACTCCTTTGAATGCATTAATTATCTTGATGTTGAAGTGAGCATTTTTGAGAGTAATTTTGTGACTAAAGTTTATAAAAACACAAACAGATAGAAATACATTTTTCCACAACTCCAGCTGTCATCCTAAACAACTAAAGAATAGTCTTCTGTTTTCGCAGATGCTTAGATTAAGACACACATGCACTGAAATGCATACTTCAAATTGCAAGCTAAGAACTTAATGAGAGATTTGGCTAAGAGGGGATATTCCCATACAGTCCTCAAAAGAGCTTATCGAAGAGCCAAATTGCTTTTGTCCAGTACCACTAAGGATAATTCAGATGAAAATGTATTCACTATGGTAATGCAGTATAATGAAGCTAGTCCATCTCTAGCTCGGATTGTGAGGAATAGATGGGAAATCATGCAAACCATCGATGCATTCAAGAATGCCCATTTACGCATTGCCTTTTCAAGGTGCAATAACATTAAGGAAATCATTAGCCCTGCTGATCTCACACCTCTCAAAAAATGCTAAAAAAATTGTTGGTCATTTTAAATGTGGACTTTGTCAAATCTGTTTCATCACCATACAAACCAAACAATTCATTGATTATAGTACCAACAAATCTTACAAATTATGTCATTTTACCAACTGTCTATCTGATCATGTCGTCTACATAATTAGTTGTCCTTGCAACACAACATATGTCGGGATGACCACCAGAGCTCTTAAAATAAGAATTCTTGAGCACAGATCAAACATCCGCAGAAAGGCTCTTAAAGAACCATTGGTAGAGCACTGCCTGTCAAATAAAATCACAAATTTGAAGAATTGCAATGCTGTGCAACTGACAAAATTAATCCTTCCAATAGGGGAGGGAATCGGAAGTTGAAATTACAAAAGAGAGAAGCCAAGTGGATATTCAATCTAAACACACTAGAACCTAATGGCCTGAATAGCAGTGTTGACTGGCATATTTTTTTACTAATTAATTTATTAGTAATGGTCCAATTAATCAGTATATTTAAATCAACCACGTACATCATGATGTCAAGACGCCATTTTGAATTACAAGCGTCTTCATTTGAAGTATGTTTCCATGGTTGTTCTTGTTTTGTGCTGAATTCTACAATGTTATATATTTCTAATGATTTATTTTTTCACATAGATTTGAAGCATCAATATATTGTGCTCAGTTCCTGAGGAAGCCTTGTTTTTGGAGTGAAACGGTGGCCCCCGTCGAACTTCAAGTGGAGAGTGCTTGTTTTCAAAGCGATATGCAGCTGAGGGCTTTATTATCCTTTTTTTCATGCTGTCATTGAAGTATGTTAACTAGTAGAAGAATTATTTAAGAAAAAATAATAAAAAATTGAAAAAATAAAGAGTAAAAAATACACTAACTATTTTAGTATTAGGTTACCCATTTTGGTCTCTAGTTTATACCGCCTTGGTTGTGAGCCTCTATAAGTCTCTACAGAGACTCCATTTAGAGTACTGTGTACAGTTCTGGAGATCACACACCTTCAAAGGATATAAACAGGATAATCTACTGTGGCAGCATTTAATTTTCGAAACGGTGATGATGATAAAATGAGGGAAAATGGTTTAAAAGAGCTAAGAGGACTGGCTGCTAAGGATAGGACTTTAAAATCAGGAATAAAATGTGGAATACATCTGGTCTGGGCTTCCAAGATGTTATTTTAAACAAAGGTGGAAAGAAGGGGCAAAAAACAGCCAGCAAGCAGCCAAAAGTACACACTTCAGAGAATAGAAATAGGATCCAAATGAAGAAAATAAGAAGCAAAATAAGCACCAACAAGTTAGAGGCACAGCACTGATAAAGAAGGCTAAAAGAGAATACAAAGAGAAACTTGCCACAGAGGCAAAAATCATAGTAACAACTTTTTCACGTACATCAGAAGCAGAATGCCTGTGAGGGAATATGTGGGATCATTAGATCATCAAGGAGAAAAAAGGGATGCACAGGGATAACAAGGCCATGGTGGAGAGACAAAGAATTCTTAGCTTCGGTCTTTACAGAAGAAAATAAAAGGTTTATTTGTACCAGAAATGGTTTTCAAGGGTGACAATGCAGAGGAACTGAAAGAAATCTCAGTGAACAGGAAATAGCAACAGGCAAAGCATACTTCTCCTCCAATTTGACATGTCCAGTGCGTTCGACATGGTAAACCATAAAATACTATCAAGGGGCTCATTTTCAAAGCACTTAGCCTTCCAAAGTTCCATAGGTTTCTATGGAATTTTGGAAGGCTAAGTGCTTTGAAAATATGCCTCTAAGACTCCTAGATTACTTCAGGATTGGCGGACACATACTTAGTTGGATCAAGAGTTTCCTAACCACTAGAACATATCAAGTGAAATCAAGCTCAAACATATCACCACCGTGGAAAGCAGAATGCGGAGTACCTCAAGGATCACAACTATCACCGATCCTTTTCAACCTAATCATGATCCCACTAGCCAAATCCTTATCCAACCAAGGCCTTAACCATTTCATCTATGCAGACGATGTCACAATATACATTCCTTACAAATGTGATCTGACAGAAATCACCAACAAAATCAAGCTCAGCTTGAATATCATGGATTCATGGGCAAACGCATTTCAACTAAAACTCAACACAGAAAAAAACACACTGTCTCATCCTCTCATCCCAATACAATACGAACAAACCCACAAACATAAACACCCCAGATTATACCCTCCCTATCTCAGACAGCCTGAAATTCTCAGTGTTACAATCGACTGTAACCTCACACTAGAGAACCAAGTGAAATCTACAACAAAGAAAATGTTCCACTCAATGTGGAAACTCAAACGGGTGAAACCATTCTTCCCGAAGGAAACATTTCGCAACTTGATACAATCAATGTTACTTAGCCATGTAGACTATTGCAACGGAATTTATGCGGGATGCAAAGAACAAATTATAAAGAAACTTCACATCGCTCAAAACACGGCAGCCAGGCTTATATTTGGAAAATCACAATTTCGAAAGCGCCACACCTCTCCGAGAAAATCTGCACTGGCGCCCAATCAAAGAACACATTGCTTTCAAAATCTGCACCCTGGTTCATAAAATTATCTACGGTGATACATGACAGACCTCATAGACCTACCAGCCAGAAAACACAACAGGATCAACACGAACATACCTAAATCTCCACTACCCAAGCTGCAAAGGACTCAAACACAAATCAACCTATGCATCCAGCTTTTCCTACATAATTACACAACTATGGAACGCATTACCAAAAGCCGTGAAAACAACTTATGATCACCTAAACTTCCGGAACTCAGGAAAAGCTAACCTGTTCAAAAAGGCATATCTTACCGACCTAACTTAAATGCTTGTACCCTGCAAACACAATGAAACCAAAGCTCATAGTGGACATATAATAACTCTTCCTCTCTACGATTCCCTAATGTGTCTGTACACATGAACCTTATTCTACCACAACATTACTGTATTTGTTCATACTGGAATTGGCGAACGCCTTTACGGTACTATGTAAGCCACATTGAGCCTGCAAATAGGTGGGAAAATGTAGGATACAAATGTAACAAATAAATAATAAACCTGGAAGACTTACAGAACCAGAATAGACAAATTAAAGAGTAGTAAATCACCTGGACTGGATTGTATGCACCCTAGGGTTTTGAAAGGACCTCAAACTTGAAATTGCTGATGTGATGTTAGTGATCTGTCATTAAAATCATCTGTAGTATATAAAGGTTGGAGGATGGCAATGTAACGCCGATGTTTTAAAAAGGGTTCCGGAGTGATCCATGAAATTACAGACTGGTAAACCTGACTTCACTGCTGGGCAGAATAGTGGAAACTATTATAAAGAATAAAATTATGGAACACATAGACAAAGGCTTGAATAAACACATGGATAAAGGTGAGCTGGTTGATGTAGCGTATCTCGATTTTCAGAAAGCTTTTGACAAAGTTCCTCATGAAAGACTCCTGAGAAAATTAAGGAGTAATGGGGATAGGAGGCAATGCTCTGTTGTGGATTAGGAACTGGTTACTGGACAGAAAACAGAGGATGGCCATTTCTCTCAATGGAGGAGAGTGAATAGTGCATTGCTACAGGAATCTGTACTGGGACCAGTAATATTTAACATATTTATAAATGATCTGGAAATTGGGACAAGTGAGGTGATAAAAATTTGCAGATGACACAAAACTATTCAAAGTTGTTAAAACATTTGCGGATTGTGAAAAATTGCAGGAAGATCTTGGGAAACTGGAAGACTGGGCATCCAAATGGCAGATGAAAGTTAATGTGGACAATAATCTGAACTCAAATTTACCTGATGCTAGGGTCCACCTTGGGGGTCAGCACCCAAGAAAAAGATCTAGGTGTCGTTGTAGAATATAAGCCAAAATATTCTGCCCAGTGAGCTGGTGGCGGCCAAAAAGCAAACTGGATGCTAGGAGTTATTAGGAAAGAGATGGTAAATAAGACCAAGAATACTATAATGCCTTTGTATTGATCCATGGTGCAGCCTTGAGTATTGCATTGAGTTTTGGTCACTGTATCTCAAAAAAATAAATTATAGCAAAATTAGAAAGGTTCAATAAGAGGGACCAAAATGATAAAGGGGATGGACCTCCTTTTTTATGAGGAATGGTTAAAAGGTTAAGACTGTTCCGCTGGAAAAGAGATGGCTGAGATGAGATATGATCAAGGCTTTTTTTGTGCTGGTATGCACCGGTACAGCGTACCGGCATCTTTTTTACCTGCTCCTCGGCTTTGCTATGAGGCTGATCACATTTTCCTCCCGCTGACTGCCTCTGAGAGTCCAGGCCGCCAGCAGTAATTAGACAATACTAGGCCCGGCACCAGAGCTAACTTCGGCTGTGAAAAGCCTTTGAGCCTATCCTCTCCTGGAGGCCCTATTGGTACCGCCCCTCTGGTGCATAAATGTCAGAGAGAGCAGAACCCACAGGGCTTTCCTGAGCGTGTGGGTGGTTGGGTGTGCAGGCTCCTTATTGCTGAAGTTAGAACTGGTGCTGGGCCTAGTACTGTCTGATTACTGCCAGTGGCCCGGACTCTCAGAAGCAGGCAGCAGGAGAGGAATACTAGACAGGGAGAGAGATGTGTTTGAGAGGGACAGATGCTGGATATAGGGGATGGAAAAAACAAGGGAGATGGAGATCATGGAGGGAGGGCAGAGACACTGCCCACAGAGGAGAAGGGAAAGGGAGAGATAAGAGGAGACTGTGCCCATGGTGGGGAAGGGGAGAGAAGAGAAGAGAGACAGGAGGAGACAGTGCCCATGGAGGGGAAAGGAGAGGAGATGGTGCCCAAGAAAGGGAAAGAAGAGCGAAGGGAGGAGACGGTGCCCATGCATAGAGGGGAAGGGAAGGGATGGAAACTAGGGAGGAAAAAATGGATGAAAGTTGAATGTGAAAGATGGATATAGGGTAGAATGAGAAAAGAAACAGTGACTAGACTGAAGGCCCTGGAAGCAGAGTTCAGAGCATAGGACTGTGCTGGGAGCACAGGGGAAGGAGAACCAGAGACATGGAACGAGAGGATTGGAAAGATTAAAATCACCAGACAAGGGTAAGATAAATGATTTTATTTTCATAGTTTAATTAACTTAAATATGTCAGTTTTGAGAATTTACATCTGCTAGGAATATATTGCACTGTACAGGAGGAAATGTAAGGGGGGAACTTTATGTGATCGATCGTGTGATTACAATTTTTTAATCGATGTACAGCCCTAATATTCATATATCACGTCTTATGTTTTATTATACTATCGTCTAGAACTACTAGTGACTGTCAGGATAAATCCTTTTGAAATAAATTGCTACTGAACTTAAGCTATGATTGCCACAGACCTCTTGAATGCAGATTCTACCACCAAACTTTTGTGTGCAATCTGGATGTCATTAAATCCATTAGCTCATGGCCAAGGTAATTAGTGTTGGCCTTGTTCATAGAAAAAAACACTACATGGCTGCTCTGATGCGGCTTGTATGGTGTCCTGACGGAAACCACCCCTTACAGCCAGACCCAGGTCTGCCTACCACCTTCTACCTCCCAAGAAGCCAGTTTAAAAAATCAGAACCACCGCTTTCTTCTACATCTCCAAACCCAGCGGTGCTGCTCTGCCTGCTCTTACCGTGTTATTTTCGGGTTTCTTCTGAGTAGCTGTAGGTGCTTTTGTGGTCCGGTGACTGACCCTAGAATAAGAAGTACATAAAATTACTACCACTGTAACAGTACTATATAAACCATACTGGTCTTCAAGCGCCATCATCTACTATGTTACCACTGCCTAAAATACGTAGAATCTTACTGCCTGCTATAACCAATTCTATTCTAATGAAAGCGTCCAGTTCAGAGTATCTTCTTCCAAAATCAAGCATATTACAAAGCCTTAAGCACTTAGAGAAAGATTAATTCCTCTTCATACTGCTGGTCAACTGTTAGCCTCTGCTCCCCATCTCCTATTCCAGAAAGTTCTTGATCAATTATTGGTAAACCTCCTCTCCACATTGTTAAGCCAGCTCATGCTTGTTCCACACTCAGCCACCTCTCGTTGTTGACCCATTGCATTCTAATGCCTCCCCAACCTCTTCACCATTGAATCAGCTAATTTTGGGCCACCCTCACCCCTCTTACTGTTGAGCAGGCTCTCAGGCCCCTTCTGAGTGTCCAAATTGGGCTGATTTTGCTGGTTGTAGAACCGCAGGAGACACTGTTGGTTGCAGAAATGTTTATCTCCCCACGCCAATGAATTGTTTCCAGCAGCTTCCCTTGACGTTTGCAGGCATGGCATCGAGCTGCCTATAGCCAGAATCAAGGACAGACAAATGACAGATGAATAAATATATCACTGCCGTTAGTGTTCCAGTCTATCGCCATAAATAAAAGAATCCCATATCTTGACTTCTCTAATTTGCTAGAATATATACTGACCTTAAAGTACCACAGCAGGTATTTGCTTTTGCATTCCTCACTGCAGAAGTCCCAGGTGCTGCCATCCAGCTCTTCAGTGACTGCCCTTTGGCAAGTCTGTGAGCAGTACGTGCAGGTGATACAGCAAAGCCCCAAGTTTTTGTGAAGTCTGCTTATAGAGCAGCACACAACCTAGGTAGGACAGAGAAGAGAAAAAATAAGTCCTAGAAGAAGAGCACGTCCAAAGTGCCTTAACTATGCTCAGCACCTACACATATAAGCAAGCACTCTATCTGTCCTAGGGCCCAAGAGAAGGAAAGACTAAGTTAAAAGATTCACCAAAACGTTAAAAAGGCCATACCCTGCATAAAGAATCAGTTCATAAAGAAGTCTAGGCTTAAAGCCCACCTCTTTGCTACTGTTTTTGACTCCTAACCATGACTCTCTTACTCAACACCCTCACTTATCACCCCTACCACTGCAATTTCCCCACCCCTAGCTGTCTGTTCGTCTGTCCAATTTAGATTGTAAGCTCTGTTGAGCAGGGACTGTCTTTTCATGTTAATTTGTACAGCGCTGCGTAAGTCTAGTAGCGCTATAGAAATGTTTAATAGTAGTAGTAGTAGTAGTTAATATGAAAGGAGAACAAAAAACAGAATTTGGTTTTACCTTGAGAGTTGTCTGAGCTAAGATGGGCATTTCAGAATAGCTTGATTGTAAACTGAGGTACCTTCTCATTTATGTTTGAGAACACTGTGGGACTGAAAATGATCGATGAGTGAAAGAAGTTGTATATCATCCGTATACACATATAATGTAAATCCTAGAGATTGTGCTAGAAGGGGAGAGAAAGCTGTTAAATAAAGTGGGGGAAAAGTATGGAGCCTTGTGGAACTCCAGATAGGGGGGAATAAGGGGCAGAGATGGAGTTGTCATAATACACAGAGTACTGGTGGTTGCAGAGATAAGAACTGAACCAATTTAACACAATACTGAGACTCCAATAGAATGAAGGTGTTGTAATAACAGTGGGGGTCAATTAAAACAAAAGCTGCAACTAAGATCTAGGAAGAGGAGAATAGATTTTGACTTGTCAAGACAGGTGCAAAAGTATGTTGGTGATGCCCAAAAGGGCAGATTCTGTACTATGGTTTCAACAGAAGCCAGACTGTTGTGGAAAGTGTATGTTAGTTTATCAATGCAGTCTGTAAGTTGATTATGAACAACTGTTTCAGCTACATTTGCTACAAAAGGAAAATCTGCAATAGGATGGAAATTGTTGGAATCAGAAGATAGTCGAGAAGAGTTTTTTAGGGTAAATTGCTGCAAATTTCCAAGGACTAAGAACTGTCCCCGACACAGAGCTGTGATGAATCATAGTGTAGATGAAAGGAAGAAAAAAGTGTCCAGGGATTTTTTGATGAAATTTGTTGGGACTGGATCAGATGTGGTAGTGTTGAGGGACAAGATAGTACGATGAAGGTCTTGAGAAGATGGAAAGCAGTCATATAAAGCTTTGTAAAAATTTAAACGTTCACCCTTTATTTCTGCCAATTCAGACCTCATACTTCCCCCATGTCCTTAATTTTTATGATGATCTGTTCAGTTGCTGAGCTAGCGTTTGGCTTGCTGTATTACCACATTCAAAATAAGAAGCAGCTTTATACAAGACAGAAGGAACAGCCAGGTAGCAGAAACCACACTACAACAAACATTTAGGTGAATGGCGATAAGCCGAACATTTACCTTCACTGCAGAAATTCTTTTCAACCCCAGAAAACGGATCTTCTCATGCAGCAGCTTCTCCTGCTTGCAGTATTCACACTGTGAGACTACACCATGCAAGCGGTTTGTAATCCTCACAACAATCCTTACAGCAAAACTGATACATATGATCCTAGGAGAAAGGGAAATGGCAGGGAGTCAACTTGTCATCCAGGAATGAAACATGTGCATTGCTGAATGCCAACAGAAGGTGCACAAATATCTTAAGAGGTGCAGAAGGGGAAGAGATGAATACAAAAAAATAAGGCCACGCATACACTTCATTAGAATGAGAATCTCTAATACATGTACACATTTACAAAATGAACTATTTTTGAGGTAAAAGAAAGTAAACAGGCTTCTGCATGTGCCTACAAAGTACAGTAACATAGTATATGACAGCAGAGGAAGACTAAAACAAACCTTCTGATTCAAACCATACCGATTAGGATTATAGTAGCCAATCTATGCATGTTACTCACATGTGAGAGCAAAGCCTACAAAAACAAGTCACTACAGGCTGACATCAGCACATAGTAGAAGGAATTAATTATAAGCACCAGCTCTGTGGGTGCTTGAGTACCCCCTGGTCTGGAAGTTGACAGCTGCATGAGGCATAGTACCATGGAAAAGCAAGAAGGAAATGCTTCTCTCCTCTAGAGATTGTTGGCTGGCTGTATCTGGACAACAGGACCGGGGGGGGGGGGGGGGGTGCTGAAGCAGCCTACTGGCTAGCTATGTCTGACCAATGGGCTACAGAGGGAGATGGGGGTTACAGCAGCATGCAGGATATATATATTTCCTGCCGATAAAGAAAATGAGATCAGAAAGGAAAAGAGGGGATGGAGGGATGAAGAGAACTAAAAGGGATTTCTGCCTTGGAGACAGAGAAGAAAATCTGGGGTGATGGAGACTTAGGCTGGGATTGGAGCTTTGGGAGAGTAGTAGATACAGGGTTTTTAAGGATAACAGGAGCTAAAAGGACACATAGGTCGTGATGGGGAAAGGGGTTACGGTTGAGGATTCGGACTGGGCTCCAAAAATCCTTTCCCATTGAGCCTCTCTGGCCACCTGAGTCATTTCTTCATCTGAAGACAGAGGACACAGTTAGAAGGGCTGTGGTTAGGCCCTAAGCACTGGAAACACCAAGAATGGGTGTCCTTGCCATAGATGGTCCGATTGCACCAGGTACAGCGTTTAAAGCCACTGGGAACTTGTGGACATGCAAGTGAAAACGTCCACAGCCAAATAAAAACCGAAATCAGGGCCTAAAAACGTCCCAGTGACATGGAAAAAATAAAGTTAACTTAAAAAGTGGGAAAAATTGACCTAAAACAATAAAGGCCGAAAAACAAGGAAACCCGAAGATGGGCATGTGAAAAAAACAGCACACAAAAAAAAAAATTTGCTGAAAGGCACTCTAGAAGCTCAGTGGGACAAAATATCGACCACCCTTCACCGTGGTAGAAAACAACTGCGGTAACCATGCTCTTGTAGTGCGCAGGAAGGCACTTGCACATGCGCAGTGGAGCATGGCTAACACTCCACAAAGCTGTTAAATGCTTGTTACAAGCTCCAGACCAGGCAACAGAGGATCGCGTTACCCATCAGTGAGAATAGTTGTCCTTGGAGAAACCGCGGTAACGGCAACACTCTAAAAAAAAAAAAACCACCACAGATACGGGAACAAAGCTTTACCTTGTTCCTGCGGTAAAAAAAAAAATCCTCTCCTACCAGTGGATGTCACACTTTCCTACAGTGATTCACATAGCCAGCTCCGTGGCCTTCCTCCCGTCAAGGCCCACCTTCTCTTCTGCAACTTCCTGTTTAGCATCAAAATAAGCTGCAGAAGAGAGGGCTGGACTCGGCTAACTGTTTTCCTTTGAGAAGATGAAAATAGGATTGTGTTTTCTGAATTTTGAGGCGTTGGCTTTTTTTTTTTTTTTAAATAGTGATTCATAAAAATTGCCATAGTGAAATTCTGAAGCAAAAAGTGCTGGCTGGACCCATGGGAGAAGGAGAAGAGGGGCTGGAGGGAAAGGAGAGAGGTGCCAGCTGGACCCATGAGAGGAGGAGGAGGGGGTGGAGGGAATGGAGAGAGGTGCTGGCTGGACCCATGGGAGGAGGAGGAGGGGGTGGAGGGAATGGAGAGAGGTGCTGGCTGGACCCATGGGAGGAGGGGGTGCTAGATGGAAAGGAGAGAAGTGCTGGCCGGACCCATGGCAGGAGGAGTGGTGGGGGCAGAGAGAAAGATGAGAGATGCTGGTTGGAACCATGGGAGGGGGGGGGGGGCTAGAAGGAAGAGAAAGAGATGACAGACCAAGGGGGATGAAGGAAGAGGGACTCAAATACTGAACCCACAGTAGGAAGGAAAACGGGAAAGAGAAAAGGCAGGTGAGCCAGATGCTGGAATGGTGGGGGAAGATAGGGAGAGAAGCTGGGTTTGGTTGGAGAGGAGACAGACGCATTGGTGTGGAAGAGGAAGACAGCGGAGAAGCTGGACACAGTGAGGCAACAAACAGAAGAGAAATGATGTGCAAAGGGGGGAGGAGTTGCACAGGGACAACAACACAAAGGGGAGATGCTGCATGGGAATGGTATATGGACACAGAAGGGCAATACCAGACAAAGAATGGAGATGTTGTTCCACACAGAGGAAGAGAAGAGGGAGATAGAGAGGATAGATGCGGAGATGATGAGCATAGGGGAGATACAGGGACACAGAAGAGAGATGCTGAACCCAGGGGACAAAAGGGACACAGAAATGGAAGATGGATGGTAGACATGGAGAGAGAAGTGATGTCAAATGGATAGGAGAACCTGGTGAGCGAGTTAAGAGAAGACAGAGGTAAGCAGAAACCAGAGCCCAAGACCAACATGATTTTAAAAATACAATGACCAGACAACAAAAGGTAGAAAAAAATCATTTTATTTTCTATTTTGTGATGACAGTAAGTCAGATTTGAGATGTACATCTTGCCAAAGCTAATGTTAGACATAGCTGGGGCCCAGGGAACAACTTTGGGAGGAGACCCCAAAGCCCATTTTGAGGCTGCACTTTGTTCAGCTTTCATCACGCTTGGGGCTCTCTCTGATCAGAGACCGAGGGCAATTGCTCTAGTCGCAATCCCCTAACACCATTCCTGGCATGTGACATCTTTATATTTTGCACAGTACAGGAATAAATGCATCTCTTTCTATATATCTGGTGTTGTACTACATAACTGTTTGAGGCTTCTGCAGATGGAATCAGAGCTCACAGGGGTAGGGACAAACTTTGTCCCCATTTCATTGTCTAGTAACAATACTGAATAGTTACATATGCCCAGAAATGTTAACACAAAGTCTAACAAAACTGCCACCATGATACCCTTAATTTAGCACAGAATGGTAGATAAATCAATGGCAAATAGCCAAGTGGCAATCCTAGCCAGAGTCAGGTGGCTAGACCTGAAGTTTCACAGTAATGCCAAGCTGTCAGATTTTGTTAGAAAGTTTAAAGGCTCAGCATTGCATGTGGTCCTCTGACCTGTGGCCCCTGCAGCAGGTTGACTTACACATTAACTAACTATCTTTACTTTTCATTTGATTCCTTACCTGCCAGTCCAAGACCTCGGGTTTTCCAGTGAACACATTGTGACAGTAATGACAGTTCAAATGGATACCACCTTCTGGACTAGTGCGCTACCAACAAACAAGCAAACAGAAACAAAATTATAACACACCACTTAAATCTCGTCACTGATGCAATAATCATTCACCACTAGATAAGCTTTTCAAGGATTTATCAGAGTTTTGCAAAAATAAGGACTGTGATGAGCTCATGACTAGTTCCAATTCTTCCAGAATAAACAACATCGGGCCCAAGTATCAAAGGATTTGTGTTGCTAACTTTGAGAGTTATTCTCATAAATTGGCCTCTCTAAAATTTTACTAGGGCCGAGTGCATAACATTTTACTGAAAATTCCACTAAACTCAAATTTAGGCGTATAAAAAGTGGGTGGCAACAGGGGCAGATTCAGAGCAGGGAAAGGAAGTTAGGAACTTAGCACTGATTTTTAACACTAGGCTCATAAATCTAGACAAATAAAGGCCTACATTTATGAATATAGTTTTTACGCTCCTAAATTAAGATGAATTTTCAGCTAAAAATAGGGCAGAAATTTAGGACACTAACTCAGGAGCTCAGCATTTTTTTTTTTTAATATCGGGCCTAAAACCACGAATAAACCCAACCTGAAACAGCAAAAGCAATAACCGGCCCTATGTTTAAAAAGTGAAAAAGGCAAGGAGTGTATTTGTTTCTCCTACAGGTCATTAGTCTTCCTAAATGGATGATTTGCAGGAGACAAACATGAACATCAATATGCCCTTAAGACACAGTTATGTGTGATGGATGCTGCACAATTTAAATAAAGGGAAAGCGAAATGAGACTTGATATACCGCCTTTCTGAGGTTTTTGCAACTACATTCAAAGCCGTTTACATATATTCAGGTACTTATTTTGTACCAGGGGCAATGGAGGGTTAAGTGACTTTCCCTGAGTCACAAGGAGCTGCAGCGGGAATCGAAATCAGTTCCCCAGGATTAAAAGTCCGCTGCACTAACCACTAGGCTACTCCTCCACTAGCAACATTCCATGTAGAAGCCTGCCCTTGCAGATCAGCAACACGGCCGCGCAGGCTTCTGTTTCTGTGAGTCTGATGTCCTGCACGTATGCTGATCTGCAAGGGCCGACTTCTACATGCATTGTTGATAGTGGAATAGCAACATTCCATGTAGAATCTCAAATAGTAGCAACAGAATCTCAAACAGTAGCAACATTCCATGTAGAATCTCAAATTGTAGCAACATGGAAAGGGAAATGGGACTTGATATACTGCCTTTCTGAGGAGTTTACATAGTATATACAGATACTTATTTGTACCTGGGACAATGGAGGGTTAAGTGACTTGCCCAGAGTCACAAGGAGCTGCAGTGGGAATCGAAATCAGTTCCCCAGGATCAAAGTCCACTGCACTAACCACTAGGCTACTCCTCCACTCATTCCACCAATAAGAGCCAACCTCATCAGTGATGTCACAATGGCTTGATTGCCCAATACAGTTCCCCAGGATCAAAATCCACTGCACTAACCACTAGGCTAAGCCTCCACTCATTCCACCAATAAGAGCCAACCTCATCAGTGATGTCACAATGGCTTGATTGCCCGATACTTGACTCACTTCTAATACTGTGATGTCATAAGGGAAAGGGGGAAAGGGAAATGGGACTTGATATACTGCCTTTCTGAGGTTTTTGCAACTACATTCAAAGCCGTTTACATATATTCAGGTACTTATTTTGTACCAGGGGCAATGGAGGGTTAAGTGACTTTCCCTGAGTCACAAGGAGCTGCAGCGGGAATCGAAATCAGTTCCCCAGGATCAAAGTCCACTGCACTAACCACTGGCTAATCCTCCACTCCAGCAAAAAAACAAACAAATAAACCCTGTTTGAATTTTGGACATTGTACATATCGGATTAAGGAATGCGCTATTTCCTGAGGATTATGCACCGAAGCACCTTAAGATAAGTACCTCCCTCTACAGCTTTATATTTTTTTTTTTGCTGTTGACACATATGACTATAAGAGCTTGATGCAACTGGTTGGTAGGGCTGGAGTAAGGTGCTATGACGTGGGAAATGTGTTATTACATCTACTCAAGACTCCGGTCTATGCAATGCACTATAAAAACTGAGAACCCATCACTTTTATATAATTTTTATACATTTGTTTATTATTTTTCCATATAGTTTGAGTTTTTTCATTTTTGTTTTTGCATTTTATCATTATTTTTGAGGTTTCTGGAGTTGTTTAGTTAAACTTTAATGTCAAGAAGTGCGGAGTGATGCACTTGGGGTGCAGAAATTTAAAAAAGACACCGGTTAGGAGGGGAGAGATTAGTAAGTTCAACTCAGAAGAGAGACCTTGGGGTGATGGTGTCCGAGGATCTGAAGGTGAAGAAACAATGCGACAAGGCAGCAGCCATGGCCAGTAGGATGCTAGGCTGCATAGAGAGGGGTATAACCAGCAGAAGAAAGGTTTGTTGATGCCCCTCTACAAGTTATTGGTGAGCACTTGGAGTATTGTGTCAGTTTTAGAGGCCGCATCTTGCTAAAGATGTAAAAAGACTGGAAGCAGTGCAAAGAAAAGCTACAAAAATGGTATGGGATTTGCACTGCAAACCGTATGAGGAGAGACTTGCTGACCTGAACATACCTTGGAGGAAAGGAGAAATAGGGGTGAAATGATACAGATGTTCAAATATTTGAAAGGTATTAATCCGCAAACAAACCTTTTCCGGAGATGGGAAGGTGGTAGAACTAGAGGACATGAATTGAGGTTGAAGGGGCACAGACTCAGGAGTAATGTCAGGAAGTATTTTTTCAAGGAAAGGGTGGTAGATACGTGAAATGCCCTCCTGCGAGAGGTGGTGGAGATGAAAACGGTAATGGAATTCAAAAATGCGTGGGATAAACACAAAGGAATCCTGTTTAGAAGGAATGGATCCACGGAATCTTAGCGGAGATTGGGTGGCAATGCCGGTAACTGGGAAGCAAAGCCAGTGCTGGACAGACTTCTACTGTCTACGCCCTGATCATAACTGAATAGATATGGATGGGCTGGAGTGTAAATTTTAAGGGGCTTTGATGTTAGCTTCAAAACTTTTAATACAATAACAGTGCTGGGCAGACATCTACGATCTGTGCCCTGAGAATGGCAAGGACAAATCATATAAAGTATACCATGTATAATGAGTTTATGTTGTTGGGCAGACTGGATGGACTGTACAGGTCTTTATCTGTCGTCATTTACTATGTTTACTATGTAGAATTGGTGGTGTGAAAATAACCATTTGGAATATCTTCTCCCACCAGATGTGATGGAGCTTATGGTACAATATTGCTGGTTATAGAATTATGCAAGAAAAGGTGCCAAGGGATTGGTATGTTCATTATGGTTGTGAATGAAAACTTAGGTCTGTTGTTGTTCCTACTTTGCTCCTTTGTATCCCTTTCAGCAACTATTGAAAACGCTTTCTGTATTAGGAGTACTTTAACTCCTAGTGCTACCTTAGCTATTTGTTTTATAGGAATTATGATGAATGACACCCAGTGTAAGAATATTCCACTAGTAAGAAACAACTTTTTCTGGACTGTTATATAACTTAAGAGCTGTGAAAAATCCTACTGCTTACACTAATTATCAACCCTTTCATATTTTACTTCTGAATGTCACATTTGCTACTGACTGTTCTACTCATGTCACCTATCCTGGATTTCTTTGTGCCTCTACAATCCTTGTACTCCAATGTATTTACCTCTAGGCTGGTTCCTCCTCTGTGGGGAAAATAGCTCTCTCATGTTCCTGCACTACTGGAAGACTTACCACTGGTGCATTCCTGAGCTGGCCCTCTTATGGTCATGCTCATAACCGTTCCCCAAGATCAATCAATACCCAATTTTCTTCTGCCATTCTGAAGTGCATTTGTTTTCTAAAGCTGAAGCTCTTACCGTAGCTACTTCCTTAGTTGGTTTGCCTGGATGAGCACTTCATGCACATATTGATCTGACAAATCTTGCTTGTGCCCTAGCCAAGACTATTAATCTCACCTCTCCCCTTATTGCTGCCTTGACCCAGCAGACCCATAGGGCTAATCATGGGTATGAGGAGTTTGAGGGGATGCGTTGCTTTAATTTGACAAATAATAATGTCCTGGTTGAGCAAAAACTTAAAAGACCTACAAAACCTATTGTCTAGTATTCAGCACTCTACCACAGATTTCTGCTTGGTTTACTAGCTAGTTGCCTGGCTTCATGGCCTCCTTTTCTTTGTAATAGGCTTCATTGTTATACTGATTGTTTTGTGCTGTTTTCTGCAGTGTGCCTGTTCTCTTTGGCAGCTGAGTAAGAATGTGCTTTCTAGCCCTCCCACTGTTCATAATGCTATCATGCTGTAGGAAACAGCTGAAAATCTTTTCTGTTTGATTGCTGTCGTCATGTTTTATGTACCTTGTTTTTGAATTGATGTACAATTGTATTTTTGTAAACAGTGGTGAACCCGAACCCAGTAGGGGAGACAGCAGTCTATAAAACAATAAATTAATATTGACATTGTTACTGCTTCTCTATTTGAACAACTGCCTTTCCTTGTGTAGGTGATCCTGGACAGAATCAAAGGGGGTCTGTTGTCGGGGCCCTGGAGTACTAGCAGGGGATACGGAAGAAATGGGAAGTCTGTGTCAGTCATGTAATGAAGGAGGTTTAAGTTTTTCTGAGGCTGAATGTGGTGGTCTTGAAGACTATGAACTGTGAATGCTTGGCTTAGGCTAATTATCTGTTAAACCAAATATACTGGCAAAAGGTCTTAAAACCTAGACCTGAAAGAAACAGAAACAAATTGTCTGTAACATAGCCAAAGAAGGATGTGCGTGGGCCAACATGATATGGTGTACCTATGGATGGAACAGACAGGGTCTGAGATAGGAAAAAGCATGTTGCTTGCCAATTATGTTATCATGTCAAAGAATGAATCTGTATTCTGAAATTTGCTAATAAAAGCAGCTCAGTTGATAGAGGGAGATAAGAGACTTATCTGGCAAAGCTGCTGGATTTTTGCAGCTGCGTGATCAGAACGGTTTACATATGTATAAAAACAATTAGTGTATACAAATAAACAAACATAGGAATTCCATTCATGACAGGAAAGCACAGCAACCAGAGTAAACTACATAATAAAATCAGTTACAGCCAAGGGCATAGCTAGGTGGGGCCACAGGGGCATGGGCCCCCACAGATTTAACCCTGGCCCCCTCTACTTTAGACCTCCCCCCGCTGCCAACCCTCTCCTGCCATTTCGACTCCCCCCTCCTACCACCGCCGCCAGGTACCTTTGCTGGCGGGGGTCCCCATTTAGTGCATATGGTGAAATTAGATCTTACCTGCTAATTTTCTTTCCTCTAGACCCTCCAGACCGGTCAAGACGCGTGGGTTATGTCCTCCTACCAGCAGAGGGAGACTGAGAAAACACTAAGCTTTTGAAGCCTGTATATATAACCTGTGCAGAACCTCCACTAGCCAGTATAACCCTGACAAAGCAGAGAAACAAAAAACACTAACAACAACTAGCAACCCTGTACGTGGTCACAGTAAACTGCAAAAACAAGAAACATCTTCCGCTTGCTCTTACGGAAACATGTTCCTTTGCCTTTGATAAAACAGTTGGGCTTCTACAGGTGGACTATCAAAGAAGAGCCCCACCTGTCCCGGACTCCTATCACAAAACAGAAATAAACAGTCTGCAATTAGAGAAACAACAATTTACAGCAGCCAAGAATTATCCAACAAATACACCTCCTGGCCTCCAATACAGACAGGGCGGGCTCTTGACCGGTCTGGAGGGTCTAGAGGAAAGAAAATTAGCAGGTAAGATCTAATTTCACCTTCCTCAGCGACCCTCCAGACCGGTCAAGACGCGTGGGACGTACCAGAGCAGTAACTAAGTTATGGGAGGGACCTACTAAGGCCAGAGGTCAAAACTGCTGCCCCAAAGCGCACCTCGTCCTTTGCATGCACAGGAATCCTATAATGCTTCACAAAGGAATGCAACGAAAACCAAACCGCAGCCCGACAAATATCTAACAGAGAAATCATACTATTCTCCGCCCACGAGGCTGCCATTCCCCTAGTGGAATGAGCAGACCAGCCCCTAGGCACCACAGGACCCTTCACCAAGTAAGCAGATGCAACCGCCTCCTTCAACCACCGTGCTATGGTCACCTTAGGAGCCGCTGCACCCTTCTTTGGGCCACCATGAAGAACGAACAAACGGTCAGAGGCTCTGAAGTCCTGAGTTCCAGAGAGATAACAACTCAAAACTCTCCTGACATCCAGCTTGGCAATACCACGCTGCTCCGAATCTCCAGCCATATCACCCAACACTGGCAGAGAGATGACCTGATTAACATGGAACTCGGAAACCACCTTGGGCAAAAAAGGAAAGCACCGTCCGAAACGAAACCTTTCCCTCAGAAAGGACAAAAATGGTTCCCTAAAAGACAAAGCCTGAAGCTCTGAAACACTCCGTGCTGAAGTAATCGCCACCAACAAGACCGCCTTTAAAGATAAATCCTTACAAGATGCCGATACCAGAGGCACAAACGGAGGCCTGATCAAAGCATCCAAAACTAGCTTCAAATCCCACGGAGGCACCATCCGTCACTGAGGCGGACGCAGCAACTTAACACCCTTCAAAAAACGCACTACCTCAGGCACAGACGCGAAGGACTTTCACTGAAGCTTCCCACGAAAACATGACAAAGCTGCCACCTGAACCTTCAGTGTAGACAAGGCCAGACCTCTATCAACACCATCGTGCAAAAATTCCAAAACTTCCGCCACCGAAGAGTGAAACGGCCGAACTCGATGGTCTTCACACCAGTGCTCAAAGATTCTCCAAACCCGGACATACACCAAGGAAGTGGATCGTCTACGGCAACTCAACATCGTAGCAAAGCCACTGGACGAAAGCCCCTTCTTCTTCAACTTGTGCCGCTCAAGAGCCAAACCATAAGCGAAAACCGAGCCGGATCCGGCATGATTATCGGGCCTTGACACAGAACTGATCCCAACAAAGGCAGGGCCGCCGCCCCTGCCAACCGCACCAGGTCTCCATACCATGGTCGACGCTGCCAATCCGAAGCTACCAGAATCACCCGACCGGAGTGATGTTCGATGCGCTATATTACTCGACCGACTAACAGCCACAGAGGAAACACATACAGTCACTCCCGAAGCCAAGGCAACAGAAGAGTGTCGATTTCCTCCGCTCAAGGGTCTCTTCAGCGACTGAAAAAAAAAAAATCTCTGAACTTGCGCATAGCGAGCCGTTGCGCTAAGATCACCGAAAGTCCCCAGACCGACACAACTCACTGGAACACTGACCGAAGAAAAGACCACTCTCTGGGATCTAGAGTGTGCCTGCTGAGATAATCTGCATCTATGTGACCTACCCCGGCCACATGCGCTGCCAAGAGAGCCTGAAGATGAGTTCAACTGCGCCGCCAAGGCTCTTTGTTCCCCCCTTGACGGTTGACATATGCTACTGCCATGGCATTGTCACAGAGCACTCGGACTGCCTTGTGGCGAACCACCGACGTCAAGGCCTGGCGCGCCACCCGAATGGCCCGAGTTTCCAGCCGGTTGATGGACCACTCTGCTTCTGCCCGAGACCACCGGCCTTGAGCTACCTGACTGAGACAATGTGCCCCCCAACCTTGCAGACTGGCATCCGTGACCATTACCAGCCCCCGTGGGGACTCCAACGGCATTCCTTTCCCAAATTGCGCGGACTGAGCCACCAGCGGAGACTGAGACGAGGGGCCACCGACAGCGGACAACACATTTCCAAGTCCTGCGACAGAGGGGACCAACGACTGAGCAGAGCTGACTGTACCTGACGCATGTGCGCCCTGGCCCACGGAACTACCTCTATGGTCGCCGCCATCAGGCCCATGACCTGACGATAAGTACGGGCCGTCGGCGCCTTCTCTGCAAGGAACCGACGAATCGGACCCTGTAACTTGGAACCAAAAGGCTGCACAAAGGAAAGTGAAGATAAGCTTCCGTCAAATCCAGGGAAGTGAGAAACTCTCCTTTCCTGACCGCACCAGTGACCGACCGCAACGTCTCCATCCGGAAAGAGGGCACCTTGAGTGCCGCATTGACCCTTTTGAGATCTAAAATGGGACGAAAAGTGTCCTCTTTCTTGTGGACCACAAAATAGATCAAATAGCACCCTGAGCGTTGCTGATATGAAGGAACAGGAACCACGGCTCCCAACGCGAGCAGCCACCGCAGAGTGTCCCTCACTGCTGCCCTCTTGCTCCAAGACCGACAGAGGGATTCCAGAAACACTTCGGGAGAACAGCTTTCGAATTCCAGCGCACATCCGCCTCGAAACACCTTGAGAACCCACTGATCTGACCTGATTTGGGCCCAACTCTGGTAAAACAGACTCAGCCGAGCCCCAACATGCACCAGAGCCTGAGCCCGCACACCTTCATTGGGAATTGTGGCCTGAATACTAACCTCCCGCGGAAAAGCCACGCCCTCCGCGACGACTCTCACGAAAGAACTGTGTGCGCTGGAAAAACCGACCCCTAGAGGTCCTACTACTATTAAACATTTCTATAGCACTACTAGACTTATGCAGCGCTGTACAAATTAACATGAAAAGACAGTTCCTGCTCAACAGAGCTTACAATCTAAATTGGACAAACAGACAGCTAGGGGTAGGTCCCACTCGATCTGCCCGGCCTATACCGCTGAGCCTCCCTAAACCGTCCCAGAGAGGAACTAGTTCTGGCCCCTGCCTTGAACCGAAAATCTGGAAGCCATAGAACCTTGGTATCACTAAGACCTCACACTAACTTGTCCAAATCTTCTCCAAAGAGCATAGCTCCCTTAAGTGGCAGAGACCTACAACCATAGCCATATTTTTTGTCTGAAGTAGGCAACAAATCATAAAGCCTCAGACAAAAGGATGAACCCATGTCCAAGTCGGCTAACTCCTGACCCCCAGAAGAACCAACATCTACCGAATCATCCAGGAGCTTCTCGGCCCAACGAAAACATGCCCGAGCTACCAGACCCCCACAAAACCGAGGCCTGCAGGGCTAGAGCCGACAAAACAAAACTACGCTTGAGAAAAGATCCCAACTTCCTATCCTGAGGATCACGGAGGGCCGTTCCTCCAGCAACCGGGATAGCCGTAGCTATAATTACTGCCGTCACTACTGCATCTACCGTGGGAGCCTTAAAGGAATCCCTATCGTCCTGAGGGAGGGGATAAAGCCTCGCCATTGCCTTTGCCACCTTACACGGCAAATCCCATTCCTGACAAATCAACTCCCGGAGATCCTTGTTCATAGGGAAGGATCACGCCTGACGCTGAATGCCCTTCACCAACGGATCCTGGACAGTTCCCCCAAAGCCACCTCAGGACCAAACTGAAGGGTGGACGACACCTGATCTATGAGTTCTGACAGCTCATCTCTATGGAAATCCGCACTACTGAAGGATCCTCTCCAGGAATCCAACAATCCTGCTCCTGAGAGCCGTCAATTCCATCTGACTCCCCCAGATCACTAAGCGCAGCTTCTGCAGCTACAGGAGAAAAACATTGCCTGTCCTCTGACCACTCTAACCGTGGCTCAGCCAAGACGGAAATAGCCCCCTCTTCCAATTGGGGGGGGGGGAGGGGGGGGGTCCCGATCTCCAAGCCTGATACCGCGTCCAGACAAAATCTGGAGGAAAGCCCACCATTCCTGGACCGTCATTAGGCCCTTTTGTGCCAAAAACGGAGGCCGCAGGCCCAAAACCAGCCGGCTCCACGGGCCGCGTCAGACTCAAGATGGCGGCTGTTCCCGCCGAAACTGTTCCCGCTGACAGCGGCCCTGCCTACGCTCCCGCTGACCCGGAGACTCCCGACACCATCGATCCCTCCGCGGTCAAGTCGGGGGGTGCCGCAGCCACCTTTATAGGTGCACCGCAAAGCTACACTGAGCGCCTGGCGCCTCTACCCCTCGCCACGAGCACGCGCGACATCGGAGGAGCTGGGCCGCCATAAACCACGAGGGAAGGGAAAAGCTGTTCCGCAAACGCGCCAAACCAAAAACTCACTCACACTGCAAAAGCACTGGAGAAAGCGCTGCTCTCTCGTTCCAGCAAGGAATCAAAACCCCCGTTCGGTCCGCTGAAAATAAAGAAATAAATGCCCTTAAAGGCACAGTACTCCAACTCTGGCATCTGGAAATTGTAAGGCACTCAAGGCTACAATACTGAGAAAGCAGCCGAGGCACAAAGCTGGCAAGCAAAATGAAATAGAATAACTGACCTTAAAGGCATCTTACTCTAACTCTGGCATCTGGAAATTGTAAGGCACTCAAGGCTACAATACTGAGAAAGCAGCCGAGGCACAAAGCTGCCAAGCAAACAGAAATAGAGAGCAGCACAGGGGGAGGGACCCAAACATAGGTGTAACACCCCAGGGGGAAAAACTGGGCCCCACCAGACCCAGGGCCCCAAAGCACTTTTTTTTTTTTTTTTTTTTTACACACACGTACAGGGTACTGCAACAGAATAAAGTTTGGAAGGAAAAAATCCTACGACCCAATGACAAACTACCTCACCAGATTATTGGAGACTGCACAGGCTGTCAACTGCTACCTCTGCTGAGACTGAGAAAATACTGGCTAGTGGAGGTTCTGCACAGGTTATATATACAGGCTTCAAAAGCTTAGTGTTTTCTCAGTCTCCCTCTGCTGGTAGGAGGACATAACCCACGCGTCTTGACCGGTCTGGAGGGTCGCTGAGGAATAATCATTAGCACGTGCTAAAAATGCTACAGCGGTTTAGTAAAAGACCCCCTACGTTTTTGTGTGTGGGGCAATGGAGGGTTAAATGACTTTACAAGATCACAAGGAGCCACAGTGGGAACTGAATGCAGTTCCCCAAATTCTCAGTTCACCGCATTAACCATTAGGACAATAGGTGGCGGTAAGGTCTCAGGCCTTAAATGGACATGTGCTGGTTTCAATTTTAGCGCACGTCCATTTTCCGGCCCCTTTTTCCCAGATGTGGTTTTTAAAAAATGGCCCAGCGCGCACCCGAAAGACACATTCGCACTACCGCAGGCCACTTTTTACCGCGGCTTAGTAAAAGGACCCCTAAACTCTTTGAAATCCCAGCATTTCTGAGGGTTCGATCTCACACATAACAGACTAGCCACCTCTTTGGATTACAGAACAAGAGCTGAGGAAAAGGTATGGGATTTCGTTCAGCTTTTTCTCTCTTCCTTCAACAGGTCCAAAAATTTCAACTGAAGAATGGCTGGGAAACATTATGTCGCCACAGCTGCTGCCCCAGTGACAACTCCTGCCTCTGTCCAGACAAAAGCGGTTCCATGTGTAAGTTGTCTGCAGCTTGAATCCCTTTGGAGGAGTGGCCTAGTGGTTAGTGCAGTGGACTTTGATCCTGGGGAACTGAGTTAGATTCCCACTGCAGCTCCTTGTGACTCTGGGCAAGTCACTTAACCCTCCATTGCCCCTGGTACAAAATAAGTACCTGAATATATGTAAACCGCTTTGAATGTAGTTGCAAACACCGCAGAAAGGCGGTATATCAAGTCCCGTTTCCCTTTCCCTCATGAATGAAGTGAGAGAAATGGGGGGGGGGGGGGGGGGGGGGCATGGTTGAGAGGCATCCTACTACTAGTAGTGATCATTTTTATAGCACTACGAGATGTACACAGTGTTGTACACATTATCCACCAGATTCTATATAAGGTACAATGAGTAGTTTACATTAAATTGGGCGTGTGCCCAATTTTCATGCACAACTTAATTCCAATTTTCATGCACAACTTAATTGAATAAGCCTATCAGTAATGATAATTGACCGATAAAAAACAATTAGCACTAATTGACAATAATTGTAATTTACACCAGTGGCGTAGCTACGTGGGGCCACAGGGGCCTGGGCCCCCGTAGATTTGGCCCTGGACCCCCCTGCCGATGACCCTCTCGACCCCCCCCTCCCGCCGCCAACCCGTCATCGCCTACCTTTGCTGGCGGGGGACCCCAACCCCCACCAGCCAAGGTCCTCTTCTTCCGGCGCAAGGCTTCATTCTGTTTCTGTGAGTCTGACGTTCTGTACAACAACAGAACGAAGCCTTGCAGATCCGCCAGCAGCCACGTTGCTGGTCTGCCATTCTTCGTTCTGTTTCTGTGAGTCTGATGTCAGACTCAGAAACAGAACAAAGCCTTGCGCCGGAAGAAGAGGACCTCGGCTGGTGGTGGTTGGGGTCCCCCGCCAGCAAAGGTAGGCAACGGCAGCAGCGGGGGAGGGTTGGTGGCGGGAGGGGGGGGTCGAGAGGGTCATCAGCAGGGGGGGGGGAGTCAAAGTTGGTGGTAATGGTAGCGGTGGCGGCGGTGGCAGTGGTGGGGGGGGTCGGCAATGGCGGGGGGGGGGGCTAAAATGTGCCCCCTCACCTCAGGCTCTGGACCCCCCTCCTGCTGAAGTCTGGCTACGCCCCTAGTCACAGCTATAACCTGTGTTGTATATTTATTTCCTCAAGCACACCTTGGGCTCTGAAATTTAAGAGCCGAGGTAAGGGCAAGGAGTCCTCCTGGTTTCAAAAGCCATCAGGAGGCCATTTATACTTGTATGTGGTCACATATGTGTAAAAGTGATTTTATAAAATTCCCTCTCTTCCTTCAATGGTCTACATGCTAATTCTCCCATCTTTATTTTTGTATATAGACATCTCAAAGTATGTTTTGATTTGTGTTCACAACCTGTTGACAGGGATACATTTGGAATTTTACTCTGCTCTTTAAAGACATCTCTACTACTTCTGACTTTATTGTGATGTCTTTTGGGATGCTGTAGCTTCCTTGTTTTGTTTGTATCCTTCAAAGATACATCATTCTAAACCATGTCATCTTAAGTGACTGTTGGCTTTCCTCTAAGATTTAGTTTAAAAGCTGTTTTCTCCTTTTTAAAGGTTAATAGCAGCAGGCCTGGTGCTATTTAGCAGTCCTAAATTTAAATGTATAAGTTATTGGTTTTGTGGGTGAATACTTTTATTACTGGTCCCTCTTTTGCTCCTCCAACAATGCTGTTAAAATCTGGCAGCTATTTAGCAAGTTAAACAGACCATTTTATCCATATAATAGCAGAAAACATACAGGTAAGCGAGTGATGTGGTTGCCACCTGTCAGAAAATCAAATGTACAACTTCTTTTGAATACTGAGGCCCTAAGATCCCCATTTTAAAGGGAGAACAAAGGTCAATTCTCTGATTTCTTGCTTTTTGCCTTTTCTCATTCCCTGGGGAGGAGGAAGATGGATGATCAGGAAAATTAAAATAAAAAGATTGAATTTTCCTACCTGGAATTTGGTCCAACAGCTGGGGCTACAAAATTGGTACACAACTCGTTCTGTGTTATTGTAATACGCTGGTTCAGACAGGCTCCGTCTGCATAAACTACAGGGTCGGGCAGGGCCTGCATTACAGAAGAACATAAGAAAATGAGATGGGAGCTAAGAGGGAAAAGAAGCATAAAATCTAATGCACAGGAAGGAGGTAAACAAAAGGGTACGGGCAGGTATTACATAATCTTAAAAAAAGAGGCCAAAACAAAAATGAGGGCTTTTTCTGAATAGAAGTTAGGTCTGCTCTGTTGCAAGGTACTTTAGCCATGGTTTCTGTGGGTAGCATCAGTATCTGCAATAATTCCTGCACATTAGACCTGCTTCTCAGAAGCACTGCCCATGTTTCTAAGGCAATTACCCTAAGCTAGCAGAACACAGACTGGCACTACAAACCTGGTACACCCTACTGCAGGATTAAGCTTTCCAGCAAGTCTAGAGAATAAAGTTGGGGTGCATGGAAGCCCTAGTACTAGAAGAACAAACAAAATGAAGAGAAGAGAAACAGCTCAAGTATACATATCTGTAAGACATTTCCATAAGTTAATTACCTGAATTTAACTACAGTACTAGTCAGAAAATGTCGATACGAACCTAGCTGCAGAGGTCTGTAGACATACTGAACCTGGAAAAAAACTGCATTGTTTATAGGGTGCAATTCTTTTTTTTTTTTTTTCAACCAGACCATAATAAAGGATGAAAAGATGATCTTTTGGGACCCCAGAGATCCTTTTCACAGAAATAACAGAAAAGTATGGCTGCCCCCTATAGCAGATGTTTTCCACAGATAGCTGGATTGAGTTAGGCAAACAAGTGAACAGCATCATTGCATGTCGCTGGGACGAACCACTCTACCAAAGCTCAAACTAAGTGTAAAGTTCTAAGGTTCTGAGCATGACCGACCCTTCCAGCATGCAGCGGTGTCTTCAGTACTTCAGTTAGTTCCATAGCTCAGAAAGGAATGCAAAACAGTTGCGGAGGTATGAGGACCTGTGCGCCTGATCAATCCACTTGTCTAAGGAAAACACTTAGAACACGTGAGCAGCAACAGTTTTGTTGTTCAACAAATAAACCAGAGCCAGGCACACAAGTGGGTGACTCTCAGGCTCAAGGCTGTTCATCTCGTTATAACTGGACAATGGTTCAGGAGAACCCAACTAAAAACATGCAAGAGTTGTAAAGTTACTAAGACAGCTCCACTAGCACAGTTCAACCAAATGTACTGTCTCAAATTGTGGACTGCTCCAAACAGCATTGGCACGAGCATTTAAATGATTGGGGGTGCCAAATATGATACAAAATGACCCCTCCCTGGACACAATGAAGGAGTTTGCTCAATATTATGGGGTGCTCAGCACCCACTGGCCCCCACAAAGCTGGCTCCACTGTAAACCATAGCGTGATGTAAAAGTAAGATGGAAGGACCAAGTCACTGCTCTGCATATAGTATACGATTGCAGTGGCTGATTTGATGAGATTTTTATTTATTTATTTATTGCATTTGTATCCCACATTTTCCCACCTATTTGCAGGCTCAATGTGGCTTACATTGTTCTGTCATGGCAATCGCCATTTCCGATATGAGGAAATACAAGTTGGTAATGCATACATGTTCATAAGAGAAAGCAGATTATGGAGAGTTCATTATCAAGATCAGAGATAGAGTGTTGTAGCATTAACGTTCATTTGTAATCATTGTTAAGTCAAACAGGTATATGAAGTTTGGTTATGTCCAGTTCTGGTATAAATTTCATTTTCTCTTTCTCTTTAATGGTTAGAGAAGCAGCTCTCTGTTCATAAAATGACTGGATGAAGGATGCTGGCCTTTTCCCAAAGTTCACTTGGCAACTCTGTTAGGGTCAAAGGAAAACCAGCTGTGCAGAAAGTTTGATGATTCAGTTCTTTTAAGGAGTAGGTGAGATCCTGTTTATTGACTTCTCAGGCAGTTTTGGACAGAAAGCAAAAAGTACTATTTCCTCAACAACATGGAAAGGGTTGTGCTTAACAACTTGGGATTAATGTGATGATGAAATTGAGCAGACAGTTCATTATTAACTAGGCCTTGAAGTTCACATATGTTATATACGTGTAAATGATGATTTTAGAAACCCACTATTTACATGTGGAGATCCATGCCTTTCAGAGATTAAAGTGTGGTTTGGATGGGACAAAATTCTACACTTGTATTCATCATTTTAAAAAGGAAATACACATTTATAGGAAAAATTACTTTGGGTTTTAGGTCAGCTCACAGATTTTTTTAAAATTGCTCGTTCTGGCCAGGGCTATGCAGGATTAAAGAAGTAGTTTTCGTACATCCCCCTCTTATTTCTGACTCCAAACTGAAGATAAATAAAAACTGCAGCCTCTCTACTTAGGAGGGAGCTCAACAAGAGCTGCCATTAAGAGGTGTTATTTTACTATTAACCCCAGTTATCTTGTTTTGGCTTCTCCATCTGTAAAGAATCTTACATTCAAGGCAGTATTTTCACATTCTTTCTGTTTTTTAGTTGTTTGCATCTGGAATAGTCTTCCAGTCGAGATTCGCCTTTTGAGGGATTATTTTATCTTTCGAAAGGCTTTGAAGACTCATTTGTTTCCTCGATGTGTTTGACGATATTGTTTTGAGTTTGTCTTTTTATTGTTTATTTATTTATTTTATTTTCAGTACTTGATATACCGCAAGTGATCCCTGAGGCAACTATGTGGTTTACAATTTCTATTACAGCTACTTTGCACTGTCCCTAACGGGTTCACAATCTAAGTTATATAGTACCTGGGGCAATGACTTCCCCAGGGTTACACGGAGCTGCAGAGGGAACTGAACCCTAGTTTCCCAGGATCTCAACCACTGCCAAATGTCAGGCAGCAGCAGGAACAGAACCCAGTTCCCCAGGTCTGCAACCTCCTGCATTAACCATTAGGCCACTCATCTATTCCTTTTGTTATTCCAGATGACTATCAGTTTTTTAGTTTGTGTCTCTCCTTGAATCTCATATGAGGGAACTGGCAGGTTATAAATTCTCTCTAACATGACATAACAGTAGAGGACACCACTTATGGCAAGGCCAGTAGGGTGCTAGCAGAAACAAACGTCATACTAGATTCTATATATCACACCTAAAAAAAATCGTTGCCAGGAAAAAAAAAAATGCACCTAGACGTGCTTTATAGAATACAACTAAATTTTGTGTGGTTTATAGAATATGCTGAGCGCCCATCCAGGCAACCAAATTTTGTCAAGGGCAGTTGCACCAAGTAAATCTTGGTGCAAAGGCAGACACTTAAATTATGCATGGACTGGGTGTATTCTATAACCACACGCATAGTTTAGAAACACCCATGACCTACCCGTGGCCAAGCACCCTTTTAAAATTATGTGTCTTAGAATTTATGTGCATCACTTTACAGAATACGCTTTGACAGTTATGCATGTAAATTCTAATTAATGCCAATTAGTGTCAATAATTACTGAACTGGCAATTATTGGTGCTGATTGTCTTGTTAACTAATTAAGATGCATGCATAAAACCAGAATACGATCGGATTTGTGAGCGAAATTTATGTGGCACTATTTACAATCCAAGGGATGGTGTCAGGTCTCTGCTGGAATTTGTTCAGGGTTTTTGCTAAGTGCAAAGCACAAGACTAGTTCAGGGAATCGACAGGGCATCCCTTGCCAGTCAACCTGAGAATGGGCAGACTGAACAGTGAAGAGGAAGCATTGCATTTTTGTTAATGGTGAAGATGTCTAATGTGGGCTCCTTCATGGCTAAAATACATAGGGAAGAATTGTGTGATCCAGAGACCACTTGTGGGGTTGAAGAACACTGCTGAATTTGTCACTGCTTTCTGGAAAGATAAGCAGCTAATATTTGGATTTGACTGGTAATGACAAAGCCAGAATTTCTGCTACTTCCTCCCAGAGATGGAGGGATTCTGTTCCTCTTTGCTTGTTTATACAACACTGCAACTTATTTGTCCATCTGAAGAAATATCGCACAATCTCAAAAGAAAACGGCCAAACACCTGAAACAAATAAATTATGGCTCAAAGTCATAACTGATGTGGAGAATCTTTTTGGTGTTAGATTTCCACTTCACTCAGGGGTCTTAATCAAAGTGCTACTGGATGTATTTGTTAATAAAGATTGGTATTCCAACAAAGTAAAAAGGGACACCTGTGGTTAATCTACACTCCGACATCTATCATTTACCACATCACACAGTGAAACATGGTAGACAGATGTTAGGTATGCTGGTTCTATTAAAACTTAAGATCCCAATGAGGCCTTTTCATTTTCAGACAGACAAAGGAGATGAAATGTACCACAGCAGCCATATTTATTTATTGGGATTTATTAATTACCTTTATGAAGAGAATCAACCAACATTTCTGGTAAAAGGCCTGGACTGTGACAGATATTGAAGTTTGAATGTTGTGTATATGAAATCTAAGGGGCTGCCCTCTCTCTAATGATTAAAACCTTTTGACTGTATTGTATCTATAATTGCATCAAGAAACAAAATATTGTTTATAAGTTACAAAGTTGACGAGGAAGCTTAAGCTCATAACAGTTGCCATACGGACTCAGACCAAATGTCCACCCTGCCCAGTAGCAAGACTCCATGATACTTGCCCTAAGGGATAAGAAGTAGCTTTCCCTAGATATACCTTAACAACAGTTTTTGAACTTTTCCTCCAGGAACTTGTCCAAAGCTTTTTAAAACCATAGCTACATTAACTGCTTTTATCATATCCTCCACCACCAAGTTCAGAGCTTAACTATGAATTGACTGACAAAAATATTTTCTATTTGTTTTACATATGTATTAGGTACCTTCATGGAATATCTTCCTAATTTTTGAAAGAGTAAACAATCAATTCATGTTCACCATTCCAATCCCCTCAGGATTTTCTTCTTTACCTCTATTATATCTCCCCTCAGCCATCTTTTCTCCAAGTTAAAAAGCCTTAACTTTATGGATAGAAATCCCAGGTGTGCAAGGAAGGAGTATACTGGTAGGACTATACTACCATCCGCTAGGACAGAATGAACAGACAGATGAAAATATGTTTACAGAAATTAGGAAAGCTGGCAAATTGGGCCACATTGTAATAATGACAGATTTCAATTATCCTAATATTGACTAGATAAGTGTAACATCAGTGAATGCTAGGGAAGTAAAATTTCTAGATGCAATAAATGACTTCTTCTTGGAGCAACTAGTCCAAGAACCAATGAGAGGGGGAGCAAATTTGGATCTAATCCTTAGTGGAATGCGGGGCATAGTACGAGAGGTAACAGTGCTGGATCCGCTAGGAAACACGTGATCATAACATGATCAAATGTGAGCTGATATCTGGAGTGAAGTCACTAAGGAAATTTACTGTAGCAGCTTTTAATTTTTGAAAGAGCGACTATGACAAAATAAGGTAAATAGTTAAAAAGATGCTAAAAGAATCGGCCGCAAAGATTAGGACTTTAAATCAGGAGTGGACGTTGTTTAAAAATACCATCGTGGAAGCCCAGACTAAATGTATTGCTTGTATTAACAAAGGTAGAAAAAAAAAAAAAAGCAAATGAAAGCCAGCGTGGTTAAAAGAATATCCTTCATAAAATGGAAAAAAAGGATCCGAATGAAGAAAATAAGAAGCAACATAAGCAATGTCAAGCCAGATGAAAGTATTGATAAAGAAGGATAAAACAGAATATGAAGATAAACTTGCCGAGACAAAAACTCATAGTAACACGTTTTTTCAGATATATCAGAAGTAGGAAGACTGCAAGGGAATCTGTAGGACCAACAGATCAGGAAGGAGCAAAAGAAGAACTCAAGGAGGACAAGGCCACAGCGGAGAGACTGAATGAATTCTTTGCTTCGATCTTTATGGAAGAAGATGTAAGAGATCTACCTATACCTGAAATAGTTTTCTGGGGTGACAATGAGGAGGAACAAAGAAATCTCTGTGAAATTGGAAGATGTACTGAGCCAAATTAAAGAGTGATAAATCACGTGGACTGGATGGTATACATCCCAAGGTATTGAAAGAACTCAAACATAAAATTGCTAATCTCCTGTTAGTGATCTGTTACCTGTCATTAAAGTCATCTATAGTACCTGAGGACTGGAGGGTGGTCAATGTGACGCTGATATTTATGTTTCAACATTTTTCATTGATGAAACAGCAAAGCAAATACAGACAACTGGTAATATAACACCTCAAATGTCAAAGCGAACACAGCAAAAACAGAGCTATAATCCGTCATCGAAACTGTAAACAATTTTTCCCACCCCTCCCCTTCCCCATCCAAAACCTCCTTTATGTGAAAATGTAACAATATCATTGGTGATAATAACAATACAAGATAAATTGATCGGTAGAGGTAAGATACCAACATTGCAACATCAAGAAAAAAACAAAGGGGGGGAGGGAAAGGCAAGAGGGTAGACCAGCACCGAAGAGGGAACAAAAAGGAAATCATCTCCCATTGTCACCCAATATAGAAACCCAGAATTCCAAAGTATCTGTACTCCTATAACACCTCAGAATACCATGGAGGGTGACACCGATGTTTAGAGAAAGTTCCAGGGGTGATCCAGGAAATTACAGACCGGTAATCCTGACTTCAGTGCTGGGGAAAATTGTGGAAACTATTATAAAGAATAAAATTACAGAACACGTAGACAAACATGGTTTAATGGGACAGAGTATACATGGATTCAGCTAAGGGAGGTCTTCCCTCACCAATTTACTTCATTTCTATGAAAGCATGAATAAATATCTTGATAAAAGTGAGCCGATTGATGCAGTGTATCTAGATTTTCAGAAAGCTTTTGACAAAGTACCTCATGAGAGATTCCAGAGAAACTTAAGGAATCATGGGATAGGAGGCAATGTCCTTCTGTGGATTAAGAATTGATTATTGGAGAGAAAACAGAGCGCAGAATTAAATGGCCACTTTTCTCAATGGGGGATGGTGAATAGTGGAGTGCCACAGGAATCTGTACTGGGACAGGTACTATTTAATCAATGATCTGGAAATCTGAATGACAAGTGAGGTGATTAAATTTGCAGATGACACAAAACTATTCAAAGTTGTCAAAATACATGCAGATTGTGAAAATTGCAGGAAGACCTTAGGAAACAGGAAAACTGGGCATCCAAATGGCAGATGAAATTTAATATAGACAAATCCAAAGTGAGACATTGGGAAGAATAATCGGAATCATAGTTATCTGATAACTAGGTCCACCTAGGAGTTAGCACTCAAGAAAAATACCTAGGTGTCATTGCAGACATACGCTGAAATTTTCTACCCAGTGCGTGGTAGCAGCCAAAAAAGCAAACAGGATGCTAGGAATTAGGAGAGGGATGCAAAATAAGACCAAAAATATAATGCCTCTGTATTGTTCCACTGTGCAATCTCACCTTGAGTACTGTGCTCAGTTCTGGTCACCGTATCTCAAAAAAGATATATCAGAATTAGAAAAGGTTCAAAGAAGAGCAACCAAAATGATAGAGTGGATGAAACTGCTCACATATGAGGAAAGGCTAAAGAGGTTAGAGCTTTTCAGCTTGGAAAATAGACGGATAGGGGGGATATGATTGAAGTCTACAAAATCCTGAGTGGTGTGGAACAGGTGGAGGTGAATTGATTTTTCATTCATTCCAAAAGTACAAAGACCAGAGGACACTCGATGAAATTACATGGAAATATTTTAAGAGGAAATATTTTTTCACTCAAAGAATATTTAAGCTATGGAACACATTGCCGGAGGATGTGGTAATGGCGGTTAGCTCATCTGGGTTTAAAAAAGGTCTGGACAAGTGCCTGGAGGAAAGTCCATAGTCTGTTATTGAGACAGACATGGGGAAGCCACTACTTGCCCTGGGATTGGTAGCAAGGAATGGTGCTACTATTTGGGTTTCTGCCAGGTACTTATGACCAGGATTGGCCACTGCTGGAAGCAGGATACTGGACTAGATGGACCATTGGTCTGACCCAGTATGGCTATTCTTATGTTCTTAACTTCTTTATCCTTTCTTTTCCTCATATGAAAGGAATTACATTCTCTTAATCATTTTAGTCACCTCTCTCTGTACCTTTTCTAATGCCACTTTTTTTTTTTTTAAGATGTGATCAGAATTGCACTCAGTAGTTAAGGTCCAGTCTCCCTATGAAGCAATATAGAGGTGTTAAGATTCTTTGTTATATTTTCTATAACTTTCCTGATAGACTAACATTGGTTGCCATATTTCAACATATTGTCCATGATGATATCTAGATCCTTTTTCTGGGTGGTGATTCCTAATGTGGAACCAGAATTGTGTAGCTATAATTTGGGTTATTTTCCACAATGTGAACTTGTCCACAATAAATTTCATCTCCCATTTGGATGCCCAGTCTTCCAGCCACCCAAGGTGCACTTTCAATTACCTTAGAGTCTGCAAGTGATTTAACAACTTTGAATAATTTTGTCGCTTGCAAATTTGATCATTACACTCTCCATTCCCATTTCCAGATCATTTATAAGAAAGCATCAATCCCAGTACAAATCCCTGTCGTACTCCACTATTCACCTTCCTACTTTAAGAAATTGACCATGAAACCGCACTCTGTTTTCTATCTTTTCACCAGTTCCCAATCTATAACAGGACATTACCTCAAACGGCTCACCTTCATCCAGATGTTTATTCGCGCCTTCAAAATAATGTAGCAAATTGACAAGGCAATCCTTTCCTGGATAAATCAATGTTGATTTTGTTCCAATAACCACTGTCTATGTATTCAGTAATTTTGTTCTCTATAAATAGTTGTTACTATTTATCCAGCACCGATATCAGGCTGATTAGTCTAGTTTCCTGGAACCCTTTTTAATAATTGGCATTACAATGACCACGTCACAATCTTCTGGTACTGCAGACAATTTTAGTGATAGGTTACAGATAACTAATAGTAAACCTGCAATTTCATTTTGATTTTTTAATACTTTTTAGGTTCTCTATACCAGCCTGTCCAGGTGATTTTTTTACTCTTTAATTTGTCAATTTGCCTCTTATATTTTCCACTTTCACCGAGACTATTTTACCCCCTATAAAGATCTATAAGGATTTCATAATGCAGTCTCTTCTTGCAGAATTTTTATTCTGTTTGGCTCAATTTCCTCTAACATATAGCACCCCCCTCCAATTTGATCCACCCCATCACTGCAATATAAATTTGTACCCTGGCATCGGTGTCCCACTGGTCATCCTTCTTCAACCAGGTCTCTGAAATGCCTATTATATCTACCTCTCCATTCACTGTGATATATTCTCCCATTGTTTTACCTTTCTAGCATTTATATACAAATACTTCAAAGTATTTTTTTTTTGTTCCATCTACACCCTTCTTAGCAGTTAACAGGGATAGTTTGCAATAGAGTGCGACTGGAACAGCATTTCCGGTTTCAGCTGAAACTGTATCTGCAACTAAAATTCATTGCTAAAACCAAGCCTCCCACCATCACCACCACTAAGTGCCTCCTCTGCATCCACCTGCAAGCACCCCTCTCCCCTCCCCACCCCCAAATTATACTCACTGATGATCTACTGGCGTAGTTGAGGTAGAAGTGATCCCCAGCACACACTTGCTCATGGCCAGCTCCACTGTCAAATGGCTGCCGCAACCTCTAGCTTGGTTGGGAGCAATGAGTTGAGGGGGCACGCAGAATCCCTTTCCATTACTTTTATAAAACTGTTTTTAATACTTTAATATAGTATAATGGTTTGATCAGATTCTGCTTAGTGATATATCAAATTTGGGAATAAACAATACATTTATAGTTCATTGGCGGGCCCTCGCATTACATGGTTTGTAGTGATATGTTGGGGGGGGGGGGGGGGGGGAGAACAGGAAGGTGGGTTTGCAGTTGCGAGTGTCCTCTCTGAATGTGAGAGGAATAGTGAATCCAGTCAACTAGAAGAAATTATAAGCAATACTGCTCCAGGAAATCACATCTATCTCATCCTGTCCTGAGACTATTATAAAGAACAAAATTACAGAGCATATGCATAAGCATGGATTAATGAGACAAAGCCAACATGGATTTAATGAAGGGAAATCTTGCCTCACCAGTCTATTACATCTCTTTGAAGGGGTGAACAAACATATGGAAAAAGGTGAGCCAGTTGATATTGTGTATCTGGATTTTCAGAAGGCGTTTGACAAAGTACCTCATGAAAGACTCCAGAGGAAATTTGAGAGTCTTGGGATAAGAGGTAGTGTTCTATTGTGGATTAAAAACTAGTTTAAAAAAAAAAAACATCCAAGATGGCGTCATAAAGAGATATTGCAACAGCTGCTCCCAAATGTCACCTTGCTTCGCTGTCCATAGCAGCTCTTTAATCCCTTGATTATGGGGGAAAAGGAGAGGGAAGGTGCAGGCGTTTCCCTAGACCCCCACCGGGACCAAGGCTTCGAAACAAATGACCCTGGAAAGATTTGGGCTAACGTCTGGACCCATACAGGCGTCCTCTCCTTCTATCGGTGCTGCCACGTCGGCATCAGCCAGCAGTGTCAACGGGGCTTCTTTGAGCCCTGTTATGAGAGTGGCTCCCCCACAACCAGGAGAAAATGCTGTTTTGGGAAGTCCTGCCCTTGGATCCTTTCAAATTGAGGTACTGAGTGAGCAGGGAGGGAACTTACCCACAGCGAGGGAGAGTTTGGTGTCTGGTTCAGAAGAATTTGAAAGTGCTGCACAAGTTTTGCCTCATCGGATAGGGAGTACTCTAAGCCATACTTCCAATATGCCCTCTCCTGGTATACCTTCAGGGGCTTTTAAGAAACCTGCCGTTGTGACAATGGAGTCACTGGGACTTAACATTTGATATGTAGTCCTCTTTACAATCTTTGACTTTTAAAAATACTAGTGATATAAAGGTTTTGTCTGAAGCTGCCCTTTTTCAAGCACAGGTGACTGCTCAACAGTCCAATGAAGTAAAACTTCTAGAATCAAAAATTCAGACTTTGGAATCATTGGGAATAGTCTCAGTTAAGGATAAGAATTTCACTCATCGTAGATTGGAATATTTGGAAAGTCAAGTTAGGAGTCTTAATTTGAGACTAACCAATTTTCCTAGGTCACCTCTAATCGCGCCTATAGATATGGTTAAGAAATATTTGATTCAAATTTTGGGGATGTCGGGTGACTCGCTGCCTCCAATAACTTGAGTTCAGTATTTACTGATTTCAAAAAAATCTGTTGGTGAGAATTTTCAAAGCCAAGTTGGGGATGGTAAGAACCTAACATCCCTTTTGGAGTCTTCACTGGAAGTGATTACACAGAGAACTACTATGGTGGTATCTTTTGCTTTGGAGATGGATCCTGATGCCGTATTGAGACTTTCACTTAGACATTTGGACACACAGTTCCTGGGTTCTAAAGTTAGAATATTTCCTGATCTCTCTAGAGAAACACAGAAAAGGCATAAGGCCTTTGGCGCCAATTTTGTACTTAAGTTTCCCTGTTTGTGTTTTGTATTATTTCAAGCTAAACAGTTTCAATTTTTTGATCCTAAGCAACTGGAGGAATTTCTTGTGGGTAAAGAAGAGATAAATATCACTATATAAGTCACATTTGCGCACTGCAGTGATAGGCTGGGGAGAGCCTTATGGGTTGCAATAATCTAGCTTGTTAGTTTTTATTTTTTTACTTTTTCCTGATTTTGGATCTAAATTACCTGATATTATGGACGAAGAATGTATATCTTTTTCTTGTTGTAGTCAATTTACTTGACACATACTGATATTCTTTGTGTTAGTTATTACCAATTTCTGTATTATTTTCTGAGATGTATTCAATACTAAATAAACAAATATTAAATTTAAAAAAAAACTGAAAACAAAGAGTTAAATGATCAGTATTCTCAATGGAGAAGAGTAGATCCCCAGGGGGTCTGTGCCGAGACTGCTGCTTTTTTAAACATATTTATAAATGCTCTACAGAAGGGAGGAACTAGTGAGGTAATTAAATTTGCTGACGACACAAAGCTACTCAAAGTTCTTAAATCACAAGAGGATTGTGAAAAATTACAAGAGGACCTTATGAGACTGGGCATCAAATGGCAGATAACATTTAATGTGAGCAAGTGCAAAGTGATATGTGTGGAAAAAAGGAACCCAAACTATGTGATACAAAATTCCACATTAGGAGTCACTGCCCAGGAAAAGGATCTAGGTGTCATCGTTGATAACGTTGAAACCCTCTGCTCGGTGTACAGTGGCAGCTAAGAACGCAAATAGAATGTTAGGAATTATTAGGAAGGGAATGGAAAACAAAAATGAGAATGTTATAATGCCTTTGTATAGCTCTATGGTGGCAACCGTACCTCGAATACTGTGCAGTTCTGGTCACTGCACCTCTAAAAAGATATAGCAGAATTAGAAAAAGGTACAGAGAAAGGCAACACAAAATGATAAGGGAGATGGGATGACTTCCCTATGAGGAAAGGCTAAAGCGGCAAGGAATGTTCAGCTTGGAGAAAAGAAGACTGAGAGGAGTTATGATAGAGGACTATAAAATAATGAGTGGAGTGGAACAGGTAGACGTGAATCGCTTGTTTACTCTTTCCAAAAATACTAGGACTAGGGGGCACACAAGGAAGCTACAAAGTAGTAAATTTAAAACAAATAGAGAAAATATTTCTTCATTCAATGTGTAATTAAACTCTGGAATTTGTTGGCAGAGAATGTGGTAAAAGCAGTTAGTTTAGCAGGGTTTTAAAATTGCATAGCTTCCTAAAAGAAAAGTCCATAAGTCATTATTAAAATGGACTTGGGAAAATCCACTGCTTATTTCTAGGATACTGTCAAACCAAAATGGCTGTCTTCTACTTATATTGTTGAAAAATAACAAATTACTTAAAATAGCTACTGCTGATAATGGAGGAGGAGCCTCAAACTTACACAGCTGTTTCCGGCCATTCCGTTGCAACAGTGGTTTCCTGTTGGGTGGAGTTATAATGGGGCTAGCGCCATGTTGAGTGTAAGCAGGTGGCGCATAGAAGGCACGAGTGAGACAAGCCGGTGAGTTTGGAGTGAGGGATTTGTACAGAGTAGGTGTTAGCAGTATGGCATTGAATTTTATGGAGGATTACAAGTTTGATTTTGTTTCAGGTCCGGCGTAGAGACCTCCACTTGACAAAGCGTTTTTGTGAAACAGGCACCTGTCAGGGAAAGGGGCATGCCGGTTGTTTCAGATAAGTAATCTACAGCCATCCAAGATATTAATTAGAGAGTGATCATGGAATAGCAGATACTGCATAGGAGGGAGGAGGAAGGTGAGCCAATGATTATAAACACGCACACAAGCTTAGATTCACTGGAGAGTGAAATGAAATTAGCTGTGTAAGTTTATGAGGCTCCTCCTCCATTATCAGCAGTAGCTATCTGATCACGGATGATATTAGTGGCAACAGTACTCTTTCAGCAAATCTACTTTTAAGTAATTTGTTATTTCTAGGATAAGCAGCATAAAATATATTGTACTGTTCTGGGATCTTGCCAAGTACTTGTGACCTGGATTGGCCACTGTTGGAAACAGGATACTGGGCTTGATGGACCTTCAATCTGTCCCAGTATGACAACACTTATGTACTTATGTCTATAAAATACTGAGTACAGTGGTACAGGTAGACGTAAATTTCTTGTTTACTCTTCTGAAAAATAATAGGACTAGGGGCAGGTAGTGAAGCTACTAAGTTTTAAATTTAAAACTGGAGAAAATATTTCTTCACTCAATGTGTAATTAAACTCTGGAATTCACTGCAAGAGAATGTGGTAAAAGCAGTTAGCTTAGCAGAGTTTATAAAAGGTTTGGATAATTTCCTAAAAAAAAAAGCCCGTAAGTCATTATTAAGATGGACTTGGGAAAATCTACTGCTTGTTTCTAGGATAATACAAAATGTGTTTTACTGTTTTGGGATTTTCCAGGTACTTGAGACCTGGATTGGCCACTGTGGGAAACAGGATACTGGGTTTGATGGACCTTAAGTTCTTGTAACTGGGTGAGGGACAGGTGTTCACAGACATATACATATACAACAGCAGAGGGGTGTATGTGTGCTGATTTCTTATATTGCACTGTGGACTGGAGTTTATTTTAGTAAACGTATATGGACCAAACCAAAATAACAACCAAGTTAACTTTTATACTCTGTTAAATAGCAAACTGCAAGGATATTTTCATTTGCCATCAATCATTGGGGGGGGGGGGGGGGGGGGGGGGGGGGGAAGACGCGATTGGAACATAAATATGGATAATATTGAAGATAGGTCAGATGTAGTGGGCAGAGGATGGGGGGGAGGGTGAAATCCAGATAAGTAAAAGCCCTCAAAGTAAATGAACCATTAAACACCACTATATAAATTGGAAAAAAAGGGAAACATCTGGAAAACTGTTTACACTAGTGCACGTAGTAAGGAACATAAGATTCTGGATCTAGAAGCAGTATGATCCGGAGAGTGAGGGTTGAAGGTGGGCCTTGACAATAACACAGCCGGACAAAGGTGTAAAAATGAAACAGTGCTTTTTATTTTTAAACCAGAAACCTGAAGCCTGTTACATCACAGGGCCAGGAAGAAAAGATGAAAAGTCTCTTTAGTTCTGACAGCAGTCTTAACCAGGGCCTGCAACTGACAGGGCTCAAAACAGTGGCTGTGGCTGTGACTGCCATGCCCCAAACACAACATGTTAAGTTCTTCTCCGTCTTTCTCTTCCAGGTTTTCAGGGGAGAAAGACACACCTCAGAACCGTGTTTACAAGCCTCAAATCCAAAGGTTGGCTTACCTCAGTCAGATCACGGTCGCTTGACATAGGTTGTAACAACAAATGCTTGGGCTTCAGTTCCTCCTTTCCTGGGTCTCCTTAACTCCACTCTGGCCCTGCCTTTTGTACTTCCTGGTTCTGATTCCACCCCTCCTGTCTCACTTTCTCCCTGGGTGGGACTAGTAGTTTTAAGGTGGCTTAGGCTATCTGAGGGACTATTCTTAAGGGTGAGGTACAGTGTTCTCCCCCCTCAGCTCCTGCTGCCATATCAGGGTCCACTTCTCGAGACAAAATAAATAAATAAATAAAAATTAGTGTTAGTATGATCTCAGCCCACCCAATGTTTCACCAGATAGCTAAAGGGCTGGAGGCCAAGAAACCAGACTCCATAACCTCCATGAGAGCCAAGTATGATAGATGGGGGTGGGAGTGGGGATAAATATGTTTGTCCATATGCCTCTTGGCTTCCGCAGGGACAAGACTGTTTGTACTCCAACTCTATGCCCCAATTAGGTTTTGGCTTCTTTGCTTTCCACTGGGGTCCTGACCAGTCTCTTTAGTCTTACTGGACAGCTGGTCTGCAAATGGCCTCACTGTCAAAGACCCTTCTGTCTTCTCTTGCCCACCTTAGCAATCAATAGTAGCACCACTGACAGCCATGGTTTTGGGAAGGAAAGGGTTGGGTTCTGCAGCTTAGATCATCTCTATTTATCCCACTCTGCCCAATATTTGGGGTTCACTCCTGTTCAACAAGTTGTTGATCAATCTGAATACATACATAATCAACACTTCTAGACTCTCAAAAAGGATCGTGGGGAGAGGAGACCTAGCTGTACTAACTCAATCTGACTTGCCAATGTGTCTTTGAATTGCTCAGCTCCATACTGAACAGTAGTCCAAAAAGCAAAGAGAATCTTAGGAACTATAAAGAAAGGGAGAGAAAAAGAAAAGAAAAATAATTATTATGCCTATATATAGATCTACAGCAGTGGTTCCCAAACCTGGTCTTGGAGGCACCCCAGCCAGTCAGGTTTTCAGGATACCCACAATGAATATTCATGAGAGAAATTTGCATGCACTGCCTCCACTGCATACAAATCTATTTCATGAATATTCATTGTGGGTATCCTGAAAACCTGACTGGCTGGGGTGCATCTAGGACCGAGTTTGGGAACCACTGATCTAGGGTAAGACTACAACCTAAGTACTGAATGCAATTCTCAACACCCCATTTCAAAAGAGATATAGCTGAACTCGAAAAGAGAAAGAATGATAAAGATGACGGTAACAGAATTCAAACATGCATGGGATAAACATAAAGGAATCCTGCTCAGAAGGAAGGGATCCCCGGAAGCTTAGCCGGTGGTTGGGAGGCGGGGATAGTGCTGGGCAGACTTATACGGTCTGTGCCAGAGCCGGTGGCGGGAGGCGGGGCTGGTGGTTGGGAGGCGGGGAATAGTGCTGGGCAGACTTATACGGTCTGTGCCCTGAAAAAGGCAGGTACAAATCAAGGTAAGGTATACACAAAAAATGACACATGTGAGTTTATCTTGTTGGGCAGACTGGGTGGACCGTGCAGGTCTTTTTCTGCTGTCATCTACTACGTTACTATGTTACTATGACCTGCTGTACATTGGATCTCTAAGATAGTAGTGATAGGAAGAGTAGATGGCATGAACAGGAAGACTGGACAGGCCATATGCTTTTTATCTGCCTACATTTTTCTCTGTTTCAAAGAAAGGCTAAAGGGTCAAAGCTCTTCAGACTGAAGAACAAATGACGAAGAGGAGGTATGTTATAGGAAATTATAAACGCGGGCTACCGTTAACCCCAGCTATTAGAAACTAGGTCTTAATGAGACCTGTGCCAAAGTAGCATGAGTTAGTGGTAAAAGAACATCATGTCTTAACATTAGCCCACGTTCATAACTATGCTTCAAAACTGTACAGCACGGAGTAAATCAAATTGGTAACATTTTCTCTTCCAAATTGCACTAGTAAACACAATATGAAATTATGCAGCTCTTTTAAGACAAACTGTACTCAATCAATGGATCATAACACTACCACTAGTTGTCATGGTGACCGTTTTCACCTGGGAGCAGTGAGAGTCAGGAGCAAGTTGGCTTCTCTCTTGATCTAACGACCACTAGTCCACAAGGACTGATAGGTAGACCCAGAGGGGCATCGGGGTAGGATCGGGGGAGGGAGGGCAAGAGGATCAGATATGCTCATGGGAGCAGAGGGATGATGAGCTTCGTGCTATGAATGATAGTTGTGTGGATGCCAGCCGATATTCCACACCAGCACCTAAATAGCTAGCCGGGCAAAATTAGCACTGCTATTTATGCCATCTAATGTGCTCAATCAGTTACGTGGCCATCAGCACAAGGAAGTGGAGGAGTGGCCTAGTGGTTAGGGTGGTGGACTTTGGTCCTGAGGAACTGAGTTCGATTCCCACTTCAGGCCCAGGCAGCTCCTTGTGACTCTGGGCAAGTCACTTAACCCTCCATTGCCCCAGGTACAAATAAGTACCTGTATATGTAAGCCGCATTGAGCCTGCCATGAGTGGGAAAGCGCGGGGTACAAATGTAACAAAAATATATATATATATTGCCGACACCTGCATAACTCCCAGCTCCTCCCCAACTCTTCCCCCTGTAATGCCCATCTCCTGCATGGCTAGTAGTGTCGATATTCAACTGCACTGCCCAGTTAGGTGCCGCTGAATATTGGTGGATAGCCGGCCCCAAAAGATTTAAGCAGGAAAGAATTGTAGGAGCATAAGGCCCTCATAAAGAACTATATGTGTGACACTCTATGGCACAACTATATACTATTTTGTTATATGGGACCACAAGTCAGGACCTGGTTCTTTAAGACATCCTGATACATGTTGGGATAAAGCCTTCTTCAAAAAGACTACAGGCATTGAGCTGGATCAACCAAGGACTTCAGAATTCTCCTTGCCAGCTGGACTGACACAGTCACGATAACACCTGCATATTGTTGTCAAAACAAGGACTCATGGTCACAATGACCCTCCAGCCTGACGCGAGACAATATTGTGGCTCTACAAATCATAATGTCTGGTATGAACAAGATTGTTGTGATAAACATCGGATGATGTGCATCAACAGCAAGGCCAGAATGCACATTACTAACCCAGCTGCAGCCTGCGATCTCTGCATAAAAGAGGCTTTTATCCAAGACAAAGGACTGCTGCTGGCTTTCCATTTGAAATGAAGTGCAGTCCCTGCTCTGCCCACCTGCTTCATCTGAGGAACTCTCTAGCCACCTGTTGGTCATCTTGTGCCATCTACATCCAGGTTGTATAACAAGTTTTAACAAACATAAACAAACACAGTTGCCATGTAACTGCAGTGTAGTGCTAGTGGGTAAGATAACTGGCCGTACTAGAGGTCTACTGTGAGGAAGTTTACAGAACTCTGCCCCTCACCATTAAGAATAGTCCCATAGACAGCCTGAGACACCTTAAGAGCCCTAGTTCCACCAGAGAGGAAGCCAGCCAGGAAGAGACATACAGCCGGAACCAGGAAGTATATAAGACGGAGCCTGACTGAGGTTAAGGAAGCCCCAATACAGAGGTTTCCAGGAGGGAGGCCCTGATACAGAGGCCCAGGAAAGGAAGACTAGAAGCCCAGCAGATGCTTCTGCAGTTCCTGTGTATTAATTGTGACGTGACTGAGGTAAGCCAATTTTACTGCTCGTTTAAGACTTGCAAGCCAGACCTGGGTCTCAGAAAAACTGAAAAAACTTATGAACTGTGTTTGGGACATGGCAACCCCACCAGCCACTGACTGTTTGCCCTGCCAGCCAGAGTCCTGCTCAAGACTCTTTATTGAACTGTAGAGACTTTTGCACCCAATGTTCCTGGCATGTGAAGTAACAGGTCTCAGGGCTCAGCTAAATAAACCATTTATTTCACATTTATATATCTGTTTGGCTGTGTTATTCACAGGACCACCCCACAAACCTCGCCCAGGGTATCATACTTACCTTAGGGTTTAAAGTGCATTTGCTCCAAGCTAACTACAAGGTAAGACCATTTTGTTATTACTCTTGTCTTTTCATTTTGTTCTTGCTGCTATTTAAATAAATAAGCAATCTATTTTTATAACATCTTTGGGTGCTGTGTCAGTACTTGTTAGTATTCCTTGTGCTTTCAGGACTCGGTTCCTTAGATAAAGGGAACGTAATTGTTTTACGGACACTATCTGAACACCATAGTGTTACTGTTACATGCTTTTCAGTCATTTATATGAAGAGTTACATTCCCTACTTACCTCCTCTCTACTGGGTTGAGGTAATCTGTTATTTGTCCCACAGAACCTCTTCTGCCTGGTTACAAGAGTTTAAAAAAGGAGGTCTGCCTAACATATGACTTTGAAAAATAGATGCTATAGGCAATAAGTACTAATTTTATTCATTCACATTTATTTTTGCTGCCCGTATGGGGGCTATACAGCAGGATACGCTTTATGTTGGGGGGGGGGGGTCTTTTTTTTGTTTGTTTTAACAATCTATAAAGCAGAAATCAATTTTTGTTATCAAAGCAATTAAACAGAAATAAAACAAGTGACAGAAGTTGCAAAAATAAATCAACAGCAACAGATAAAAAATTTCAAGTGCAGGTTGTCTCTCACCAATTAAAGAAGACTGCTTCACTTTATGTGACGTGATGCAGCAGATGGAGCAGAAAAGGCCCATCCTGCCATTGCGATCCACATTAGACAACATCTCAAAGTTCTTGCACAAAGTCTTGCACCACATGCACGGATACACCTTAGTGTTTTTCTGCAATAAAAATGTTACAGCATGATGTTCAGGAAAACCCACCCGTCTATCCAAACTCCATTTATACAGCAAGAAGTCCTACAAAACACAAACCAACATCTTCAAACCCAGGATTTAACACCTATGTGATAGGGAAATAGTGGCTGGAAGATGGGGAAGGATTTATCACTGTAAGCCTTTTCTTAGAAGAGAGATATTAGCAGATTAAGGTCATTTTTAACAGGATATACATGTAAGCAGCAGTAACTTTACAAAGGGAATAATCCATGTGTATGTTCCCTTCTGAAATAACCACTTATATGTACAACCAGATGCAACAAGCATAGGGGCCCTTTTACTAAGCCAAGTAGGCGCCTACGTGAACCCATCAGATGCCAATTCGGAACTATCGCCCGGCTACCACGTGGCCTGGGCGGTAATTTCCTTTTTTTACGAGCACCCACTACACATGCCGGAAAACTTTCTGGCACATGGTGCTAACCAGCAGTAATCGGCAATGTACATGTGCTGACGATTACTGCTCTGTTAATGCGTTAGACCTTATCGCTAAGTCAGTGGGTGGCGACAAGGTCTCAGGCCCAAAATGGACGCCTGGCAATTTTCATTTTGCCACACATCCATTTTTGGCCTTTTTTGCAGATGTGCTGAAAAATTAACCTGCGTATGCCCCATATATGAATCTACACCAGCGCAGGCCACTTTTCAGCGCACCTTAGTAAAAGGATCCCATAAATGCACAAATCTGCAAGGTTATGCACAAAGGTGGTAATTTCACGGGCAAGCCCTGTTTTATCTGCGTAAAAAGGCAGAGACGGTGGGGGGAGGTGGGGCTGGTGGTTGGGAGGTGGGCCTTGTTCTGGGCAGACTTCTACGGTCTGTGCCCTGAAAATGGCAGAAACAAATCAAGGTCAGGTATACACATAAAGTAGCACATATGAGTTTAAATTGTTGGGCAGACTAGATGGACCGTGCATGTCTTTTTCTGCCGTCATCTACTATGTTACTATGTACAAATTTATCTAAGGGGTTACTTATGTACAAGATGGTCACAAAAAATGTTCATGCTTAGAAACCAAGCGTAGGCATCACCAGGGAAGGGTTTTGCACAAAGCACAGGTGAAGCAGGTAGACAAATTTATAATATACACATAAGCACGTACTCCCAAGGAGCTGTCAATTTCTGCAGGCTTTCAGAGGCTATTTTATTAAAAAAATAGCCTCGAAATGGCCTGCTACTTGGATGGTTTACCTAGAGGCAACCTCTTATGAATTTGCTTGTAAGAGTTGGCATACTAATCCAAATTCTACTTAACTGTACTCCCAGGACACCTGCTTTCTACACATCTCAAAGAATACAGAGGATCGCTCCCTTGGTATATGTGGGGGCCTAATGTGCATAGCCTGTTTTCTAACTGTAAATCTACGTCCCTCACATTCTAAAAGTCTCCTCTAAGGATGTAAATATCATTTCAGTAATTACCTGTTTAAATTATTAATAATGTGATAGTTTTAATAGACATTTCAGCAGACAGTTATTTCCATAAATAGCCTTTAAAAATTGCACATATGTACATACGGTTAGTATATATTCAATACACCCCAAAGCTATTGCATACTCATAATAATTATGGGGGTCTTTCACTAAAGCCGCAGCAGCATTTTTAGGTTACTACTACTACTACTACTATTTAGCATTTCTATAGCGCTACAAGGCATACGCAGCGCTGTACAAACATAGAAGAAAGACAGTCCCTGCTCAAAGAGCTTACAATCTTAGGTTGCGGTAGAAATCAGTGGCAGTAAATGCTGAGACACCCATAGGAATAGGCGTCTCTGCGTTTACTGCCAGCTTATTTCTATCGCGGCTTAGTTAAAAAAAAACCCTATAGTAGCAAAGGTCTCAGCAGCAACACTCTTCACGCGAGGATCACAGCCCTGCGATTCACACAACTCATCTGTCCCCAATTATTGTGAACCATATTTAAATAATATCTTCTCAATCAATTTGGCTTAAATGTATTTAATTGTACTTAGCTCAACTTAAGTTTCACATCAGGACCTGATGTGAAACATAAGTTGAGCTAAGTACATTTAAATATAGTTAAGTCAAATTGATTGAGAAGGTATATTTTAAAAAAATTCTTAAATAATAATTTTAAAATAAAATTAATTCGTTAGCAATAATTGAGGACCAATGATGAGTTGTGTGAATCGCTGGGCTCTGATCCTTAAGTTTAAAAAGTGACTGCCAAAGTCCTCGCTACCATAATTATTTCATTTTGTAGTACTGTAAGTATGCAATAGCGTCAGAATGTATTGAATATCTAGTGTTTGTTATCCCCGCTAAGAAAGATTCTGTGGACTTTTAAATATTGATTCATAAGTTTCCCTGACATGAGTGGACACATACTCAAAGGTACATATGCACAGAATAATCTGGAAAAATTGGCTATACAAAAATATCAGGCAGCATAAATATGTCCAAGTACTATGCTAATTTTACAAAGAAGTAGCTGTAACTTAGGGAGCCTTTTACTAAAGTGTGGTAGGTTTTACAGTTATCACACGTTTTAACAGAAGAATTGATTAATTTATTTATTTGTTGCATTTGTACCCCACATTTTCCCACCTATTTGCAGGCTCAATGTGGCTTACAGAGATTGGTTCTGGCGTTACCTTTCCAGGTTGTCAGATACAATTGGTGATACAAAAGAGATTAGTATGATACAACGAGCTGATACAGAGGTTTGTTGTGGTATTGACATTATGATACAAAGAGATTAAGGATAGGAGAGAAGGTTTAAGAAAATAGATATTGAAAGATGGCTTTCAGACTGGGGTGGATTGATGAGGTGGGATATTTAAGCTATGGGTCCTCTTTGTAGGCCTTGCTGAAGAGATACGTCTTCAGAGATTTACGAAAGTTGTATATTTCGTCTATTGTAACTACAAAGCCTTTGTGGTAACTGTAGGGGGTGTTGTCCACTGCACACCTTCCTCCATTTACAGAGCTGGCTGTACCAACAAGCACCTCCAGGTATGACCACTAGGGCTGTGGAGTCGGTACACCAAACCTTGACTCCAACTCTGACTCCTCCATTTTTCACTGTTCAACTTCAACTCAGACTCTTATTGAAATTAGGCTTTAAATTTTTTGTTCTGGATCTGAAGTACTGGTAAATATTAAGTTATATTTATCAGTTGTTTCTGACTCTGACTCCACAGCTCTGATGACCATGGAGTCGATTATGACTTGGTTCACAATCTTCATGGGTAAAAGATATCCAGTAAGAAACCAGGCCCCGACTCCAAGTGTACCATCTCGGCAAACTCCAGGAGATGCTGATCCCAGTTCATGAACTACACAGCCTGGGCCCCAACAACACAGGAGACAAAGGCCAAGCACATCCTTTAGGGCAAAACCCCGTCCACCAGGATCATCATGATCTTAGTCACTACCATGAGATCCAAAACAGCCTGCCTATACCCTTTGCCCCATGAGGATGAGGTCTCCCATTTGGCCAGGGCTTTCTGCAAAAGAAATGGCTTCAAGGGTGTCCTGTGCACCTCGAGAATGGGATCCCCATCTAAGAGCTCTGACATTAACATCAGACGCTACAGGAGATTTAATTGCAAGTCTCAGCTGACTGAAGAATAATTCCTATCTGACACGGGACCTGCTCACAGACATTTTTGCAAGTTGTGCCTTTTTTCACCTTGGCTACAGCCGTCACTGGTTTTGTACTTGCTTCCATCTTTCCACGGGGTGTGGGAGCATTCAACTTCCTTGTCATCTCAGGTCGGGGCATGGGAGCAAACTCCTCCCACTGACATTTACATCAGATGTCGAAGGAGATTTAACCATGCGCCTAGCAGCAAATCGTCACTCAACTACACCTTAGTAAGCACCTTTGTGCAGCAACTGTTTAGTACTATTTGGCAATTTTTTAATAGATATTTTAATAGATATTTTTTAATAGATATCTGAAACTAAACATGGCCAAGACGGAACTTATTGTGTTCCCACCCAAACCCACTTCTCCTCTCCCTTCACTCTCTATCTCAATTGATAACACCCTCATCGTCTCCGTCTCATCTGCCCGCAACCTTGGTGTCATCTTCGACTCCTCCCTCTCCTTCTCTGCGCATATCCAGCAGATAGCCAAGACCTGTCGCTTCTTCCTCTATAACATTAGCAAAATTCGCCCCCTCCTCTCCGAGCACACCACTCGAACTCTCATCCACTCTCTCATTACCTCTCGCCTTGACTACTGCAACCTACTCCTCACCGGCCTCCCACTTAGCCATCTATCCCCCCTTCAGTCCATCCAGAACTCGGCCGCACGTCTTATCTTCCGCCTCAACCGATATACTCATATCACCCCTCTCCTCAAGTCACTTCACTGGCTTCCGATCAGATACCGCATACAGTTCAAGCTTCTCCTACTCACCTACAAATGCACTCGATCTGCAGCCCCTCCTTACCTCTCTACTCTCATCTCCCCTTATGTCCCCACCCGTAACCTCCGCTCTCTAGACAAATCCCTCCTTTCAGTACCCTTCTCCACCACCGCCAACTCTAGGCTTCGCCCTTTCTGTCTCGCTTCACCCCATGCTTGGAACAAACTCCCTGAGCCCATACGCCGGGCCCCCTCCCTACCCATCTTCAAATCATTGCTCAAAGCCCACCTCTTCAATGTCGCCTTCAGCACCTAATCACTACACCTCTTCTCAGGAAATCTTAACTACCCCAACTTGACATTTCGTCCTTTAGATTGTAAGCTCTTCTGAGCAGGGACTGCCCTTATTTGTTAATTTGTACAGCGCTGCGTAACCCTAGTAGCGCTCTAGAAATGTTAAGTAGTAGTAGTAGTAGTATTGTTCTAAATTTCAATATTATAACAGAAGTTCAAATTGGGCGTCGATTACCCTATCGTAGTAGAGGGAGTTCTAAGCTACGTTCTAGAGTCCCAACTTCTTTGAAATATTTTCCTAGACAGGAACAAGCTACTTCCTATTTACCTATTGCCTGCTCCTATATTAATGCTACATCTGTGTGTAATAAAGCCCATATTATCAAAGACTGGATTGTCGAAAAGCAGTTAAGCTGTTTATGGCTAACATCAGCAGAAGATCCTTTGATTAAGGATATTTGTCCGCCTGGATATAAAGTTAAGTTAACCTGATGGGAGAAAAAGAGAGGTAGAGGTACAGCATTTATTTATAAAAGCTTTTTTGAAGACATACACTTCCTCAGAATTTGAAATCGCAGCTTATCAGATCAAGGACAACTCCCTTATGAATACAAATCACTTGTATGTTATTTTACGTGGTACCAGGAAAATGGACCACTGTTCAACACAAATTTTATGATTCTGTATTTCGAAATTCTTTAAACTCCAAGTTTAATCTTTTACTGGGAGATATTAATTTATATTTAGAAAAAGTCGATACTTACCCACATATTTCAAAATCTTCTTTCATATTTAAATGTCGTATTTAAATGCTTTAAATTATCAAGTCCCAGGTCCTAGAATTACTCACATTAAAGAACATCAGTTAGAGTTAATTGTTTCTTCAATTCAGATATTTTCTTCCCAGAGGTTCCCTGGACTGATCATTTTCTGTATCAATTTAACACTGACTGGAGAGAGTCAGGGAAAACTAAATCATCACAGTGTAACATATCATTCTAGGGGAGCCATTGACCATGTAGCTTTCTGGTCACAATTTGATGAGAAACGTGAAGCCCAGGATTCCTTAGACTTTGTTAATGACTGGTTTAATGTTACTAATGAGATCTTGGATAATTTGGCTCCAAATCAAGTTAGAACCAGAATATTTAGACCTTCAGATAAATGGTTTGATTCTGAATTACTTGCTCTAAAAAGGAAATGTAGGTCTGCATAAAGAATGTGGCATAAACACCAATCTCCTAAGAATAAAATTAATTGGAAATTATTAAATCAAGAGTAAAAAAGATTTCTAAAACTGGAAAGGCAGACTTACTACTCTAAGTTAATTAGTAGTAACTCAGACACAAAACTTCTTTTTAAAATACTGACTGACCTTACTAATACCGAAAGATCTGAAAATGAAATTACAAGTGGTGCAGCCACGGAGTTAGAGGGAGATATAAGTGGAGCTCACCTTTTCATAAAGGCATACCCCACAGAACAAACAAAAACTGATCAATGAAATACATCACTTAACCTAAGAAACGAACAATACTCAATCCCTCGCCATAAGATCCCACCCCTTGCAACCTACTTGGGACGGACCACACCAGATCTTTCTTTTTTTTAAATTTATCATTTTACTTAATTACAGTCACATTTATCACATAAATGTAAGGAAATACAGAAATTATTTTCTCTCAACAATATATATTTACATAATTGTCCACAATTGGAAGATCCAAGATCAGGAAAACAATCTTAAAGAAAATAAGAAAAACTCAAAATGGTTAATCTTACACTTCACATTTTCATAGGGAGGAAGGTTAATCGGTTATTGCAGCCGGTACAGTGGTAACTGAAGGAAGTTGCTGCAGAGGATTCTTCATCTGTTTCCACAAACTCTATAATTTCTTAGAATCAAACAAATAAGTAATAAGGAAAATAAAACACTTACAAGGGAATCGTGCTAGGAAGGTCCCACCTGGGGCAATGATTCCTGGCTGAAAAGCCAAGACTTCACACCTCCCAGTCTGCGATTCCCTTGATGTGTCAGGAAATATATTCACCTTTGAACCCAAAAAACTATCAACCATATATCGGAAATACAATTTCAAAACGTTGTTCCTATCTAATCAAAGACGAAAGTCACTAATAATATATCTATAACTTCTGAATTTTCCAAAATGTCAGTTAAACACATCTCTTTTCTCTGAAAGAAGATTTTAAAGGAAATATAATTTTAGTCACCAAAAGGTGGCTATCAGAAGGTATTAGCAAAGTATCAGAGAAATATTTCTTCAAGAATTCAGTAGCTAATATATAGGATATTATAGGTAAATTTATCATTCTCAAGTTATTTTCCCTTAATTGGTTCTCCAGAAACTCCAGTTTTTACAAGAAAAATAACTATTCTTCATTACCAAATTATCTAATTTTCATAGAGAAGCCATTTCCGTAATCAAAGTCTCTTTTTATATCTTGGACTTCCACTTTGTTAGATAAGTATTAATATAAATTCTTTAACTCACATAGTGAAAAATTTTAAACATCTGAAGAAGACAGTTATTCACATTCTGCTGCAGTTCCTTTAGTATGTCCTTTATGACATTATTGGCTTCACCAAGTCCAATTTCTCCACAGAAACCACTCCAGATATCTTCGGGGGGAAGAGCTCACTCTCCAATCCCCCAGTTGGTTTATTATCTGGAGTCGATGCTGCACCAGGACCTCCTCGGGTCACATGAAAATCCTAACCCACTTCGGGCGTTTCCATTATTGACCTCCATAGCAGTGGCGTAGCCAGACCTGAGATTTTGGGTGGGCCCAGAGCTAATATGGGTGGGCATGCACTGTCTATATAAGTTTGAGCAGTGTCTCTTGGGATCCTACAAAATAATGCCTTAGAATTCACTTGATGCCCAACAGTTGCCCTGCATCAGTATAACCACATACATATTTAATGGAAAAATTGATATTTTTAAATATAATTAGATTATCCCACAATCTCTCCACTGCAAAATGCTATACACTAACTTGTGCAAAAACACACTCATATCCTTACTAAACCATAACAGCACTAATTCCAAGGACAGGACGAGCTACAACCTTATGCTTGAAAAGGCAGAACTGTAATTACACTAGGCTCTAAAACACTAATATACTACCTCGTGAAAAAAAAAAAGCAAAACAAAAGGGCTGCAAATACTACACGCTAGCAGAATACTGCACCTTGATCACACATGAAAAACACATGACAACAGACATGACACAAGGAACTAGAAAACAAAAAATATGAAGGCAAAATACGGAACTGGAAAGTTAACTCAAGAAGTCAGACTCAGCATGCAGCAATACCAGAAAAATTGAAACTTACATGCAAAATATCACAGATTCACATTTCCAAAAGCTGACATATTCCAATTAATAAATTCTGAATAAAATATTTTTTCTACCTTTGTTGTCTGATCTATTCGCTTTGGTCCCAGTGTCTTCTGTTTTATGCAGTGTCTTCTTTCCATCTGATATTTTTTCTCTCACCATGTCCACCATCCTCCTGTGTCCTATGTGTCCTGTCTACCATCTGTAGCCCTGTCCCTATCCTTCCTCGAGTTTCAGTATCTGCCCTCAACGTGTTCCAAACCAGCCCTTAAACTCAGTAGTTTCCCCTCCATCCATATGCAACATTTCTCCTCACTCCCCTCCATCCATGTGCTTCTACTTCCTCTGTCTTCCCTCCCCTCCATCCTTGTCCAACATTTTTCCTTCTCTTCCCTGCCCTCCACTCCATCCATGTCCAGCATTCCTCCTCTTCCCTCCCCTCCATCCATGCGCATCTCCTCCCTGACTTCTCTCCCCTCCCTCCATCCATCCATCAACTCTCCATTCTCCCCTGCCCTCTCCTTCATCCATCCATACCCAGCAAATTTCCTCTCTCCCCTTTCCCCTCCCTCCATCCATCCATGTCCAGCAATTTTCCTCCTTCCCCTGCCCTCCGCGCCATGTCCAGCAATTTCTATTCTCTTCCCTGCCCTCCTCTCCATCCATACATGTCCAGCAACTCTCCATTCTCCCCTGCCCTCTCCTCCATCCATCCATACCCAACAAATTTCCTCTCTCCCCTCCCTCCATCCATCCATGTCCAGCAATTTTCCTCCTTCCCCTGCCCTCCGCTCCATGTCCAGCAATTTCTATTCTCTCCCCTGCCCTCCTCTCCATCCATACATGTCCAGCAACTCTCCATTCTCCCCTGCCCTCTCCTCCATCCATCCATACCCAGCAAATTTCCTCTCTCCCCTTTCCCCTCCCTCCATCCATCCATGTCCAGCAATTTTCCTCCTTCCCCTGCCCTCCGCGCCATGTCCAGCAATTTCTATTCTCTTCCCTGCCCTCCTCTCCATCCATCCATGTCCAGCAACTCTCCATTCTCCCCTGCCCTCTCCTCCATCCATCCATACCCAGCAAATTTCCTCTCTCCCCTTTCCCCTCCCTCCATCCATCCATCCATGTCCAGCAATTTTCCTCCTTCCCCTGCCCTCCGGCCATGTCCAGCAATTTCTATTCTCTCCCCTGCCCTCCTCTCCATCCATACATGTCCAGCAACTCTCCATTCTCCCCTGCCTTCTCCTCCATCCATCTCCAGCAAATTTCCTCTCTCCCCTGCCCATCCTGTTTATTTCAATTCCTTTCCCCATTCTATCCGGCGTCTCCCCCGCCCCCCCCCTCCTCAAAAGAATGAGAACGTGAATGCAGCAGCTCACAGGTTTGCTTGCCCTGTGTTTTGAGTGAACGGCGACGGCTGCGCGGAGGAGTGGAAACTAAATCGCTTCTTTCCTTACAATGGACTACATGGGCGGGCGGGCTGGCTGGCTCTCTTCCACTCCACTCCCGAAGTTGCAGCGTAAAAGCAGCGAGCCAGTCTCGACTCTGTCCTTCGCTTCCTGCCCTCTCTCTGTGCCGTCCCGCCTTCCTCTGATGTCATTTCCTTTTGGGTGGGCGGGACGCTGAGAGGGCAGGAAGCGAAGGACGGAGTCGAGACTGGCTCGCTGCTTGCTGCTTTTACGGCCGCTCGCCGCTGCGGACAACAAAATAAGTTGTCGTCGTCGTGGAACTTGGTGAGGGTCGCAAAAGACTGGGCAGGCCTGGGCCAAGATTGGGTGGGCCTGGGCCCACTCATAGCTACGCCCCTGCTCCATAGCGAAGCATTACTATTTCCGGGTCTTGGAGGGGTCGTGCCAACAGGGGGACTCAAAGTCACTCCCTCCACTGAGATTCAGCAATAAAGCCTTGCTGTTCCCCGAAGCAAGAACCGATATCCCCAACGTTATGACCCCGAATCTCTCCAAAATAGACTGAGAAGTGGTGGGAACCCCAGCCGTGTTCGAGGAGGACAGCACCACGGCTTTGCCTTTTCTCTTCCCCATTCTCTGGGGAGCGCGCCTTCTTCTTCAGGCATTCTGGTGTAAAACGGGAACTCAACTAGCGTACGTCCTCCCTCAACGCCATCTTGGATCCTCCAGGTTGGGACACTCTTTGTCTGGTTTCTCCTCAGAGGCCTGTCTGATATGGGTAACCCTACAGCATAGCCCTCTGAGTCATTGAAATACGGAAGCCCCTCCACCACTTGCAAGGTGGTGTCCCTTCGGAGGGGCCAGATCTATTTAATTATACTATGCACTCTGTATCTGCTCACCCTGGAGTCTATAACCACCTCTCTGGACTTATGTAAGCCACATTGAGCCTACAAATAGGTGGGAAAATGTGGGATACAAATGTAACAAATAAATAAAATACAGACCCTTGTATTATTCCAACGATTAACAAACGACCCTCATTCTCTCAGTTGGCCGATTACTTTATCTCTAAAGATGTTCTTAAAAGAAATGTTCCAGATTGGGATTTTCCTACCTCCAGTTTGGATTCAATTTGGTATTTACATGTTACAGCAACACAGACCTCCGTTTCTGAGAAGTTCTCAACAAGTCGAAGTGCCACCTTTTTTTCTGTCATTGAATTTGGTATTTCAGGAATTAAATGTCTCAGAGAATGTATGATGATGATTTGAAATTGTTTCTCCCATTTCAGGAGGGTCTGGTTGATTTGAATTTGAGACTTAAGGAATGCCTTGATAAAATTAATGGGGAATTATAAGTTATCTTTGAATTCAGCAAATCTGAAGTCATGTATGTAGTACTTAAGATATCAGAATGTGAATTTTACTGTGAAATGTTATCTCAGAAACTTAGGGATTCTTTTAGACTCAATCTATTGATGCAACCTCAAATCGATCAGGTGATATCTACATATTTTTTACAGTTTTGATTGTTGAGTAAGCTGAAGATGAAATTGTCAGCCTCAGATTTTCAGATGGTGGTGCAGAGCCTGGTATTAACCAAAATTGATTATAGTAATTCTCTTTGTTTGGGTAGGACAGCTACTCATTTCCAGGCTCTGCAGATCATCCAGAATGCAGCGGCTTCTTTGATTGTAGGGTTGAAAAAAAATCGACCCATATTACTCCTATTTTGAAGTCGCTTCATTGGCTGCCATCGACATTTAGAATTGCTCCATCAGAGAATTTATGCAAATGTTCCAGCACATTTTCTGAAAGTGTTGAATATTTCCCAGCCAACTTGATCGATGCACTCGGAAATAATGTAGCAACTGGTTGTACCATCTGCCACAGAATGCCTTTTCAACAGCTAGGCCTTTGCCGTGGAATAAACTTCCATCTACTCTGAGATTCTGTGCAAATGCTCACACGTCAAAAGCTATTTAAAAGCTCATCGTTTTGTGAAACCATGTTTAGAATGATAGTGGTAAGCGTTAAGTCACTGCCATTTGGATTTTCTGGACTTTGTTATGTCCTTTGTAAGTTATATAGTTTTATTATGTATGTTAACCCTCTGTGGTTAAAGCGGGATACAAATGTAACAAATAAATAAATAAATGTCTTTTGGCACCAGGCAAGGGACCCCACAGATCCCCACCACAAGAGTTCTGCCCCACAGCCAAAGATCCCTACCCCACCCCACCCCACCTGCCTAACAGCATCCAGCTGGCATCTGGGCCTGGGTCATATTCTTAAGGTTTATGGAGCTAGGGCCTTCCATAAGTTTGGGAACAGATTCGAGCAAATGGCTTTGTATTTTTTCATTGTATTGTGTAGTAATTCTTTTATTTGGCTTGAGGTAATTTTGTTTTTCAACTGTTACTTTAATGTAATTCAGAAGGAAGCACTGTGCTCAGCAGTTTGTGTCAAAGTTTCTGGCTTAGGTTTCCCTGTTTGAAATGTCAGTTGAAAATAATATGCTTGGCAGACTCTCATTCCAACTGCCTTTTTTTCGCATTCATTTAAAGGAAGCCTCCTAAAACCATTAACAGCAATATGGATGTGTGTTCTGTATAAATATAGTACAAGCCTGAGGCCTACTACCCAGCCTGAGACCTGTTGGAAAGGGTTGCTGGGAAATACAGGCCAAGGAAGAAGTAATTGAGATTAAAAGAGCATTTTCTTACTGTGACTTTAGTTTGTTAGTGTGGAGTGATGAAAACAGATTTTGACCGCAGAGATAGCTGGGAGGGACCTTATACCAGGTACATGAAAAAAACAGAAGAAAGAGCATTTGTGGACAAAAACAACTGCCCATCTGCCGGAAAAAGGTGGGGACTTTTTCCAAGGGTAAAAATATCAGAATCTGCGGTTAAGAGAAAAAAACTGTTATCCGGCCACCTGGGCCATTTGCCTAGAAGTAGTTTTTTTTTAGAACTCCATAGAACCTAATGTAATGAGGAGAGTATAAATATGGTTGACGGCCTCCCTATGGAAGAGGAGTCTGAAGAGTCTGTGGCTAGAGGTAGACCTCTGTCACCCTATCAGAGATCTCCCCATAAGAATATCTTGCTTATGTAACCTGCCTTGGGTGAGTAATAAATAAATCTTTTAATTGAACCTATCCCTTCATTAATATCTGTTACTTAAAGAGAAACTAAATTATTCTACTCAGAGATGGAGTCAGATTGGAGGTCTGATCAGCCTTCTCAGGACTACTCTATCCCGGTACCGGCCAGAACCTAGGGGATAATTAACCCCTCATTAATTCAGTTCAGAATGCATTGCTAAATAATTTGGAATTGTGAATATGAAGCTCTGCTGTGGAGTATAGGGACTTTGGGTGGGCGGGTGAGGGGGAGCTAAGGGGCATAGGGAAGGAGGAGGAATGGGGGAGTTTTGTGTTCCATTTCCTTTACTAATCTGATATATTACTAAGCGACGTCATATTTGAGAATGGAGATTTGGCAATATCTGTTCTTTTTAATTTATATTTTAAGACATTTATATCCCACGATATCCCAAGTTATACTTTAGTTTTCTGGATTTGAAATAAAAAGAATTTAAACATGACACTTTTTTTACACATATAAATTACGTACATAAATGCAAACCCCTCCCCAACGCCTATGGACACCTTAACTCAGCCCAGACAAACTCCATCTAGAGTCTGACTGAAACTGCAGCCGAAGCTTATTGCCTGGTTTTGGCTGAAGCCGAACCCAAAAACTAAAGATCGGTTGTGTGAATGTAAACCAAAGAGAACCACAAGGGATTGTGATCAAATCTCTGCTAAACCCACTGAAGATTATCCCCCTCTGGTCCCAAGAACAAAAAGCACAGGCTGACAATGCGGATGAGACAGGAATTGTTTAGCATTGTTTCTATTCTTATAGTAGATATGCCTCCGACTGTACCCTTGGTCCCTTTCCCCCCAAATGTAATCCTCTTTTGCAAACAGTCCTTACCTTTTTATAGCTGTTTAAACACATTGAGTTGCAAAATCGTTTTTGTTGTCCTTCATGAAACAGATATTCCAGGGGAAGCCCCTTATTATAGATATAAATGCCACAGTTATCACAGCAGTTGGTTTTCAAGCCCTTCGTGGCCCTGAATCTGGTAAAACAAGCATCACTGCAGAGCCGATGGACCACGTTCCCATTGCTCACCTCATGCTGAATCTGTAAAACAAGGATATTTGTATTAGTTGCCCATTCAAGTACCCAATGTCCCTTCAATCTCACATAATCCACCTACCTAAATATATTAATTCTACATCCAAGAAAGCTGCACATCCCACCCACTGTATCTTTTCTCTTAATCCCCAGGTAATGCCTTTACTGATGCCACAGTGCAACTGATCTTTTACCTGTCCACCAGTGTCTATGAATCCAACATTGTTCCTACAATAGGCATCAGAATGGAGTTGGCCACAGGGGCCATGACCTCACTCAAAATCAACAAGCTGGCTGAAGTTCTCCCAACACCAACCTTACTTCATATGCAGCATTAGCAATCAGCAGACAGCCAGAAAGTATAGGACCTATACTATGCCTGCTGATTGCCATGCGTACCTGGCTCTGTTTCGATCGAAGCTGCTATAGTTCCCACAAGATTATCCCCCCTCGTTCCCTCATGTCTGCTGTTACTTTTTATTTCAAACTTGCTTCTTGGTGCCAGCTCCACTTATATCTCCCCCTAACTCCGTGGCTGCACCACTTGTAATTTCATTTTCAACCCCCACTTCCGAGGCAGGAACCCTGAACCCTGAGGTATAGCTACTGCCGCAGCCTGCCTCCCTGGAGAATTTACAGTTGGCTACATTCGATTCAGATCTGTTAGTGGAGACAGGGGCTTTTTATTTTGCTGAAGGTGTGCAATCACGTTCTGTGTGTATGACTAAGATGTGGTATTTTGCTGGTTTGTAGTTGGCCCAGTTTTTAACAGGTTCTAGAGCCTGGTGTAATATTTATATTGGTACCTCCTGTTAGGTAGAATTATTCCTCTCATGGGCACTGTCTCCTGAGTGAAGTTCATACTGTCATGGTATGCACAATATATCTCAGTTTGTTAAATTTACTTCCTTCTGGAATCCTGAGATATAATACATACAGCCAATCTATCACAGTGTTGTTTGAACACTTCCTTTAATTTATTTTATTTATCATGAACATTTATATCCCGCATAATCCCACCAAGGCAGGCTCTATGTGGCTTACAATGTTAGGTGAAAAGTACAACATAATAAATAGCAGTAGTGCAAAGCAGAGAATAGAGTACATGAGGGGAAGGGAGGGAAACAGCAGGGGAAAGGAAGACGAAGATGCAGAAGATCAAGCAGTTGAGGAGAATGATCGATCTCAAAGGTAGGTCTTCAAGGATTTCTTGAACAGACTGTGATCGGTCATCTCTTTTAACGTTGAAGGCAGAACCTTCCAGTAACGGGGACACTGGAAGCAAAATGAAGAGGCAAAGAGCAGCTTCTATCTTAAGTTCCTGCAGTTAGGAAAGTGGAGAATGAGGTAGGTGCGGGACGACTGCACGGAATTTCTGGGTGGGAGGTCGATCAGGCTGAACATGTAGACTGGAGCGTCCCCGTATACAATCTTGTAGGTAAGAGCACAGACTATGAATTCAATCCACTCTTTGATCGGGAGCCAGTGGAGCTTCTCACAAAGGGACGTTGCTGCCTCAAATCATAATGAAACCTGTAGCACCCAATCAAAGAGAAAACATTTCTTTCTCTTTTTGTCACATTTCTTGATATTTGAGGATCTTCACTCTACGCAGAATTTGCAAAACAAAATACTCACTTGGGGTATTTCTCCTTTACCATTAGTTCTGGATTTCTTGCATCCAGCTTTTTATTTGTTAAAATGGGAATGTTCCATTTTTCATAATTCTCTATGGATCGTAATCACAGTGCTTATCTCAGTGGCTTAGCCAGACCTGACACTTTGAGTGGGCCCAGAGCTAATATGGGTGGGCACTATGTATACAGGTATGAGTAGTGTTTCTTGGGATACTATAAAATAATGCCTTAGAATGAACAATGATGGATATCTAAGTAGTCTGCCCAACAGCTGCCCTGATCAACATAAACCATATACATACTTAATGAAAACAATGATGTTTTTAAATACTGTATAGTTACGTTATCCCATATCTTAAACTTGACCAGAAAAGGCAGCAGTGAATATAGACAACAAAAATACATATCCCATTGGAAAAGCCAGACAAGTCAGACTCAGAGACCACACAAACCACATACCAGCAGAATCTCTCACCTGCTTGGTCACATACAGAACATAGACCAACCCTAATCAATTACAGAATAAAGGACCAAAAATTAGAAATTATCTCATAGATTGGCATCAGCTCTTCCCTTCACCCCACCCAATTCATCCCTGTAGCCCACCATCAGCCCTTCCCTTCTCTATCCTACCCCCCCAATCCATCCCCGTAGCCCACCATCAGCCCTTCCCATCTCTACCCTACCCCCCAATTCATCCCCGTAGCCCTTCCTTCCATCAGCCCTTCCCTTCTCTATCTTACCCCCTAATCCACCCCCATATCCCATCATCAGCCCTTCCCTACCCACCAATTCATCCCCATAGCCCATCAGCCCTTCCCTACCCTACCCCCCAATCCACCCCCATATCCCATCATCAGCCCTTCCCTTCTCTACCTTACCCCCTAATCCACCCCCATATCCCATCATCAGCCCTTCCCTATCCTACCCTCCAAACCATCCCCATAGCCCATCAGCCCTTCCCTTCTCTACCCTACCCACCAATTCATCCCCGTAGCCCACCATCAGCCCTTCCCTTCTCTACCCTACCCCCCAATCCACCCCCATATCCCATCATCAGCCCTTCCCTACCCCCTAATCCACCCCCATATCCCATCATCAGCCCTTCCCTTCTCTACCCTACCCCCCCAATCCATCCCCATAGCCCACCATCAGCCCTTCCCTTCCCTATCCTACTCCCCAATCCACCCCCATAGCCCATCATCAGCCCTTCCCTTCTCTACCCTACCCCCCAATCCATCCCCATAGCCCACCATCAGCCCTTCCCTATCCTACCCCCCAAACCATCCCCCATAGCCCACCATCAGCCCTTCCCTTCTCTATCCTACCCATAGCCCACCATTATCTCTTCTCTTCCCCACCATCCATCCCAAGGCTAGTCATCAGCCCCAGTCTACATCCCATCCCTCCCTACCCACCCCCCATTAAAATTTGTTGTTGGTGGGTTTGTGGGTGGGGATCGGCTCTTCACTGCCTGGGAGGGGGGGGGGGGGAGATATATTTAATGATTAAACATATTTTCTCCCTAGGCAATGAAGAGACCACCCCCACCCAGAAGCCCACCACCATCATTACACTCAGTGTATATGTTAAAAAATGGGCAGCTGGGCTTAATTTTACCAAATTTGTGTGAAAGTGGCAGAAAGCACTGCTCTGTGCGCTGGGTCCCTTGGGGGTGGGGAGCTGGGGGCTAAATTTAAGGCTGATCCAGGTGGCGAGGGCCCAATACGTCTTCTCCTGCAGAGGAAACCCGGTGGCTGAACCACGGCACCAGCTACAGGGGCAGTGGGAGCACCGTGAGCGAGACAGACCCCGACGGAAGCAAGAGCAGCAGAGCACAGGCCTACGGTGCTAGAGCAGATGACTTCCTGACCCGGACCTGAACAAAAAAACAAATAAGACTCAAGAGCCTCCAGAGGACTAGAGTCTGGTGAGCTGCTATTTTTTCTGTCGGCTTTAAGCAAAATGCACGTGGCTAGCAGCTGCTGAGGTGGCTGTGCACGCCCACTGCAGCCTAACCGGCACCTAGAGGACCAGAACAAACTGTGTGGGCCTGAGCCCAGATTGGGCCACCGTAGCTATGCACCTGGCTTATCTGGTACACAAGGTCGGCTCAACCTATGGACCCAGAGCGCCAAAATCCCTGTCTGGTCTACCTTGAAACTCCTACAGGAATATATGCTGGCATGGGATTGTGGTGCTTTTTATCACCAGTGCCCTAAGCTAGTTCTTCACCTGGTCCAGCAGGAGGTGGGACTTGAGACAGAGGGGAAGATATTGGATCACCTGCACCAGGTGGGGGGAGGGGGGCATCACAGTCCCTTGAGCCAGCCCTGCAGGTACTGTGATGTTAGTATTTACAAAGTTTCCAGTGGATGACACAGAAATCTTCTGCCTCGGTATCCATTTCCAGCTTTTTTTTACAGAGCTTATAGTACATGTCTCCGTTTTACCAGTTTTTCTTTTTTTCTTATGCTTTATTCAAATTGCAAAGAAAATACAAACAATTGTACTGTAACAAGTCATGCATTGATACAGAATAGCATCAGTGATTGGTTTAGTAGCAATATAGATAACAGCACAAACTTCCTCCCCCCCTCCCCCTCCCAACTTGCTCAATTAAGGTAAACCGAAAGTATTCTTACAATATAAAGTTCACTGCAAGACAGTACCTCTCCACCTCTGGTACGGCTTCCATACTGCATAAAAGTGACCCATCCGATCGTGCTTCAATGTCGTTAGTTTGGACATCAGATATAAATAGTCTAGGTTTTGCATCACTTGTTCCTTATTAGGAGGCTCTAGCTTTCGCCAGGCAGCCGCCACGCAAAGGGAAGCTGCTGACACCACCAGCATCAGCAGTTGTCCTGTGATATCTTCACAATGTGCTGGATAGTCATTAAACAGGAAATTCAGAATACTTGGCACACAGTAGAGTCCTGTCATCTCGTGAAACATCTCTGCAATCATCAGCCAATAGGGCTGAATTTTGGGACAGAGCCACCAGATGTGTTCAAAAGAACCTTGAACAGAACAGCCTCTCCAACACTCTTTCTTCCCCGTGCCGAACATCTTATATAATCTGGCTGGGGTATAGTACCATTGGAATAGCATTTTATATCCATGGTTCAATATAGTTAGATGCAATGGTGGCTCTCGGTAGGCGCTTATAAATCCTATGCTACTGTTCGGTTGATAAAGGAACATTGAGCATTTTCTCCCACTTCTTCTCATATTGTTGGGATATAGGTTGACTAAATAACAATGCTCGATATAATCTAGAAATCAATCCTGTTCCAACTCCCATATGAAAAATTTTTAACAAACCTTGATCTCCCCGATCCCAATCAGGAAATACCCTTCTCTTCATAAAGTCATATAACTGCCCATAGAGAAAACCATCACCCTCCTTTAATCCATATCTTTCTTGTAGTACTGGAAAGGGGATCACTGTACCTCTAACCACTAAATGTCCTAACACCTTACAACCCTGTTTTGCTCATCTGTGAAAGGCTGGGCTGGTGCATCAAATCCAGAAGCATATATTATTGGTGTTGCTAAAAAATATTGTTGTTGATGGAAAAGTGTCTAAAGTGCATGAAGCTCCAAATGGTGCTCGTGTCATCCTACTTCTCAAGTTTTGCAATGAGAGCCACGGTACGTACTGCAATGGCATTTCCTGGAACAGATCTTGTGCTAAATGAACCCAGCATTTGTCCGGGAAGGCATGCCATTCAAAGAGAGCGACAAGCTAGGACGCTCTATAGCAAGTCAAAAAATCCGGGACCCCCATCCCTCCCTCTTCTCTAGGTACATGCATACGTTGCCTACACACTCGAGGTGGCTTCCGTTGCCAAATATATTGAAACACTTTCCTCTGCAGTTTGATCAAATAAGCTTTAGGGATAGGCAAGGGGAGGCTGGAAAAGTAATATAAAAGTCTTGGGAGCACATTCTTCACTGCACTGATCCTGCCCACCCAAGATAGGCCTAATCCCTCCCAGCGGTCTAAATCTTCCTTCACCTTTTTTAATAATGGCGGGTAGTTCAAAGAAAAAATGCAATCCAGGATGGAGGGAGGGATATAGAAGGGAAGGAGGGGAAGGTAGGGCAGGGAAGGATGGGGGGATTCCATGGAGGTGGGAAGGGGGAGGGGGAAGGATTGAAGATAGGTTCTTGGAATGTCAATGGGCTCAACAACCCTGGGACAAGAACAAGGGTATTGAAAGAATTAAACAGGTTGAGGTGGGAAGTGGTGTTTTTGCAAGAGACCCACTTAAGACCCAGAGATGGACACTTGCTACGGGGTAAAATGTACAAAGGGGTGGTGACACACCAAGCCACAGTGGGGAGCCAGGAAGAAAAGAGAGAAGGGTCAGATGATGATGGTGCTGAGAAGGAGAATGAATAAGTTAGAAAAGACCCACCAGAGAAATCCATCGGCAAAGGTATGGACTGAACTCAAAAAGATAAGGGGAGAGTTGGACCAGGCACAGATGGCTGAAATTGAATATATGAGAACGCGCCTTCATCAGCAGTACTTTGAATTTGCTAACAAATCAAGTACTATGCTAGCCAGATGTTTGAGAGCTAGGAGGGGCAAGTCAATGATACAAAAAATAAGAGATGAGAAGGGAGAATGGATGCATACAGATCAGGAAATAGCATTTTTTAAAGTATTACAAAGATTTACAGTGGGGGAAATAAGTATTTGATCCCTTGCTGATTTTGTAAGTTTGCCCACTGACAAAGACATGAGCAGCCCATAATTGAAGGGTAGGTTATTGGTAACAGTGAGAGATAGCACATCACAAATTAAATCCGGAAAATCACATTGTGGAAAGTATATGAATTTATTTGCATTCTGCAGAGGGAAATAAGTATTTGATCCCCCACCAACCAGTAAGAGATCTGGCCCCTACAGACCAGGTAGATGCTCCAAATCAACTCGTTACCTGCATGACAGACAGCTGTCGGCAATGGTCACCTGTATGAAAGACACCTGTCCACAGACTCAGTGAATCAGTCAGACTCTAACCTCTACAAAATGGCCAAGAGCAAGGAGCTGTCTAAGGATGTCAGGGACAAGATCATACACCTGCACAAGGCTGGAATGGGCTACAAAACCATCAGTAAGACGCTGGGCGAGAAGGAGACAACTGTTGGTGCCATAGTAAGAAAATGGAAGAAGTACAAAATGACTGTCAATCGACAAAGATCTGGGGCTCCACGCAAAATCTCACCTCGTGGGGTATCCTTGATCATGAGGAAGGTTAGAAATCAGCCTACAACTACAAGGGGGGAACTTGTCAATGATCTCAAGGCAGCTGGGACCACTGTCACCACGAAAACCATTGGTAACACATTACGACATAACGGATTGCAATCCTGCAGTGCCCGCAAGGTCCCCCTGCTCCGGAAGGCACATGTGACGGCCCGTCTGAAGTTTGCCAGTGAACACCTGGATGATGCCGAGAGTGATTGGGAGAAGGTGCTGTGGTCAGATGAGACAAAAATTGAGCTCTTTGGCATGAACTCAACTCGCCGTGTTTGGAGGAAGAGAAATGCTGCCTATGACCCAAAGAACACCGTCCCCACTGTCAAGCATGGAGGTGGAAATGTTATGTTTTGGGGGTGTTTCTCTGCTAAGGGCACAGGACTACTTCACCGCATCAATGGGAGAATGGATGGGGCCATGTACCGTACAATTCTGAGTGACAACCTCCTTCCCTCCGCCAGGGCCTTAAAAATGGGTCGTGGCTGGGTCTTCCAGCACGACAATGACCCAAAACATACAGCCAAGGCAACAAAGGAGTGGCTCAGGAAGAAGCACATTAGGGTCATGGAGTGGCCTAGCCAGTCACCAGACCTTAATCCCATTGAAAACGTATGGAGGGAGCTGAAGCTGCGAGTTGCCAAGCGACAGCCCAGAACTCTTAATGATTTAGAGATGATCTGCAAAGAGGAGTGGACCAAAATTCCTCCTGACATGTGTGCAAACCTCATCATCAACTACAGAAGACGTCTGACCGCTGTGCTTGCCAACAAGGGTTTTGCCACCAAGTATTAGGTCTTGTTTGCCAGAGGGATTAAATACTTATTTCCCTCTGCAGAATGCAAATAAATTCATATACTTTCCACAATGTGATTTTCCGGATTTAATTTGTGATGTGCTATCTCTCACTGTTACCAATAACCTACCCTTCAATTATGGGCTGCTCATGTCTTTGTCAGTGGGCAAACTTACAAAATCAGCAAGGGATCAAATACTTATTTCCCCCACTGTATATACAGCACCGGCAGGGGAACGGAGGGAAAATATATCTCGATATCTGGATCAGATCCCCCTGCATAAATTGAGCGAGGAGGAGAGTCAGAGGATGGGGGAACCTATAGGACTGGGGGAAATACAGGGGGTTATTAAAAATCTCCCTAATGGAAAGGCCCCTGGGTTAGACGGCTTCACGGCCCGGTTCTATAAGTATTTTGAGAGCTTGGTAGCCGTATGCTCAGGAGGAGTTTTAGAAGGAGGGGAGCTCCCAAGATCCAAGATGGAGGTGGGAGTGGTGGTTCTACCTAAACCTGGAAAAGACCCGACTAGGTGCGGGTCCTATAGACCAATATCCCTATTAAATGTAGACGCAAAAATTATTGCTAAAGTGCTAGCAAACAGACTGAGCAGACTGTTGCCGAAATTAGTCCACACGGACCAAGCGGGATTTATACCAGGGAGACAAGTGGGGGACAATATTAGGAGAACGCTACATTTGCTATGGAAGGCCCAAAAGTCGGAAGAAGGACTGGCAATACTATCGATGGATGCGGAAAAGGCGTTCGATAGGGTAAACTGGGGGTTTCTGCGGGAGGTGTTGGACTAGGAGGGAATTTTAGTTTATGGGTTGATGCTTTGTATAGGAGCCCGAGAGCCTGTCTGAATATTAATGGGAGTTACTCCTCCTTCTTTCCGATAAGTAGAGGGACTAGACAGGGGTGCCCGCTGTCCCCACTTCTGTTTGCTTTATATATAGAGCCGCTAGCAGAAAGGATTCGGGAGCATCCATGGATGAGAGGGATGAGGATAGGAGAGAGAGATCATATAGCGTTATTTGCGGATGATATGTTACTGTACGTGAAAGACCCGGGAGGGACACTGGCTGTGATTCAAGACATTTTTGAGGAGTATGGTACATATGCAGGGCTGAAGATAAATATGGAAAAGAGTGAGATGATGGGAATATCGCTACGCAAAGAGGAAGAGTCAAGGGTGAGTGACAGGTATGAGTTTAAATGGACGCCACAAAACATTCGTTATTTAGGGATACAGGTACCAGGGAACTTGGATAGGGTATTTCAACTTAATTATGGCTGTTTACAGGAACAGATAAGAAATGATCTATTGAGATGGAAAAATAAATGGTTGTCTTGGTGTGGGAGAATGGCAGTGATTAAAATGAATGTGCTCCTGCGCATATTGTTCTTATTTCAAGCACTACCTATAGTGGTACCGAAACCATTTCTTAGGAGGCTACAAGGTTCTTTAATGAACTTTATATGGGGAAACAAGAAACCGCGAATGGCACAAAGAATATTATGGGGAGAGGTGGGGCAGGGGGGGGAGGGCGGTCCCAAATCTCGAGTGGTATTATTGGGGAGCCCACATGAGGATGATTTTAGATTGGAAGAGGGGGAGGGAGAAACCGGCGGTCCAGGTGGAACAGTCATATTGGCCACAGAGAAGCTTGAGATCATTGTTGTGGACGACAGAATTAATAGGGAAAGGACAACAGGGGGAAATTAGCCCATATCCAAGGCATTTAGTCGAATTATGGGGGAACATAAGGAAATGGTGGGGATGGAAAGAAGGAGTATCCTCAATGGCTTCTATAAGGTGGGAACCTAAGTTTGGGGTGGGCAGGGAAAATGCCACTTTTGCAAGATGGGAGCAGAAGGGAGTGGTGAAATTTCAGGATGTGCTGCATGGGAGTGGAATGTGGAGCTCTGAGGAGGTGTGTACCCGATATGGGATCTCTGAGGGACAGAGATTTGCATACATGCACGTAAAACATTTCATAGTCAAAAAGGGGTGGAGGAGGGGCTATCCAAGGGAAAAGAAAAGTCTACAGAATCTATGGATATTATTGAGGAGAGTCCCAAAGGCCATATCAGTAATCTACCAGTTTCTCCAAGGGGACAAGGATAAAAAATACCCATTTCAGGAAACCTGGGAAAGGGATCTGCAATGTCAATTTACAGAGCGGGAATGGGAAGTTATATGTGGGGAAGTACAAAAAGCCTCAGTTTGTGTGTTAATACAAGAAAATGCATATAAAGTGTTATCATGATGGTACTACACCCCAGAGAGGCTAAAGAAGATGTATTCAGGAGCATCAGATGTGTGCTGGAGATATAGCCTTGTAGCGCTATAGAAATGCTAAATAGTAGTAGTAAAGGCACTTTTCTTCATGTGTGGTGGACATGTGCTGGGGTGGTAGTATTTTGGCAGGCAGTGATGAAAGCGCTGGCCAGGACAATGGGAGCTTCATTGGTGTGTGGCCCATGGCAGTGTTTACTGGGATTGTATAATGAGCGAGAGGTGTGGGAAGAGAGCAAACTGATGCAGTGGGGATTAGCAGCGGCTAAGTGTCTTATTGCGAGCTGCTGGAAATCAATAGACCCCCCAAATATAGGGGATTGGAAGGCTAAAGTGAGACTTCTGTGGCATATGGAGCGTCTAACAGTATATAGAAGGGAAGAGTGCTTCAACGTAAAAGGGGTTGGGCAAGACTTCAAAAGTTCACTGAGGGACTTTAAGGGGTTGAGGACACATTCCAGGGAGGGGGGATAGGTAGAGGAGATAGAGGGAGGGTAACATTCAGGGAATAAGGGTTGAAGGGGAGTGGGGGGGGTGAAGGAGGAGATGGGAAATGATAAGGGGCAAGGTAGATCTCACCACCTGTGTTTAGACAGGCGAAAAGCAAAGTTGGGGATAATTAGAGAGGAACATGGCTGGAGGGTACTGTATTTAGAGAATGGAGGGAAATTTACAAGATATGTTAATGTTGGTATTACAAGTTAGTTGGACAGTCAATATGTGGAGATTATGAAACGAAATGCAACTATACAGTGGTGTATATTGAATGGTCTGACTGTTACAAATGTTTATAAATATGTTAAAACATTCAATAAAAACTTAAAGTAAAAAAAAAAATGCAATCCAAATCAGCTGGTATTAAAACTCCCAAGAGAGATGGGACGATAAGAACTACACTCGACTGGGTCTTTCCCCAGTTTATGTAACAAGGCTACTCCTGCCTGCCTAAACGAAAGTGGTAATTGGGACTCTGTCAGCAAAAAATTATAGCAATGAGTAAGGGGCTCTATCAAAATGGGTGCAAATTTTTTATAAAAAAAGTTGGAAAAGCCAACTAATCCAGGGGCCTTATATGTTGGGAGGCGAGCTATTGCTTCTGCCACTTCATCTAATGATATAGGAGCTGAGAGCTGTAAGTCAGCGCTAGGCGGTAGGGTAGGTAAGGAAATTCCTTCTATATAGTCTACCTCAGCATTTGTCACCCCTTGGTCTTTGGCATATAGTTTCTCGTAGAAACGAACAAACTACCGACCTATGGCATCCTCGCTCTGTACTACCTCCCCCTCTAGGGTCTTCACCTGTAAGATTGTGTTGTGAGCACTCTGTTTCCGAATTTTTTGTCACCAATAGTCGCCCTGCCTTGTAGCCTCCTGCAAAATATTTTGGCCTCACCTGCTGAAGAGAGGTTGCTATATCCTCCAAGTCCAACTCCCACAGCTCTCTCCGACAGACACTGAGTTAATTGTTGGCGAATTCTATCTCGTGATGGTTGAGCTCTATAAGCTCTTTCTAGCTCTCCCAGCCGCTGACTAAGCTTTAAACGAGGTTGACATTTCATCTTAGTGCAGAAGGCCTGCTTTGATATGCAAAGACCACGTGCAAAGGCCTTAAAACGCTCCCAAATATTTACAGGGCTTGCTGTACCTTCATTCCTCAAGAAAAAGTTCCAAAACTCAGTGTTATTAATAATAATCATCATCATTTATAATCGCTGTACATATTATTATATGCAGTTACTTTATGATTAAACACTGCAATACTTAATCTCTGTCTCTGCCCGACAATTTTGGGGCACAGATCGTAGACGTCTACCCGGCACCAGTCCTACTTCCCAACTACTGGAGTTGCTTTCGAAGTCCACTCCAGCCTTGATCATCTGTTTTTGCCATTTACAGGACCCAGACCTGGCATCGGTCTTATTTCCCAACCTCTGAAGCTGCCATCAAAAGCTCACTCCAGTTATCAGGTCATTTAAATTTTGCTTTAATTAGATGCCATCCTTTTTGTATATACTAATCCTCTGTGTTTATTCCACGCATTCTGGAATTTCCTCACCAGTTTTGTAGGTAATGCTTCAAATTCCTTGCCCATTCCACCCCCATCTAATTCACCCTTTCTACTCACCCATTATGAAATCTGTATGCGAGTCATTGTCAGAAGGATAATCTGGGTAAATTAAAGCTTTATTGCAAAAGTTTTTTATACAGTGCCCTGCCAGCTGAGACACTGCATGCTACTCACCTCTCCGGGTTTGTGACACATGCTGCATTTAATGATATCTGAGGGATCAGATGTCTGTGATGCAGGTTTCTGCTGCTGTGCTTCGTATAAGGAGAGACAGGCAGAAGTACAAAACTCACGAAAAGAACCTCCTGATCCAGTCTGTGCCATAACAGATTCTCTACTGTTCACAATTTCCCTAAGACAAATGAGAAAGCAAAGGATCAGCACAGAGGACGGGTCATTTCCCTGAAGAATGAACAACAAAATGAGCATTTCCATAGTCTGTTATTGAGATAGACGCTGGAAAACCACTGCTTGTCCCTGGGATCAGTAACATGGAAAGTTTCTGCCAGGTACTTGGGACCTGGATCGGCCACTGCTGGAAGCAGGATACTGGGCTAGATGGACCATTGATCTGACCCAGTATGGCTATTCTTATGTTCTTACATCCTTATCAGCATAAATTACATGAGTATTATGTATTGCTCCATTCCTGAATGATCTGGGGATAGAAAAAACACTTGGCATTCAAATAACTCAAAAGGTATTTAAAAAATGCAGATGAGTCCTATGTAGTTCAATGGAAAGACTTTTAGAAAGAGGGTTATGACATGGCTGAAAGGGAAGGAAACAACAGAAGAAACTTTTCTTCAAAGAAAAGTTGATGGAAATCAAATGCAGCAATACAATTCAAAAATGGCCAGGGTAAGCGGAAGTTCTGAAGATGCTAGAATGAAAGCAAACAGTCTGTATTAAGAATGAACTCAGAGTCCTTCTCGGACATCAAATTTGAAGCTGAACATTCATATGCACTTACCCACATAGCAGCATCTGCTGAAAATCACCCCAGCACGAAGCAGAATGAGGACAGCAATAACATTTACTCAAAACGAGGCTCCTGGTCGTTTAAATCACCTGTCTGGGGGGTATTTTCAGCAGCACTTAACCACATTAGCACCCAAGCTATTTTGGGGGTGTTCCAGGAGTGGAGTGTTTATGCGGTTCTTCATAGCCAGTTACTCGGCTATATTTTTACCGGCTCCATATACCTGGAAATTCAATGGCCCAGCTCTGAATTTCCAGGTATAATGCCAGGTGCGGGCAGCAAAACCTGATTGCCGCCGGCTGAATATCAGGCCCTAAGTTAATTAGATGCATTACGGCCATACCAAGCATCACTTACGTCTTAACCTGTTTTAAAGGGCAACAACCTGTGTTACACTACCATAACACACATTACTTTAGATATTATAAGATAAACAGTAATGAGATGAAAAGCAGGCAAAACATCTCATTACTACAAGTTGAATAATACAGCTTTGCCTTATTCCTGGAAAAATAAAGCCAGCAAAAAGGCTGGCTGGGAGCACCACAGCCCAATGCTCAAGAACAGTTTCTTAAAAGGGGTTAGCCAATCATAAAATAAGCTTCCCCTTCCATCACCCCAGCCCCTTTCAACATAACCTCCCAAAGACCCCCTGGTCCTACCCTGCACAGTCCCTGGACTCTAGTGGAGTCAAGGCAAGAATAATACCCAGTAGCTCTTGACCCTGCTGCTGCTGTCAGGTCCAAAATGGTCCCAGCAACCCTAGTGGCAGTTTCAGTAGCTAGGCCCCTGGCGGTAGTACCACAAAACTACCAATAGGGGGTCTTGAACTTGGAGCCAACGACAGGAACAACTGGGAATTGCACATGTCCCGAGACAACTATTCCTCAGGGATTTTGCGAGGTAGGCCTGGAGGAAGTGGGGGAGCATTGGCACGATTGGCTTGGGAGCATCAGTACTGAGATTTTGCAGGTTAGTTATTCTCATGGGAAATTAAGATGCAGTAAATACTGGACTTTTACTGCATCTTAATAACTACCCACTTTAGTCCACTACATAGGTAACCATCCAGATAGTGGCACTGGTCATCGCTCTATTCAAATATTCATCACTAGCCACTGCCTAGATACCGGCACTCAGTATCTGGATTTCTCTGGCTACTGCACTTGCCATTAAAACAAAAAAAAAAACCACCAATCATAGCGGCTGAACACTGACCTATTTCGCTATGAACAACAGAGACTAAGAGTCACAAGATTTGCTTGGGGCATTCCAGTGTTGCATTTTTGGTGTAACTGGTTAAGTCAGACTGCAGAAATACTTTTAACCCAGATTTCAAGAAATCCCAGATGCAGGTGACCACAACTAGAAATTTCCACCTGGTGCCTGAGAGTTGTGTGTCCCATTTGAGGCTGCAGCCAGAGCAAGAATATTGTCCTTTCTGTAGTGTACAGACTCATTCAGAGCCACAAGGTGTAGGAAGGAAAAAGATCCTGCATTGCAGACAGTAAGGTGTGGATCAGTGGTGAAGAAGGATGAAGCTAGGAGGTGGCTGGCTGGCTGGTTTGTTTGCTAGGGTAGGGGCTGGAGTATGGATGACGGGCTTGCTGGGTCAGGAATAGGGTCTGGCTGGCTGGAGTATGGATGCCTGGCCTGCTAGGTCAGGGTCTGGCTTCCTGGGGTAGAGGCTGGAGTATGCATGACTGGCTTGCTAGGTCAGGAATAGGGTGTGACTTGCTGGGGTAGAAGCTGGGGTATGGATGATTGGCTTGCTGGATGGTGAGGGCTAGCTAAAGTTGAGAAGTTGAGATTGGAATTAGGAGCTGGTGGGGGGGGGGGGGGGGAGAGCCTGAGTTGGAAGGGGTGCTACTAGCTGTGAGTTTCTGCCAGTGGCCTGCAAGGGTATATTACGAGCCTGATTCACTAAGCTCTCCTTTCCCTTGGACAAAGAATGGGACAATAGCCTCAGTAAACCAAGCTCTAAAGGAGTTGCAGTAGATCTCAAAAGAGACCCCTTGTCCACTCCAACTCAACATCAGTGGAGGCAATTGTGGGGGGGAGAGGGTCCCAGCCACTGGCTGGTTTCTAAAGCCAAAGAAAATTACTCAAGACTTTCACTGACTGCTTCTATTGAGTGGTAGGACTTAACCTGCTAATTCCAGAAATAACTGGCTGATGTTACCCAGATATGCTTTATGTTAACTGGCCTTGGTCTGCTGAATACTGGCCCCATAATAACTTATTTCTTCTGCTATCCAACTAGAGCGGGGGGGGGGGGGGGGGGGGGGCAACCTCAGTCCTCAAGGGCCACAACCCAGTCAGGTTTTCAAGATTTCCACAATGAATAGCATGATGTCTATTTGCACAAAATGGAAGCAGTATATGCAAATCAATCTTATACATATTCATTGTGGAAATCTTGAAAACCCAACTGGGTTGTGGCCCTCAAGGACCGTGGTAGCCAAAAAAAGATGCACTACTTTCACCCAAACCAGACAGGAGCCCAAATTTTAAAAATATATAATTTAATTCATCATCAGGCTTGTTTCTGGGCTTTCATGGGTGTGATGAATATTAGTCTTAGTCTCTGGTGAGGAACCATTTGCACATAAACTTTCTGGGGAACATCCCCATGCTGGTTTATGTATGTGAAAAGTGATATTTAAGCTGTATGGGGCAGAAATGTGGGAGAAGGATTAGAAATTGAGGAACAAAAATGAACTGTAAACTGTAAGGATATCAGATAATCTCAGTGGAAAGACAAGAGAAGACAGTGACGGACACTAATGGAAGAAAAGGGAGGAACACATACTTTTTGCAGAAGGCACAGATCTTCCTAGACAGTGGCTTCTTGGAAAAGGCAGTGAGACATGCAGACGAGCAGAAGAGCTGAGGCTGCCCCTTGCGCTGGTATGCAGTCTGTCCCTTCTGTAAAGGCGTCCGGCAGTATGCACATGTCATCTTAGTTATGGTAGAACGAGCAGAACGCTGCGCCATCTGTGTACGTAGAGACATGCGTGTCGGCCTCCGGGAGCGAAAAGGAACAAAGTCTTCATCATTAGGATCATCTACCATAGCATCCGAGTCCTCATCAGACAGCTGCACTGCAAGGGGTGGAACAGGCAATTAGAACTATGGGAAAGAGGACCATAAGAAAGACAAAAGGAGGGAAATGGGAAATTCAAAGAAAAAAGTACAGAAATCAATAAAAACATGTGAAGAGAACCAGAATTCCAGAAGGCAATTAAAAAAAAAAAAAAAAAAGATAAGCCCTGGTACTTTAAATTCCTCTCCACTGGCTACATTTTGTCCAGACAAATGTCTGCCCATGTACAATTTACCTGGATTAAAGTGGGCCATTAGCCAAAGAGCTATCCTAAAGTTATCTGCATACATTGGTCAGCACACCTTTCCATTAACACTGAATATTTAGATAAACTTATCTGTGCAAATTTTCTGCTCCACAGCGTTTTGCATATGAACCTGCAACTTATTTGTAACAGGTGCTCTCCAGAGACGCAGGATAATTAGCCACAGAAGAGGTAACATCATAAAAAAAGCTCAGAAAAATTTTAAGAGCACATGTAATAATCATTGGCAGAATAACATTGATCATACGAGGTGTCAGTCCCAAGTGATTACTCCAAATAATTGGGAGAAAGAAAATATCGTCAAGTACCAAGAAACGCAGTCTGAGACCAAGAAACTGTGGCAGAAGAATACAGAAATATTTCCCATCGTCATTTCGGAAACCAAAGGCCTGATTAAATGGAATTTTCTGCCTATTCATATTATATGTTATGTACTCTGGAAGGAAGCTCTCTTTGGTACGATGCAAGTACTACAGCAATCATTAGTGGAAAATGTGAGAGCATGGGATCATACTACACATGTCTTGGCTTAGGAGCAAGATGCATTACTGTCCTATGTCATATGCAACACTAATTCATTTGCAAGCACTGTCCCCAGTAAAGCCTAGAAAGGTTTTCATGAGTGATGATTGTGTGCAGCCCAGACAAGCACATTTCAGTTTTATATCTAAGCTTAAAGGGTAGACTGAGAAAGTTGTATGTGCTGGATTAGCCTCCAGTCCACAGAGAACATCTATTCCAGGTAATTTTTCCCCACTGACAAGCAGGATGAATCGGCCACAATTTAAGAAACCCTAGATAAGGGCTGTCTTCCAACAAAATAACCACCACAAATAAGATAATTTTAAGAAGACAAAACAAAACAAAAAAAAAAAATCTAAGAAGAAAAATGACAACCCAAATAAAAATGGTTCCTAGATTATGACCCTTAAAAAGAGGTCCCAGAGAATAGACTGTCCAAACCTACTGTCAAGCCAGAAACTCTGAGAGATTTAAATGACTGAAGAGGAATCCCATTGAAGCAGACCATTGGTTGAAATACGATCATGTCAAGTTGGGAGTTTTGGACTGTGAATTACACTGCGACTTCTGCAAATTTGAGCTAAGTATTTGTTGGTATACGAGTTGAAAGTATATTTTGTATGGACTGTTTTATAAGAATGTTGGACTTATAAGAAAAAACATCATTGAAAATTTTGCACTGGGAGGTTTGGACCGAGGATGAAAGTGGATTACAAGGTTATAAATTTGCTGGCTGTTATCAGTATAGAGCTTCTTTAGTTTGATGGTCCAGCCTCTCACATGTTTGGTGGAAGTCTCCTTAGTTTTACATTTAGAAAATAGGCACCTTTTGGACTTCTCAAATAGGTCTCCTGCTATAAAATCAGGCCCTCTAGACATGTCCGTCCAGAGTTCGACCTATCCAAGCAATCTGCTAACCAATTAGCAAGGGTTCTTTTGGCTGCAATAATCCTAGTAGAGCAACTCGAGGAAAGGAGGACTCAACTAGAGATCAATTTTTGTCAACCTACAAATTGGACACAAAACACTGCTCAAGGGAAATTATTATACCAAAAGAGGAAAGAGCCTCAGAACTAGACAAAGACACTCTGCACCTTACTGTCTTTACATTCAATCATAGGCAAAAAAACTTCCTTGGGAATCAATGAATTTCAATCAATATCTTATATAATCAATTTCTCGCTTTTCAAAAACATTTTATTACGAAGGAACTTAGCTGTTAGAGAGCATATCCAGTCCACCCGACAGCCAATATTTTGCAGCTTCAGAATTGGATAAGCTAAAAGCTGGAAGTTTGAGACATGGTCTGACTTAAAAACCCTGAAGCAGTGGCAGAGAAACTGTGAAGTTGCAAAACGCTGGCCACCAATACGCTTTTTGACAGCTAAGTTACTTTGATTAAAAATTTTACAAAAACAAAAAAGTGAAATACACAGAAGGGCATTTTCAATATGACGTCCAAAATCTGAATAAGAAAGAAGGTCATTTTCAAACAAGAAAAAAAGTCTTTCTTCTTTTTTTTATTTTTAATACTGCAAAAACAAATGGTCATTTTTCAGCCAAAACTGAAAGTCTAAAATTTAAATAATCTTTTGACCAACCAAAATCAGGCAGAAAAAACATTTTGGTAAATGAGTTTATCTTGTTGGGTAGACTGAATGGACCGTACAGGTCTTTATCTGCCATCATTTACTATGTACATAAATACATAAGTAATGCCACACTGGGAAAAGACCAAGGGTCCATCGAGCCCAGCATCCTGTCCACGACAGCGGCCAATCCAGGCCAAGGGCACCTGGCAAGCTTCCTAAACGTACAAACATTCTATACATGTTATTCCTGGAATTTTGGATTTTTCCCAAGTTCATTTAGTAGTGGTTTATGGACTTGTCCTTTAGGAAACCGTCTAACCCCTTTTTAAACTCTGCCAAGCTAACCACCTTCACCACGTTCTCTGGCAAATTCCAGAGTTTAATTATGCGTTGGGTGAAGAAAACTTTTCTCCTATTTGTTTTAAATTTACTACACTGTAGTTTCATCGCATGCCCCCTAGTCCTAGTATTTTTGGAAAGCGTGAACAGACGCTTCACATCCACCTGTTCCACTCCACTCAATATTTTATATACCTCTATCATGTCTCCCCTCAGCCATCTCTTCTCCAAGCTGAAAAGCCCTAGTCTCCTTAGTCTTTCTTCATAGGGAAGTCGTCCCATCCCCGCTATCATTTTAGTCGCCCTTCGCTGCACCTTTTCCAATTCTACTATATCTTTTTTGAGATGCGGCAACCAGAATTGAACACAATACTCAAGGTGCGGTCGCACCATGGAGCGATACAACAGCATTATAACATCCTCACACCTGTTTTCCATACCTTTCCTAATAATACTCAACATTCTATTAGTTTTCCTAGCCGCAGCAGCACACTGAGCAGAAGGTTTCAGTGTATTATAGACGACGACACCCAGATCCCTTTCTTGGTCCGTAACTCCTAACGTGGAACCTTGCATGACGTAGCTATAATTCGGGTTCTTTTTTCCCCACATGCATCACCTTGCACTTGCTCACATTAAACATCATCTGCCATTTAGACGCCCAGTCTCCCAGTCTCGTAAGGTCCTTCTGTAATTTTTCACAATCCTCTTGCGAGTTAACGACTTTGAATAACTTTGTGTCATCAGCAAATTTAATTACCTCGCTAGTTACTCCCATCTCTAAATCATTTATAAATATATTAAAAAGCAGCGGTCCTAGCACAGACCCCTGAGGAACCCCACTAGCTACCCTTCTCCATTGTGAATACTGCCCATTTAATCCCACTCTCTGTTTCCTATCCTTCAACCAGTTTTTAATCCACAATAGGACATTTCCTCCTATCCCATGACCCTCCAATTTCCTCTGTAGCCTTTCATGAGGTACCTTGTCAAACGCCTTTTGAAAATCCAGATACACAATATCAACCGGCTCCCCTTTGTCCACGTTTGTTTACTCCTTCAAAGAATTGAAGTAAATTGGTCAGGCAAGATTTCCCCACACAAAAGCTGTGCTGACTTGGTCTCAGTAATCCATGTCCTTGGATGCGCTCTGTAATTTTGTTTTTAATAATAGCCTTTACCATTTTTCCCGGCACCAACGTCAGACTCACCGGTCTATAATTTCCCGGATCTCCCCTGGAACCTTTTTTGAAAATTCGCGTTAAATTGGCCATCCTCCAATCTTCCAATACCACGCTCGATTTTAAGGATAAATTGCATATCGCTAACAGAAATGTCCAAATGCAAAACGCACAAAAAAAATCAAGCCACTGGGATGTAGGAGCCAGCATTTTTAGTAGACTAGTCCCTAGACATCCCAAGACAGCAATAGGGTACCCTAGGGGACACTGCAGTGGACTTCATAAAACGCTCCCAGGTATACATCTCACCACTGCTCCCTTATCTTGTCTGCTGAGCCCCCCCCCCCCCCCCCAAAAACCCACTACCCCCAACTGTACACCACTACCATAGCCCTTTGAGGTGAAGGGAGCACCAATATGTGGGTACAGTGGGTTTCTGGTGAGTTTTGGAGGGCTCACAGTTTCCTCTGCAAGTGTAACAGGTAGGGGGAGGTATGGACCTGGGTCCACCTATCTGTGGTGCACTGCACCCACCACTGGACTACTCCAGGGACCTGCATGCTGTTCTAACAGACCCGAGTATGATATCCGAGGCTGGCAAGTAACGTTTTAAATCACATCTTTTGGGAGGAGTAAGGAAAGGTTATCCCTCATTCCCTCCAGTGGTAATCTGGTCATCTAGGGCACCTTTTGTGCCTTATTCGTTATAAAAATAGGTCTAGCTCAAAATGTCCTGGACGGTTTTGTTTTGTTCCATTATGGCTGAAAAATGTCCAAGTGTTAGGAATGCCCAGATCCCACCCTTAACAAGCCCCTTGTGATTTGAACGCACTTCTGACGGACTTCATAGAAAAACGTCTAAAAATTGGTTTTGAAAATTCCAATTTGGACTTTTTTTGTGAGAAAAACATCCAAATGCAGATTTATGCCACTTTTTGGACGTTTTTCTCTTTTTAAAATGAGCTCCATAGTGGGGTTTTTTTTTAAAGCAAGACATGAGATATTGATTGAAATTCATTGATTCCCAAAGAGGTTTTTTATGCCAATGACTGAATGTAAAGGCACAAAGGTAGAGTGCCTACATCTAGTTCTGAGGCTTTTCCTTCCTTTGGAATAATAGTTTTCCTTGAGCAGTGTTTTGTCCAATTTGGAGATTGACAAAAAATTCATTTGTGTAATAATCCCAAGCCTGTTGGGACAAAAGGCACAAAAAAGCAATGTGTAAATTTTTCTAAGGTCTTTAGTCCTCTCTCTTGAGAGAACACAAGAGCTCTCTTGAAATCTCAGGTTCAGAGTTCAGTTTATTTGATATACTACCTACATAAAACTGCTCATCCTTGTAAGCATGTGATCTTGAAAAAGATACTGGTTGAACCACAAGCTGATTAAAGTGGAAATATGATACCACCTTAGGAAGGGACTTATGACAAAAAGCGCATCAATCTTATAATAAAAGTTTAATATAAGGTAATTGATCACTATGGCCTAGAACTCGCCAGCACCAAAAAGGTGAACTTCTAGGATGCAAGAGAAGTTGAAGGCGTCAAGGAGTCCCCGTGGCCTACATTTGTCTCCTTGAGATGCCTCCTTGGTGGCCTATGTAGTCAATCCATCGACATCGTGGGTCAGGTACGGGTCAATCTTCAGTTGGGTAAGATGAAAATCTAGCACCCAATCATTGTGACCAATATTCAGGGAGCGAACTCTTGTTGGGCAAAAAACTTGTAAGGAGGTTCTGACCCCTCCTGGATTATATTCAGGAGATAATGCAGACCCAGGTTAATCATCCTATTCCATATGGGCAAGTAAGACACGTTAAAGGAACTAGTGGGTCTTGTCAAGTTGAATGGCAAAGGAATTTGTCTGCATTAACTTTAAAATGCCAGCTGACCTGCCTTCTGGCACTCAAACCAGAGACTGACCCAGGTCAGTCTGGTCAGGGGAATATGGTGAGTGTTCCAAAAAGGGGCAATATCCGATGTGACCATGGGTCCAGATATTCTCTCAGTGAGGCTGAGTCTAGAACTTGGTCAAGTAGTAGCAAGGGAAATCCCAAGTCTGAGTCATTCTGAATGATCTCCGCCCTCACTAATCACCCACTGATGACACGTGAAATAATCAGGGGAAGCTGTGTTACAAATGGATGTGATACTAGGGAATGACTGGAAGGTAAAAGCTAAGTTGCTTGCACCTAGTGATGCATCTCTCGTTACCACCACCCTTGCTCGCCAAATCAAAGAGCAAGGGCCCACCTGTCATGCAAAACATCTTCTTGTGCCTGGCTTGGGGGTTAAGCATGTCCTGGGAATCATAGGTGTTCCTGTGTGAATGGGGAAGAGTTTGTGCACAATTGTTATATTGAGCAAAACCTCCAACAGCTGCTCCTGCTGGGATTGGACTGTCTTGTATAGTTGGGAGCAATAGTCTATATCTTGCACAATATTCTGGGGAGTAGACTGGAAAGTGACCCAGTGGGCCTGTCAGGAACTCAGAGAGAGCCCTTGCATCCATCCAAATGATATCACAAATGTGCGAGGTTGAGAGCACCCAAGACGTTACAATACCTGGAGCTGTGCAGGACTTTCTTTTAAAGCTCCGTATTTACCCAGGCCATCAAGCCCTTGATAAAGTGGCTTTCTTCAACCCAAACACCCAATTTTGGGAATTGGGATTAACTACTTGTGCAGTGCTATATACTGTACTGCTCCCTCAGGTTCTTGCAGCCCAAATACATGACCCTGCATTTTTTTTTAGTCTTAAATCTTAGCTGCCAATTTTACACCACTCTTCAAGCTTTACTAGATCCCTCCTCATGTTATTCACACCCAGGTGCATCTATCCTATTACAGACTACCATCTGCACTCTGCAAAGATGCAAACCTTACCAGACAGCCCTTACGCATTATCGCTTGCAAAAATATTGAAGAATGGACCATGAATTATTCCTTGCAGAATACCACTGCTAACATTCCTTTCCTCAGAGTTACTACTACCCTCTGTTGCCTTCCATGCAACCATTTTCTAACCCAGTTAGTCACTTTAGGGTCTATACTGAGGGCACTCAGTTTATTTATAAGTTGCCTACATGTAACCATGTCTAAGGCTTTACTGAAATCTGAGTACACAAGGGAAATTCTCTGAGTGTTACCTATCTAAGGCCTAGAGGGTGCCTATTCTATAAAAGAAAGTAAAAGTCTACTTTCCTTTTTATAATATATTGAGCCTACAAATAGGTGGGAAAATGTGGGGTACAAATGTAACAAAAAAATAATACTAGTGTAACAGCTAAAATAAGCACCTAAATGCTAGAGCCACACAATACATGCTGCATGTTATTTATGTTTTGGAATTTACACACATATGTGCATACATACTAAGGTAAATATATATCACTATTCCTATCATTTATGCATGTAAATGTAAGTACTAGTTTATAGAATTGCCCCAGCTACGTCTAGCGCTCTTCATTGATTCAACTCTCTGGTTACCCAATTTGAAAATAACTCAGATTCATCTAGTGAAACCATGCTGTCCTTGGGTTCTGCAATCCTTTGGATTCCAGAAATCGAACTATCCTCTGTTTTAGAAGCGTTTCCATGGCCTGTAGTTCTCAACCTTCTTCCACTTTTGGGGAGAAGGTCCACATCTGCCCTTCTCCAGAACCACTCTAAAGAAGCACTGAAAAGCTCAGATAGTAGAGCTGCCAGAACTTTGTTTTGGGATCTTGAAAGGTACTTGTAAACCTGGATTGGACACTGTTGGAAACAAGATGATGGGCTTGATGGACCTTCAGTCTGTCCCAGAATGGCAACACTTATGTATTTAGGTAAGTTCCATCAGAATCTTCAGCTGTATCCCATCTGGCCCCATTGCTTTGACTACCTTTAGATTGCTAGTTCCTCACTAACACAGGCTTCTGAAAATCATTCAAGTTCTACCACACTTCCGTTCCTATTTGTTTTTGTGTCTTCTGTGGTACTACTCCTAGCCCTTTATCTGTGAACATGGAACATACATTTGTTAAGTAATTCCAATTTATTCTCATCAGCTTCCACATATTCTTCCCCTTCATATGATTTATTCTAGTGTCCATCAATCTGTTCCCATATGGCTTATTACGGGAACATTGGACACTAAAGGGTTAAGGAAATCTGTCAAACTTACAGCCTTCTTTAGAAAGCTTCACTGGCTTCCTATTAAGGCAAGGCTAACTTTCAAACTTTGATGTTTTTTATAGAAAATTGCTCATGAACTAGTGCCTCTTTATCCAACATCTTTGGTATGTTATTCGTTAGGTCGCACATCATATAACAGTCGTAAAAATTTTCTGTTTGATTTTCCAAGTCCTAAGGGTATTTTCATGAAGAAATATTTTACAAGACTACTTTCGTATCAGGCAGCAAAATTCTGGACAGTTTTATCTGTTAATCTACGCCTTTTATCATCCTATGATATGTATAAGAAAGGTCTTAAGACTTTGTTTTCAGAATATGTGGCTAAAAAGTAGAGGGTATTAGCTTTGCCGACTTCATTTTTTGGTTATTAACAACTTTGGGAATTTTTCACCCATCCCTAGCAAATTTAAAGCCCTCTTTAGTACTATAGCAAGTCTGTTACTGAAGACACTTCATCCCTTCCTTGTAAGATGGACACCATCACCACTCAGTAGCTCTTGGAAAATCATTCCATAGTCTAGGAAACCTAAGCGCTCGCGTCAGCACCATCCATGCAGCCACACATTCAGCTCCAGGGTGAAAGCTTCTCTCATGTGGCCTTTACCTTCAACAGGAAGGATAGATGAGAACACTGCCTGTGAACCTAGGTGCTTCACCCTCTGACCCAGAGCCATGAAGTCATGTTTGACATGTTCAGTAGGACACCTAGCAGTATTATTTGTGCCAACATGGATGAGAAGCATAGGATAGTGGTCAGCAAGCTTGATGAGTCTCAGCAATCTTTCCGCTACATCTCAAATATTGGCACAAGGCAGACAGCACACCTCCCTGGATATCATGTTTAGTCAGCAGGTGTGTGCCTCAGTATCCTTCAGAAGAGTCACCGACCTCTACTACCTTTCGTTTCTTATTGGCCACCAATCTAGCAGCTTTGGGATTTTTGATTGTTGTTTTCTCCTGTTCTCAAGATGTTTTCAGCTCTTCTGCCTCCAGGGCTGCGAATCGATTCTTCATTTCAACAGAAGATGGAGTTGGGGGGTGATTTTGCAGGATCTAGTGACCTGTGTCCAGCTGTTCTCTTTCTGCACAAGACCGTCTCTCCCTTTGCTGGAGATCCCCAATGTTTCAACATGCATCTCTGTGATGAATTTCCAGTTGTCACAGATGCTTCTCAATCTTGCCACCTCCTCTCTTAGTTCTTGCACTTCTTTCACGAGGGATTCAATGTGCATACATTTATCACATGAAACCAGAGTCTTGCTGTGAGACCCGTTGAGCACAACCTGAGGAAATACAGCTGGACAAAAAGGTAGAATACAAAAATAAGTATTTATTTACAAGAACAAACATTCCCAGGCCTGTTTCTTCACAGAGCCTGAGGCATAAAATGGGAAAACCCCAGTGGGAGTAAGCTGCCTCTGGCGGTAGTATCAAATACAGTCCTTGGCTGTGGGATTACCATGCCCCAGACACTTCCTTTCAGTTATATTTTACTTGTCAGGTCTTGCTCCCGTAGTGTGCTCCGTGCCAGCCAGAAAAGCACCACTGGACTCCCTCTGGATCACTTTCACTTACCCCCAGAGAAGAGAGAAAGGCTCCACTCCGAAACTCCTCCTCCACCAACAAAGGTAGGCTGTTACACCCCTTCTCCTTCCAACAGAAGATACTAGAGAGTTAAAAAAAGAGCCCATAGGGAACTTGTACACCACTCAAGACACTTCACTTTGTTCAGTCTAGCTTTGCAATCCCCTTTTCTTTTAAGGTGAGCGCATCTCAGTCAATCCTTTAAACTCCTCTTCTCAACAGGCATAACGGGACAGTTACCTTAATAGTTTCTTTCCTTTTTACTCTTAGAGAAGGAAGAACAACCATCTCAATGTTCATGAAAAAGGGAAGTAAAGCTGTATGCAAATTAGTTCCAAATGAGTCAATAACTTATATCCTTTCCTCACTCTCCACTCTCTAGCTCAGTCCCAATTTATAACAGCTGGTTCCAAACACTATTAGCAAAGTCTTTCAGCAGTTCATCAACGAAAACTCTTCTTATAGTTTATCTTTTCTCTTTAACACAGTCACAAATTTCAAGAAACCAAAACAAAACACTAACAAAATGCCTCCCCTCTCCCTTTGAGAGTTGAGCCCTCTTTCTCAGCAAGCCTAGGGCTCAACGACTGGCAGAACCAATTCTTTTCCACACTACAGAAGGCTTAGACTGCAATGTGACCCACCCCATTTCTGCCAGTAACAGGGATGTCACATAAGGAAGGAAAAATGAAAGGTGTCCTATTTCTACATAGGTTAATCATTCACTTGTTGTTTAAAGAACTGCTGACTGCTACCTTTCTCCAGTTGTTAAGGTACTGAACATCCATCTCTTCCTCAGGATCTCTAGGCTCAGACATCTCTTTGTCATAAGTTCTGGTTTCCTCAGTTAGGGGATTATCCTCCACCTCCATGGGATCCTCTAACTCACTGGGAAATTGTATACCCTCTAGCTCCTCCCTTGGGAACATCTCCCTTTTGAACCGGTCCCTTCAAAATGATAAAAACATAAGAATTGCCATACTGGGTTAGACCGAAGGTCCATCAAGCCCAGCATCCTGTTTCTAACAATGCCCAATCCAGGTTACAAGTACTTGGCAAGATCCCAAAATAGTACAATATGTTTTATGCTGCTTAGCCTAGAAATAAGCAGTGGATTTTCCCCAAGTCCATTTTAATAATGATCTATGGACATCTCCTTTAGGAAGCCATCCAACCCTTTTTTAAACCCCACTAAGCTTTTACTACATAGTCTAGCAACAAATTCCAGAGTTTAATTACATCTTGAGTGAAGAAATATTTTCTCAGATTCATTTTAAATGTACTACTTTGTAGCTTCATTGCATACCCCCTAGTCCTAGTATTTTTTGGAAAGAACAAACAAGCGATTCACATCTACCGGTTCCATTCCACTCATTATTTTATAGACCTCTATCCTATCTCCCCTCAACCATCTTTTCTTCAAGCTGAAGAGCCCTAGCCGCTTTAGCCTTTCCTCATAGGGAAATCATCCCATCCCTTTATAGGTTTTCATCACCCTTCTCTGTACCTTTTCTAATTCCACTATATCTTTTTTGAGATGCAGTGACCAGAATAGCACACAATATTCAAGGTGCGGTCACACCATGGAGGGATACAAAGGAATTATAATGTCCTCGTTTTTGTTTTCCATTCCTTTCCTAATAATACCTAACATTCTATTTGCTTTCTTAGCTGTCGCCACACACTGAGCAGAGGGTTTCAACGTATCATCAACGATGATGCCTAGATCCTTTTCCTGGTTGGTGACTCCTAATGTGGAACCATGCATTACGTAGCTATAATTCGGGTTCCTCTTTCCCACATGCATCACTTTGCACTTGCTCACATTAAACGTCATCTGCCATTTAGATGCCCAGCTCCCAGTCTCGTAAGGTTCTCTTGTAATTTTCACAATCCTCCTGAGATTTAACAACTTTGAATAACTTTGTGTTGCCAGCAAATTTAATTACCTCACTAGTTACTCATCTCTAGATCATTTATAAATATGTTAAAAAGCAGTGGTCCTAGCACAGACCCCTGGGGAACCCCGCTATCTACCCTTCTCCATTGAGAATACTGACCATTTAACCCTACTCTCTATTTTCCATCTTTTAACCAGTTTTTAATCCACAATAGGACATTACCTCCTATCCGATGACTCTCCAATTTCCTCTGGAGTCTTTCATGAGGTACTTTGTCAAATGCCTTTTGAAAATCCTGATATACAATATCAACCGGCTCACTTTTATCCACATGTTTGTTCATCCCTCGCATTGAGTAACAACTGTGCTTTTTTATTCTGGACTGTGCATCAAGCTGGTATAAATGTCTGCAGTGTAGACCATGGACTCTTATCCTATTTTAGTAAGACTGTATTTAGTTAAAGGACAAGCATGATATAGAAAGTGGGAAATATCTCAATGCAATTTTCTCTTGTTTTGTGCAAAAAGCATAAAAAGTTGGTAATCATGATTTTTTTTAATGTTCTCACAAAAGAATATTTAACTACATCAGCACTGACTTGTGAGCATAAACGTGCCAGACTTGTGGAGAAATCATTGCTAAAATGGATCTCCTAGTTATCAGCCTGTGCTTGCAGTTCCTGGGACTGGAAGGTAATCCTCTGCAGGTTTAGCAGAGGGCTTTCAACTGCAAGCTCTGACAATCCACAGTGGGCCTCACTGGTTCATGTTCACATAATCAAACTTTAGTTTTCAGTTTCAGCTTTGGCCGAAACCAAGCCTCTACGTCACAAGCTCCTCATTCCTCATTTTGGCTCATGCTTATTTCACTTGCAGCTCAAAGTGAGTTAATTTAGATACACTAGGTATTTCCTTCTCCTTGGAGGGTTTCACAATAGAAGTTTGTGACAGAGGGAATGGAGAATTAAGTGACTTGCCCAAGGTCAGAAGGAGCTTGGGCATTTGAACCAGGCTTCCATGGTTCTCAGTCAGCTGCTCTAAACATTTGGCTACTCCTCCACCTTTCCAAGGAAACTTCCCAAATTGGCTTACAAAAATAGCAATCATGATTGTTAAAAGGTTATCCTACAGGTGAGCTAGGTCAAAGTGTGCATTATTAGAAACTAGTAACGAAGGCCCGTTTCAAATCGCAATGAAACGGGCGCTAGCAAGGCTCCCCTCCGTCCCTTTGTGTCTCCGTGTGTCGCCGGCCCCCCTGCAGCCTCCGTGCGAGAGCTACAGTGCAGTACAACATTGGAGCTGAGAATGTACTCCGCCCTCAACGTCATAACGTTTGATGTGAGGGCGGGGCCCACAGACTGTGATTTGTGTGGCTTCAGAGCTTCGAACTTACGAACCTGGCTTCAGTGACGTCAGTGCAAATAGAACGTTGAGGGTGAGTTTTATATATATAGATCTCATACTGAAATTCGTCAATTTTTCATTATTAAATGAAAAAGCCAGTTCATAAGAAAACCAAATAGTACAAAGCCTTTGTGTTCACTTACTGCTTTCCGAGGGCGCCACAGAGTCAGCTTTAACAGCTTCGGTTCTCCTGACTCGTTCACTCCTCTTGCATTCCTGGCAAACATGATATGAAAAATGCAGTGAGCCTCAAGTAATGCACACAGATATAAGACCAGGAAAAAGGTGCAGAAGTTGTACAACTTGCCAAGACTGAACTGGGAAAAGTGCTCATGTGCACGACTACCAAGACTGTTACGTAAGGGATTGCAACTGGAGCTTCCCAGCAACAAGAAAACAAAATTACTTACCTGTAGCAGGTGTTCTCAGAGGACAGCAGAACATAAATCCTCGCTCTTGCGTGACATCACTGACAGAATCCTGCGCAGGAAGCACTTCTACGGAGGCTTTTTCCAGAAGCTTTTGAGCAGTGATACCACATATGTACACCTGTTCCCGTTTGCTGCTTTCCTGCTGGACCTCCTCAGTCCACTATAAGCTTAGAGACATACAATTCCTTGGGGAGCAGGAAGGTTTAGAAGATTTATGTCCTGCCTTTTTGGAGAGCACCTGCTACAGGTTAGTAACTGTTTCCTCCAAGGACAAGCAGGACAAGAAATCCTCACTCATGTACTCCCTAGTTACCTTCAAAAGAAAAAAAAAAAGGGAAACAATGCAACAACTGGCATCGCTACAGACAGGCAGCTAGGTATCTTGACAGCAAGCCTTATTTATGATTTTGTATTTTTTTTTTAAAGGCTACCTAGAACTAAAGTAATGTGCAAAGGGGGATGAAGTTAGATTCTATACTGCAAACACATTCTGGAGGACTGTCTGGCCAAACTTATTACAGTGTTCGCAGTCTTGCTCTAGGTAATAATGAGATGTGAATGTATAGACAAATGTCCATATTGCAGCTATGCAAATCTCTTCTATAGAAACTGATCTGAAGTGGACTAGGCGGCACACAATGAAGCTACGAAGTAGTAAATTTAAACCAAATCAGAGAAAATACATTGCCAGAGAATGTAGTAAAAACAGTTAGCTTAGTAGGGTTTAAAAAAAGGTTTGGATGGCTTCGTAAAGGAAAAATCCATAGACCATTATTAAAATGGACTTGGGGAAACTTCACTGCTTATTTCTGGGATAAGCAGCATAAAACGTATTGTACTGTTTTGGGATCTTGCCAGGTACTTGTGACCTAGATTGGCCACTGTTGGAAACAGGATCCTGGGCTTGATGGACCTCCGGTCTGTACCAGTATGGCAATACTTATGTACTACTGACAATGAAAGCTATGACATGACCTTCTACAATAGGCACAGCCTGTAAGTGAAGGATATGCAGTCAACTAGCCAACTGGAAAGTGTGTGCTTGCAAATGGCAGCCCCGATCCTATTTGGGTCAAAAAAAATAAACAAATAGTTGTGTGGACGTCATATGGGCTTTAGATTGTTCCAAATAGAATACTAAGGCTTTTTTGCTGTCCAAAAGTATGAAGTGTGCATTTACCTTTGTGGGCATGAGGTTCTGGAAAAAAGGTTAGAAGAACTGGTTAAAATGGAACTCCGACACTATCTTGGGAAGAAACTTTGGATAAGTGCACAGGACCACTATACTGCTAAAAAATAAAAAAAAAATTTAAAAAAAAACAGTACAAGGTGGATCTGTTACTAGGACTTGGAGCTCACTGACCCTGTGAACCACCACCAAAAATAACTTCCAGATCAGGTACTTCAGAGGGCAGGTATCAAGTGGATAGTTTCAATAGAAGCAAGCCCCGCGTAGTAGATTTAATGAATTTGGCTCAAAGAGATCGGAGGCTTTTGTGCTTTCTCAGTTTGGATGCTGAGAAGGCCTTCGATAGGGTCCATTGGCCATATATGTATAATGTGATGGAAGGTTTCGGGATAGGACCGCAGTTTTGTTGTGGTTGGATTCAAGCTTTTTATGATTCACCTAAAGCGTGTGTGAGAGTAAATGGGGGCAACTCCCAAATGTTTACATTGCATAGAGGCACTTGGCAGGGTTGCCCACTGTCTCCACTACTGTTTGCTATGGTTATGGAACCCTTTGCTTCAAGGGTGCGATCGAGCCTGAAAATCTCTGGAGTTACTGTAGCTGGGAGAGAGCATAAAATGGCTCTTTTTGCAGACGACGTGTTGCTATTTGTTACGCGTCCTTTGGTTACTTTCCCCAGTCTCTTGCGTGCTATTGGTGAGTATTCGGCAGTGTCAGGCTTTAAAGTGAACATGACAAAATCTGAGGCCCTGAATGTAACTTTCCCTGAGGAGTTGGTGGAGTCTTTAAAGTCTTCTTTCACTTTTCAGTGGGCCACTAAAGGAATTCACTATTTGGGAGTGAATTTAACAGCTAAACTATCTGACCTTTTCACAGTGAACTACAAAGGGCTGGCTAGAGTTATCTCTGCTGACTTGGAACGGTGGGGGGGATTTGGAGTTTTCCTGGTTTGGCAGTATAGCTACAGTAAAGATGAATGTGTTGCCGCGCCTGCTGTATCTATTTCAAGTTCTTCTGAAAATGATGCCCAGAAGATTCCTTGCGACTTTACAAGATCTTATTGTACGTTTCATCTGGGCAGGAAAGTGCCCGCGACTATTGCGCTCCTTTCTTTATCAAGATAGGAGGAGGGGAGGGCTGGGAGTTCCCAATCTGGCTTGGTACTGTAGAGCAGCTCAAGCGCGTGCAGCAATTGAATGGTTTCAGGATTACCCTGATAGGCAGTGGGTGCACTTGGAACAACACTCCGTAGGCCCGAGACCGCTAGGAGCACTCGTGTGGCTTCCAAGCTCACTCAGATCACTTGGGGAGGGATTGTGTCCTTCCATACATGTCACTCTTTCTTATTGGGACAGTCTTTTTCCAAAGAGAAGATGCGTGTTATCACGTTTGTCACCTTTAGCCTTTAATCCCCTGTTCTACCCTGGGACCGAAAGAGGAGCATTCACTAGATGGTACGGTGAGGGTTTGAGAACGTGGGGCCAACTGTTCGATGGCGACTCCTTGTTGTCATTTCATGAGGCTGTGGCCAGGTTTCCGGTAGTGGGGAGGGATGAATTTGCCTATCTTCAACTGTCCCACTTTCTTAAGATGAGGGCTGTTTGGGAGTGGTAACCCGGGAGAAGCTATCTTTGGAAGAAGCCTGTGAGGGGCCTGCAACGGCCAGTGGTTTAATATCCCATTTGTATAGTTATATTAGTTTGCAAACCCCGCGTTATACTCTTCACAGAAGGGGCTGGCAGAGGGAGCTGGGTTTAGACCTGGCGGAGGCTGAGTGGGAGAGGATAGAGCGGGCAGCGGCGAGGGTGTCTTCTCATGTGCCCTTCAAGGAAAACGCAGTAAAGGTGCTGTTTAGGTGGTACCTGACACCTGAGCGCCTTCAGCGCATATATCTGCATCGTCGGGTTTATGCTGGAGAGGTTGTGGTGTCAGAAGCACAATGGGGCATGTTTCGTGGGCATGTGTGAAAATAAGGGCCTTTTGGAAATCGATACAGAGTAGGTTGCAGAAGTGGCTGGGTTGCTTGATCCCTTGGAATCCTGCCTTTTTCCTTTTTTCTGCCAAGGAGGCGAGCCTTTCACCTGCTCAGCAAGCATTGATGCGATATGCAACGAGTGCAGCCAGGATTGTAATAGCCTCATGTTGGAAGCTGCCCTCGACTCCTCCAATAGCGAGATGGCTTCACAAGCTGAGGTATGTCTGCGAGATGGAGAGGCTCCTAGCGGAGTGGCTTAATCAGACACATAGGTGGCATTCGACCTGGGAACCATTTATCCTTCATTTATAATGTAAGCGGTGATAAGAGGACAGAGCCTTGAGAGTTGGTTGGGGTATTCTGGAAGTGGGGGAGGGTGGGGGGGATCAGGAACTTTTAAAAGTCTATAAAATCTTGAAGTTATACATCGTTACCTTTTGGAAGTTAAAACTGGTGTAAAAAGGTGTACATTATGGCGAGATGGAGCGTGCTGTAAGGTTCATGATGCCTTATTTATTGTATTATGCGTTTTAACTGTTAATAAAGACTACATGCAAATAAAGAAAAACAAGCCCCGCATAAAGCGATTAACTATAGGCTATAATGATATGGGTTTACCTTCTACCTGATAGGCTCCAATAACATTTAAGGTGACCATTAATAGAGATGTTATTCAGATTCCACCCCACCTGAAAGATGCAGAATGTATTCAAGCAATTTTTGTCAGGCAAACAAGAAAAGGGGTCTTGCCCTTACATCCAATGGCAGACCTCTTCCAATTCAAACCTTACACTCTCTTAGTGGAATGGTTTCCAATAGCTAGCAAGACATGCAAGTACCTGGCAGAAACCCAATTAGTAGCAACATTCCATGATACCAATCCCAGGGCAAGTAGTGGCTTCCCCCATGTCCACCTCAATAACAGACTATGGACTTTTCCTCCAGGAACTTGTCCAAACCCTTTTTTTAAACCCAGATACGCTAACCACTGTTACCATATCCTCCAGCAATGAGTTCCAGAGCTTAACTATTCTTTGAGTGAAAAAATGTCTCTTCCTATTTGTTTTAAAAGTATTTCCATGTAACTTTATTGAATGTCCCCTACTTCTATTCATTCTTTACCACTCAGGATTTTATAGACCTCAATCATATCTCCCCGCCCCCCCCCTCTTTCCCAAGCTGAAGGGCCCTAACCTCTTTAGCCTTTCCTCATATGTGAGGCATTCCATCCCCTTTATCATTTTTGGTCGCTCTTCTTTGAACCTTTTCTAATTCCACTATATCTTTTTTGAGATACAGCAACCTGAATTGAACATAATACTCATGGTGAGGTCACAGCATGGAGTGATAGTAAAGAAGACCAAGAATACTATAATGCCTCTCTCTCTCTTTCCTAATACCTCCTAGCATCTTGTTTGCTTTTTTGGCTAACGCTACACACTAAACAGAAGAATTCAGAGTATTGTCTACAATGACACCTAGATCTTTTTCTTGGGTGTCAAATCCCAAGTTGGATCCTAGCATCAGGTAACTATGATTTGGATTATTCTTGCTAAAGTGCATTTGTCCACATTAGGAAGACTGGATGCCCAGTCTTCCAATTTCCTAATGTCTCCCTGCAAACTCAATCCACATGTGTTTTGACAACCTTGAATACTGTTGTGTCATCTGCAGATTTAATCACCTCACTTGTTCTGATTTCCAAATCATTTATAAATGTTAAATAGCACCGATCCCGGTACAGATCCCTGCAGCATTCCACTATTCACCCTCTTCCATTGCAAAAAAATTGCCATTTAACCCTACCCTCTGGTAGGAAACTGAGGCACTTTCTTGTTGAATGGAGTGGCAAAAAGATCTATTGGGAGAGGATGCCCCTCTCTTGAAAGATCCTGTGGGCAACTTAGTCAACACTTGTGGTGTAGAAAGATGACTCAGTACACTAGGGCACTGTATTTGCCTGCCAGATCTGTGGCCCTGAGACACATCCTTAATAACTGGCCCACTTCCACATTCTAACAGTTTCCCAACTCAGAAGGTAGAAGCCTGTCCCTCCCTGCTTGTTCATGTAATATACAGCTACCTCGTTGTCCATCTGAACCAGAATAACCATCACTGAATGCCCTTGGATCATTCCAAATTGCCCTTAGCTCCAAGACGTTAATCTGATGATATTTTTCATGAGCAGACAACATACCTTTGGTGTGGAGCTAAATCAAGAGAAGCTCCCCAACCTAGTTTGGATGCAAGAATCTGAAGAATTTGGAAGTAGATTCCTTTCTCCAGAATGGAACAAACAGTCCACCAGGACGGTAAGTCCCACAGAGGACAGATGACATCTTGGAGGTTGCCTGTGAACTGAGTCCACTAAGTGGATACGGTCCACTGGACCTGTCTCAAATACAGACACGAGCAAAGCCAAATAGAAGACATTCATTGGTGCAATATGAACTACTGATGAAATGTGGCCTAGCATCCTCAATATTTGAACAGTTGATACTTCTGAAACTCCTGAATTTTCTCCATGCTGTATATACAAATATGGAGATCCTCTGTTGTGGAAGAAAGGAAATTGATTGCACATTCTCCATGTCTAGCAAGGCTTCTATGAACTCCAATTGCTGTGTCACGCTCAAATGAGACTTTGGATAACAAATTGAACCCTAGCAACTCCAAACACCAGAAAGGTTGAGCAGGCACACCTCTGTCATGCAGGACCTTCTCAGTCTTCTCTTTTCTGCAGAGCTGATCAGACCATTCTTTGAGTTGTGGTCACCTTAGCACTTGGATTTTTCTGTTCCTTCAAGTTATATGCTTTTCATCCAGACAGAGAAACATGGGCATCACTAGTCTGTGTAGATACACTGCTATAACGTTAGATATTTTGTGGAAACTGAAGATGCTGACACAAAGCCTAAAGGCAGAATGCGATATTAGTAGTGGTGGTTTCCTAGGACAAATCTCAAAATACTTCATGTGACTTGGATTGTCTGTATGTGGGTATAAGCAATTTCCAAGTCCCGAGTTTCAAGAAGTGTTATAAGGGAATCTAAGGAAACCATACTGAACTTTGTTTGGAGAAGTACTTTTTCAGGGTCCTTAGGTCTAAGATGGTATGGAATCCTCCCATCTTCTTTGCGATCAGGAAATACCTGGAATAAAATCCATGCCCTCTTTCCTCTGGTGGAACCAGCTCAACTGTATTAACCTGTAAGAGAAAAATATTTAGAAGTATTTCCTGATGCTGAGAGCTTGATCATAATGCTCTTAATGAGCAACTTGGAGATCGATCCACTAACTGAAGACGGTACACTATCCAGACTATTTTGAGAACCCACTGGTCTGAGGTTACAAGGAGCCAGTTTGTGAGAGAGAGAGAGAGAAAAAAAGTTTGCCTCCCTCCTACCAGATCTCGTATGGATACAGGGCCTGAAACTGTTCTTGTGAAAGCCATCAAAACCCCATCTCAGCCTGGAACATCTGGGCCTTCTGCTATCTCGGATGAGAGAAAGATCCTTTTTTTTTTTTTTTTTTTTTTTTTTTTTTTAATTCAAATGAGACTTTTTAATAAACTTATGCTAGACAACATAGAACATAGGCAATCATGACCACAAAACTAGTATTATAAAACCCCAAAACCAGCATAACCAAAACTAGGTCCTCACAGATATATACATCTCCCCCTTTTTATCAAATAAGTGTTATAAAGCAAACCCTAACTTCCCACCCCCCCAAGAAAAAAAGGGGGAGGGAGAGAGAGCCCAAGTTCAGACCAAGCTGATGCCACCATGCACAAAAGAAAAGAAAAAAAAATAGTATCTGAAGGTCCATCAAGCCCAGCATCCTGTTTCCAACAGTGGCCAATCCAGGTCACAAGTAACTGACAAGATCCCAAAACAGTACATTTTATGTTGCTTATCCTAGATATAAACAGTGGATTTTCCCCTAGTCCATCTTGATAATAGCTTATGGACTCTTCGTTTTGGAAATTATCCAAACATTTTTTAAACCCTACTAAGCTAACTGATTTTACCACAATCTATGGCAACGAATTCCAAAGTTTAACTACACATTGAGTGAAGAAATAGTTTCTCCGATTGGTTTTAAATGTACTACTTTGTAGCTTTATTGCATGCCCCCTAGTCCTAGTATTTTTGGAAAGAGTAAACAAGCAATTCACGTCTACCCATTCGATTCCACTCATTAGTTTATAGATCTTTATCATATCTCCCCTCAGCCATCTTTTTTCCAAGCTGAAGAGCCCTAGCCGCTTTAGCCTTTCCTCATAGGGAAGTCATCCCATCCCCTTTATCATTTTCATCGTCCTTCTCTGTACCTTTTCTAATTCCACTATATCTTTTTTGAGATGCAGAGACCAGACTTGCACACACAGTATTCGAGGTGCGGTCGCACCATGGAGCGATATAAAGGCATTATAATGTTTTTGTTTTCCATTCCTTTCCCAATACTTAACATTCTATTTGTTTTCTTAGCCACCGCCATCGCACACTGAGCAGAGGGTTTCAATATATCATCAACGATGACACCTAGATCCCTTTCCTGGTCGGTGAGTCCTAATGTGGAACCTTGCATCAAAGTAGCTATAGTTCGGGTTCCTCTTTCCCACATGCATCACTTTGCACTTGCTCACATTAAACGTCATCTGCCATTTGGATGCCCAGTCTCATAAGGTCCCTTTGTAATTTTGCGCAATCCTCTTGCGGTTTAAATAACTTTGTGATGTCAGCAAATTTAATTACCTCACTAGTTACTCCCATCTCTAGATCATTTATAAATATGGTAAAAAGCAGAGATCCCAGCACAGACCCCTTTGGTAACCTTATTCACCCACAAAGTCCAAATTGCAAACAAAATCCTATATTTTTTCCCATTTAGCAAAGCTATTACACCCAAAGACAGTCAACTTCTCTAGTTTATAAACCCAGTGCAGTCTGGCCCTCCATTTTGATAACAAAGAAACTGCAGGCCTCTTCCACTCAGAGGCCAAAGTCAGTTTAGCAGCACGCAGCGGATGCCTGACCAGGTCAACCTGGTGTTTCCACAATCCTGGAATTTTCCTCTTCAAGAAATAATCCATTTAATCTGAAAATGAATTGTATTCCCCCCCCCCCCCCCCCCAAAAAAAAAACAAAAAAAAACCTGTCACCTTTGGGCAGGACCACCAAATATGTCTCAAAGTATTCCTGGCACCACCAGTCCCTCCAGCACAATGGTGAGGACTGAGGGAACCAACAGCAAAGACGATCAGGGGTTAAAGACCAACAATACAATATTTTAACATTGTTCTCCGATATTAAAGGCTATCGCTATTTTAGCTAGAGATTCCTCCTTAGTGTAGGTAATTCCCAGTTCCTGTTCAAATTTGCTTCTATAACCCAAGATCCCTGAGGTAACCACACAGTGTACCCACCAAACACTTGGCTGACCTAAAATCCTCACAGACATCCTCTAAAAAAGGTATAAGGGCCTGTCAATCATGATCTAAATATTTTGGAAGACAGCAAATACACTAGCTATAAATAGGCATAATGGTGTGAATGTGGAAGCTTATACTTCCTGGCCAAGGTTTGAAAGGATATTAACTTATCATCCTCATCATACAATTGCCCCCACTGCTAAAACCCCTTGTGTTCCCAAGTTCTGTAAACCGAGGTGATGAGACCTAGAGGAAACTCTGGATTGTAACAAATTCAGGTAGAGCATGAAAACTGAAAATCTACCACAGGACTCAGGGTATCTGTGAAGAAACAGTGTTTTTTAAGCCTGTAAAATGTATTGGATATTTTCCTGTCTTAATTACGTCCTGAAGTGTATTTCTCCTATTTGGCCAGCAGGTGGTGTATCTTTGCTGTAAAGTTGTTACAGAAAACTGAATGTTCTTTCCTTAGTTTAACACAAGCAGGAAGCAAGCAATATTTTTGAAATTTTGTTGACTGGGCTCTGATTGGCCCAGGAGCTTATTTTCATTTAGAGTGTACAGGTTTTGCCTCCAGTCTTAGCCAGGAAGAAAAGAGAGCAGGATCTCTTTGCTAAGGCCCTGTGATCAGTTAAATTTGATAATCTGTAAACAGCATGTTTCCTGATCTTCCCAGGTACTTTTTAGGAAGTAAATAAATGTTTAGTTAGTGTTATAATTGATCCATATTTCAGTTACCTGTTGTTGTTTGCTGACTGCACATTTTTTTTTGTTCGTTCAATATATTTTTAAGACAATAATCAATTGTTTTATTGCCTCTGCCTGTCTAGACTGATAAAGAATCCTGATGGTTTGTGTATTGGGTCAGCGAGTGCTTTCTGGGAACTGTGGGACCACTATGAATGTGGCTCCAGTAACCTAGAAATCACTGGGGATAGTTTAAGAATGGGAGACTCGCCCAGAGGCAGTTGTGAACTAGTCGGTGGGAGGAGGGTGCTAGTGTAGAACAGAAGCAGCAGGTAAAGGCGGACCTGAGCTGTGCTGGGGATAGACCCTCTAAGTGGCCATGGGGTAACCCCAGGTGGGTGGCTAGGCGTTTCGTGACAGTATCCCAAATCTTAAAAGTATGTGTAATCGTCAGACTGATCCTCGTGAAAAACCCTGCGCCTTCGAGGAAGCCAAAGCAAGTAATGCAGGGGGATTGGCTCTGTCTGATGCTGCTCAATATGTACCCACAACTTATGATCATGATGCTGAAACCACTCAGTAGAAGATTTAGCTTGTGCTGCCCTATAATAGTTCCACAATTCAGAGACTCCCAGACCACCAATCTCACAAGCTCTAAATAAAATTCTATGAGAGAACCTGGGCTGTCACACCAAATAAATGTATGTGTACTACCCTGAAGAGAAGTGAGAATCTTACGCCGGGCCCCTACTAGCAACACCTGAAAGAGATATAATAGTCTGGGCAGAACATTCATAATCTTAGTAGATGTAATTCTACCAACCAAATCAATGTCTGAGTCTTCCATCTCTCCAAGTCTTTGTGAATAGCTAAAAAAAAAGTCTGGGATAATCAGCTTCATATAACTGGGAGTAATTCGCTCGCAATCAAACCCCTATATATTTCAATTCACCAGACACCCACCTATAAAGGAAAGGAGGACTGCAACTGCAACCTCATGGGCTCATCTATATTAAGTACTTCTGTCTTACTTATATTGAGGTTAAATCCGGAGACCTGAGAACAGGCTGTCAAATCAGAAATCAAGTTACATAAGGTAGTAATAGTAGATGTTAAGGACAATAAAATGTCATCAGCAAACAGACTTATCTTATACTCCCTATCACCCACTTGGACACCTTATATATTCAGGTTCGATCTAACTGCCAAAGCTAGAGGTTCCATCACCAAAGCAAACAGCAATACCCCGCTCAACCGTGTTAGGACTAACTAAAAATCAGTTGGATCTTTCCCCTCCTTTGGTATGATAGAAATCCAGGCCTCCAACATAAAGGGAGGGATGCCAGCCCCATCTTTCATACTGTTCATAACCTCAGCAAGAAAGGAGACATCTCATAAGCAAAAGCTTTATAAAATTCTAACGGAAGGCCGTCTAATCGAGATTTGCCAGTTGCCACAGACATTTTGGCCCCTGTAACCTCATCTTGCTGGATCTCTGTTTCTAAAAGGTCTCTCTGAGCTTCAGTAAGGAGAAGACAAGTTAGAATAGCTCAGTAAAGCGAATGCTACATACCTGTAGAAGGTATTCTCCGAGGACAGCAGGCTGATTGTTCTCTATGATGGGTGACGTCCACAGCAGCCCCTCTAATCGGAACACTTTACTAGCAAAGGCCTTTGCTAGTCCTCGCGCGCCGATGCATGCGCGGCCGTCTTCCCGCCCGAACCGGCTCGTGTTCGTCAGTCCCATATGTAGCAAGACAAAGACAAGGGAAGACACAACTCCAAAGGGGAGGCGGGCGGGTTTGTGAGAACAATCAGCCTGCTGTCCTCGGAGAATACCTTCTACAGGTATGTAGCATTCGCTTTCTCCGAGGACAAGCAGGCTGCTTGTTCTCACTGATGGGGTATCCCTAGCCCCCAGGCTCACTCAAAACAACAAACATGGTCAATTGGGCCTCGCAACGGCGAGGACATAACGAGATTGACCTAACAATTTTCCAACTAACTGAGAGTGTAGCCTGGAACAGAATAAACATGGGCCTAGGGGGGTGGAGTTGGATTCTAAACCCCGAACAGATTCTGAAGCACTGACTGCCCGAACCGACTGTCGCGTCGGGTATCCTGCTGCAGGCAGTGATGAGATGTGAATGTGTGGACAGATGACCCACGTCGCAGCTTTGCAAATCTCTTCAATAGTGGCTGACTTCAAGTGGGCCACCGACGCTGCCATGGCTCTAACATTATGAGCCGTGACATGACCCTCAAGAGCCAGCCCAGCCTGGGCGTAAGTGAAGGAAATGCAATCTGCTAGCCAATTGGATATGGTGCGTTTCCCACAGCCACTCCCCTCCTGTTGGGATCAAAAGAAACAAACAATTGGGCGGACTGTCTGTTGGGCTGTGTCCGCTCCAGATAGAAGGCCAATGCTCTTTTGCAGTCCAATGTGTGCAGCTGACGTTCAGCAGGGCAGGAATGAGGACGGGGAAAGAATGTTGGCAAGACAATTGACTGGTTCAGATGGAACTCCGACACAACCTTTGGCGAGAACTTAGGGTGAGTGCGGAGGACTACTCTGTTATGATGAAATTTGGTGTAAGGGCCCTGGGCTACCAGGGCCTGAAGCTCACTGACTCTACGAGCTGAAGTAACTGCCACCAAGAAAATGACCTTCCAGGTCAAGTACTTCAGATGGCAGGAGTTCAGTGGCTCAAAAGGAGGTTTCATCAGCTGGGTGAGAACGACATTGAGATCCCATGACACTGTAGGAGGTTTGACGGGGGCCTTTGACAAAAGCAAACCTCTCATGAAGCAAACAACTAAAGGCTGTCCTGAGATCGGCTTACCTTCCACACGGTAATGGTATGCACTGATTGCGCTAAGGTGAACCCTTACAGAGTTGGTCTTGAGACCAGACTCAGACAAGTGCAGAAGGTATTCAAGCAGGGTCTGTGTAGGACAAGAGCGAGGACCTAGGGCCTTGCTGTCACACCAGACGGCAAACCTCCTCCATAGAAAGAAGTAACTCCTCTTAGTGGAATCTTTCCTGGAAGCAAGCAAGATGCGGGAGACACCCTCTGACAGACCCAAAGAGGCAAAGTCTACGCTCTCAACATCCAGGCCGTGAGAGCCAGAGACTGGAGGTTGGGATGCAGAAGCGCCCCTTCGTCCTGTGTGATGAGGATCGGAAAACACTCCAATCTCCACGGTTCTTCGGAGGACAACTCCAGAAGAAGAGGGAACCAGATCTGATGCGGCCAAAAGGGAGCAATCAGAATCATGGTGCCCCGGTCTTGCTTGAGTTTCAATAAAGTCTTCCCCACCAGAGGTATGGGAGGATAAGCATACAGCAGACCTTCCCCCCAGTCCAGGAGGAAGGCATCCGATGCCAGTCTGCCGGGGGCCTGAAGTCTGGAACAGAACTGAGGGACCTTGTGGTTGGCTCGAGATGCAAAGAGATCTACCAAGGGGGTGCCCCACACCTGGAAGATCTGGCGCACTACTCGGGAATTGAGCGACCACTCGTGAGGTTGCATAATCCTGCTCAACCTGTCGGCCAGACTGTTGTTTACGCCTGCCAGATATGTGGCTTGGAGCGACGGCAAGCCCAGAGCCACATGCTGACGGCTTCCTGACACAGGGGGCGAGATCCGGTGCCCCCCTGCTTGTTGATGTAATACATGGCAACCTGGTTGTCTGTCTGAATTTGGATAATTTGGTGGGACAGCCGATCTCTGAAAGCCTTCAGAGCGTTCCAGACCGCTCGTAACTCCAGGAGATTGATCTGCAGATCGCGTTCCTGGAGGGACCAGCTTCCCTGGGTGTGAAGCCCATCGACATGAGCCCCCCACCCCAGGAGAGACGCATCCGTAGTCAGCACTTTTTGTGGCTGAGGAATTTGGAAAGGGCGTCCCAGAGTCAAATTGGACCAAATCGTCCACCAATACAGGGATTTGAGAAAACTCGTGGACAGGTGGATCACGTCTTCTAGATCCCCAGCAGCCTGAAACCACTGGGAAGCTAGGGTCCATTGAGCAGATCTCATGTGAAGGCGGGCCATGGGAGTCACATGAACTGTGGAGGCCATGTGGCCCAATAATCTCAACATCTGCCGAGCTGTGATCTGCTGGGATGCTCGCACCTGCGAGACGAGGGACAACAAGTTGTTGGCTCTCGCCTCTGGGAGATAGGCACGAGCCGTCCGAGAGTCCAGCAGAGCTCCTATGAATTCGAGTCTCTGCACTGGGAGAAGATGGGACTTTGGATAATTTATCACAAACCCCAGTAGCTCCAGGAGGCGAATAGTCATCTGCATGGACTGCAGAGCTCCTGCCTCGGATGTGTTCTTTACCAGCCAATCGTCGAGATAGGGGAACACGTGCACTCCCAGCCTGCGAAGCGCCGCTGCTACTACAGCCAAGCACTTCGTGAACACTCTGGGCGCAGAGGCGAGCCTAAAGGGTAGCACACAGTACTGGAAGTGACGTGTACCCAGTTGAAATCGCAGATACTGTCTGTGAGCTGGCAGTATCGGGATGTGCGTGTAGGCGTCCTTCAAGTCCAGAGAGCATAGCCAGTCGTTTTCCTGAATCATGGGAAGAAGGGTGCCCAGGGAAAGCATCCTGAACTTTTCCTTGACCAGATATTTGTTCAGGGCCCTTAGGTCTAGGATGGGACGCATCCCCCCTGTTTTCTTTTCCACAAGGAAGTACCTGGAATAGAATCCCAGCCCTTCTTGCCCGGATGGCACGGGCTCGACCGCATTGGCGCTAAGAAGGGCGGAGAGTTCCTCTGCAAGTACCTGCTTGTGCTGGAAGCTGTAGGATTGAGCTCCCGGTTGGCAATTTGGAGGTTTGGAAACCAAATTGAGGGTGTATCCTTGCCGGACTATTTGGAGAACCCACTGGTCGGAGGTTATGAGAGGCCACCTTTGGTGAAAAAGTTTCAACCTCCCCCCGACCGGCAGATCGTCCGGCACTGACACTTGGATGTCGGCTATGCTCTGCTGGAGCCAGTCAAAAGCTCGCCCCTTGCTTTTGCTGGGGAGCCGAGGGGCCTTGCTGAGGCGCACGCTGCTGACGAGAGCAAACGCGCTGGGGCTTAGCCTGGGCCGCAGGCTATCGAGAAGGAGGATTGTACCTACGCTTACCAGAAGAGTAGGGAACAGTCTTCCTTCCCCCATAAAAACGTCTACCTGAGGAGGTAGATGCTGAAGGCTGCCGGCGAGAAAACTTGTCGAAAACGGTATCCCACTGGTGGAGCTGCTCTACCACCTGTTCGAATTTTTCTGCAAAAATATTGTCCGCTCGGCAAGGGGAGTCCGCAATCCGCTGCTGGATCCTATTCTCCAGGTCGGAGGCAAGCAGCCATGAGAGTCTGCGCATCACCACACCTTGAGCAGCGGCCCTGGACGCGACATCAAAGGTATCATATACCCCTCTGGCCAGGAATTTTCTGCACGCCTTCAGCTGCCTGACCACCTCCTGAAATGGCTTGGCTTGCTCAGGAGGGAGCTTGTCCACCAAGCCCGCCAACTGCCGCACATTGTTCCGCATGTGTATGCTCGTGTAGAGCTGGTAACACTGGATTTTGGCCACGAGCATAGAAGAATGGTAGGCCTTCCTCCCAAAGGAGTCTAAGGTTCTAGAGTCTTTGCCCGGGGGCGCCGAAGCATGCTCCCTAGAACTCTTAGCCTTCTTTAGGGCCAGATCCACAACACCAGAGTCGTGAGGCAACTGAGTGCGCATCAGCTCTGGGTCCCCATGGATCCGGTACTGGGACTCGATCTTCTTGGGAATGTGGGGATTAGTTAGAGGCTTGGTCCAGTTCACCAGCAATGTCTTTTTTAGGACATGATGCATGGGTACCGTGGACGCTTCCTTAGGTGGAGAAGGATAGTCCAGGAGCTCAATCATTTCTGCCCTGGGCTCGTCCTCCACAACCACCGGGAAGGGGATGGCCGTAGACATCTCCCGGACAAAGGCCGCAAAAGACACTCTCGGGGGGAGAAAGCTGCCTTTCAGGGGACGGAGTGGGATCAGAAGGGAGGCCATCAGACTCCTCGTCAGAGAAATATCTGATGTCCTCCTCCTCCTCCCACGAGGCCTCACCATCGGTATCAGACACAAGTTCATGAACCTGTGTCTGAAGCTGTGCCCGACTTGACTCCGTGGAAACACGGCCACGGTGGGAGCGTCGAGAGATAGACTCCCTTGCCAGCACCGGCGAAGCTCCCTCCGCCGACATCGTCAGGGAGCCTTCCTGGGAGGCGACCGCAGTCGGTACCGCAAGCGGCACCGATGTCGGAGACCTCACCCCGGGCAAGGGGCCAGTCGGCGCCTCACTCGACGGTACCGGTGGCGCAAGCACCCCCGGTACCGGAGGGGAAGGGCGCAACAGCTCTCCCAGGATCTCTGGGAGAACGGCCCGGAGACTCTCGTGCAGGGCGGCTGTGGAGAAAGACATGGAAGCCGATGCAGGCGTCGAAGTCAGAGTCTGTTCCGGGCGTGGAGGCTGTTCCGGGCTGTCCAAGGTGGAGCACATCGACACCTCCTGAACAGAGGGTGAGCGGTCCTCCCGGTGCCGATGCCTACTGGGTGCCGACTCCCTAGGCGACCCAGAGCTCTCGGTACCGATGCGGGAAGGAGACCGGTGTCGATGCTTCTTTGATTTTTTCAAACGAAGCATGTCACCGGAGCTTCCCGGTACCGACGAGGAGGATGTAGAATCCAGCCGTCGCTTCCTCGGGGCCGAGGCCGAAGAAGGTCGGTCTCGGGGGGGCTGTACCGCAGGAGCCCTCAGGGTAGGGGGAGACCCACCCCGAAGGCTCACCACCACCAGCAGGTGAATGGACAGCCCTCACCTGCACTCCAGTCGAAGCACCACCGTCCGACGACATCAGCACTAGTGGAGGTCCCGGTACCACCGACGCCGACGCAGCCTTCCGATGTCTCGGTACCGACGATGCAGAGGGTCGATGCCTCGATGCAGTCGATGCAGCCGATGCCGAGATCGAAGGTCTTGGAGCTGTCGACGCCGATGCACTCGATGCCCCGGTGCTGTTGCCGACGAAGAGCCCGAGAACAAGACGTTCCACTGGGCCAATCTCGCTACCTGAGTCCTTTTCTGTAAAAGGGCGCAAAGACTACAGGCCTGCGGGAGGTGCCCAGCCCCCAGACACTGAAGACACGACGCGTGCCTATCAGTGAGCGAGATTACCCGGGCGCACTGGGTGCACTTCTTGAAGCCGCTGGGAGACTTCGATGACATGGGCGGAAAAATCACACCGGCGAAATCAAAACTCGCAATGACGAAAAAGGCACCAAAAATAGGGAGAGAAAAAACCCGAACCGAGGCCTCAAAAAGGCCTACCCCAAAAGCGAAAGGAAACTTACGTGGGGCAAAAAGCTGGAAACACGGGAAAGGGGTAAAGACCGTAAAGGTCTTTTTCTCTATTTTTTTTTTTAGCGAAAGAACGCGAAGACGCGCGAGGGTCAACTTGAGGGGTGCGAAACAGCGCAAAACACGACCGTCCCGAGCGCGGACAAAAGAAGACTGACGAACACGAGCCGATTCGGGCGGGAAGACGGCTGTGCATGTGCGGTGCGCATCGGCGCGCGAGAACTAGCAAAGGCCTTTGCTAGTAAAGTGTTCCGATTGGAGGGGCTGCCGTGGACGTCACCCATCAGTGAGAACAAGCAGCCTGCTTGTCCTCGGAGAAGAATCAATAGCCGCCTCTCTTATAGTAATATCCTTAGTACATAACCCTTCCAAGAACTCCCTGAAATGGGCCCCGATAAGAGAAGATCTATAAAGCATATGCCTCTCACAATCTCTGATTTTTCCAACCACCCTGTCCACCTGAGCTTTTCTTAATTTGTAAGCCAAAATAGAGCTGACCTTCCCAGAATATTCAAAAGTATCTCTGTCTCACCCTATCCAACACAAACTAAAAGTCTTCTTGATGCAGACTCTCCAAAGAGAGTCTAGCCTCACAAAGCTACTGAGTTTCAAGTTAGGAAATCAATGTCAAAGAATGCGTCGTTAGAGACTCTCAGTTTCTTTTTCCTAGAGACATGCTTCAAAAAGAAACCCCGGGTAACAGCCTTTAGGGAATCCCAGACAATACAAAGAGATGTTCCAGACGACCGATTCTGATCTAAGTAGTCCTTCAAAAGATCCTTAAATTCTCTCACCACCAACTCACCTTTAAGTAATGTGGTATTAAGTCCATTGGATCCGATCTCTAAGAGGTCAACGCATGGCACGATCAGAGAAGGCTATGTTACCTATATTTGTAGGCCCAACTTGACTCTTAAAAGATGCATCTAACAGACTGTAATCAATACACGAGTATTGAGCAGGAGGAGAAGAAAAGTATGTGTAATCCCTCCGAGTACCATTATGCTCTCTCTACATGTCATATAAGCCCAAATCCTAGACAGATGTTTGAAATGCACCAATAGTCGGTTTATCCCCCACAGCAAAACTGCCAGTAGTGTCTAAATGTAAATTAATTCAAGCACTAAAGTCCCCAGCACAAATCACCAAGCCTTTATAAATCCTCCCAACTGAAGCAATGGAGAAGGGTAGATAGTGGGGTTCCCCAGGGGTCTGTGTTGGGACTGCTGCTTTTTAACATATTTATAAATGATCTAGAGATGGGAGTAACTAGTGAGGTAATTAAATTTGATGACGACAAAGTTATTCAATGTTGTTAAATTGTGAAAGGATTGTGAAAAATTACAAGAGGGCCTTATGAGACTGGGCGTCTAAATGGCAGATGATGTTTAATGTGAGCAAGTGCAAAGTGATGCATGTGGGAAAGAGGAACCCGAACTATAGCTACGTAATGCAAGGTTCCACGTTAGGAGGAGTCACAGACCAAGAAAGGGATCAAGGTGTCGTTGTTGATGATATGTTGAAACCCTCTCCTCAGTGTGCTACGGCGGCTAAGAAAGCAAATAGAATGTTAGGTAGTATTAGGAAAGGAATGGAAAACAAAAGTGAGGATGTTATAATGCCTTTATATCGATCCATGGTGCGACCGAACCTCAAATATTGTGTTCAATTCTGGTCGCCGCATCTCAAAAAAGATATAGTGGAATTAGAAAAGGTACAGAGAAGGGCAAAGAAAATGATAAAGGGGATGGGACGACTTCCCTATGAGGAAAGGCTGAAGCATCTAGGGCTCTCCAGCTTGGAGAAAAGACGGCTGAAGGGAGATATGATAGAGGTCTATAAAATAACGAGTGGAGTGGAACGGGAAGATGTGAATCATTTGTTTACTCTTTCCAAAAATACTAGGACTAGAGGGCATGCGATGAAACTACAAAGTAGTAAATTTAATACGAAACGGAGAAATTTTTTCTTCACTCATCATGTAATTAAACTCTGGAATTCGTTGCCAGAGAATGTGGTAAAGGCGGTTAGCTTAGCAGAGTTTTAAAAAGGTTTGGACAGCTTGCTAAAGGAAAAGTCCATAGACCATTATTACATTGGACTTGGGGAAAATCCACTATTTCTGGGATAAGCAGCATAAAATGTATTGAACTTTTTCGGGCTCTTGCCAGGTATTTGTGACCTGGACTAGCCACGGTTGGAAACAGGATGCTGGGTTTGATGGACCTTTGGTCTGTCCCAGTGTGGAAATACTTATGTACTTAAGCATATATATATATATATATTAGCCAAGATCAACTCAACCTCCTCTATTTGACCTTGCACAAATATATACCTCCCTTTAAGGTCCCTTTAACACTCTGGACCTATACTCTAAAGTCTAAGCAAAATTAAAGCCAACTCCCCTTTTTTTCCCCTCAGAAGAGTGAGAAGCAAATAAAATATATGGGTATGCTCTATGGTGTAGTAGATGTTCATGTTTCTTTCTAAGATGTATCTCCTGTACAAAAACTATATGAGCCCCCTGTTGGAGCACCTCCTGAAATCTTCCAGATTGCAAGAGAGTGCGCTATAAATCGGTTCACTCCGCAGACTTAAACACCAAGGTGCTAAGTGGTGGAACTCACTGTCAATGGCAATCAAGGGTCAGTCTGATTACTTGGTATTTCTCAAAAGACCGAAAGCTTTCCTCTTTGAGAGGTTCCTACTCATTGATAGAGTGTAACTGACCATCAATGGTTTATTAGTTCTTATTTGTGCTACTCTGCTCTTACTTGATATTTTATTTATGTTATTGTAAACCTTGCCTGTTTTATTTATTGTAAGCCACATTGAACTAGAGTATGTTCAGGATAATGTGGAGTATAAATATCTAAATAAATGGCACTTCCTAGGTGAATTAAGGCCATTGACATTTTATAGTCAAAATACGCACTTCAGATGTCAGGGAGCACCCAAAAAAAAGCACAATATTCTACCTATTCTACCATAACACCACCTTGTATTTGTTCATACCAGAACTGGCGAATGCCATTACGGTACTATGTAAGCCACATTGAGCCTGCAAATAGGTGGGAAAATGTGGGATACAAATGCTACAAATAAATAAATAAACCCACACAACCCACAAATCACACCAAAAGAAAATCTCCCTCTCCTCCCTCCTCCCCCCCCCCCCACATAAAAGTAGCCCAGCCCCTCCATCTCCAATTAGCAAGATCCCTTTCTAGGCTACGAGGAGCAGGAGAGTAGAGAATAACTACACCTTTTGATGGTACCAATATCTCCATTTCCCTCCACTCTGATACCTCCTAGAAGAGAGATCAGAAGTGGGTCTGGAGAGTGTCTTGAGTGTCACTATCCTGTTTTGACAGTAGCAGCTTCCTGCACTTCCATATCCAAAGAGATTCTCTCTATAGTATGGTATGGCATTTATTTATTACAGTTTGGCTCACCCCTTTCTCAGCTGTAACGCAGCAACTTACATTCAGATTCAGTAGGTATTTTCCTGTCTCCAGAGAGCTTACAATCTAAATTTGTACCTTAGTGAACAAAGGATTAAGTGACTTGCCCAAGGTCACAAGGAGCTGCAGTGGGATTTAAACTGAGCTTCCCTGGATCTCATCCCACTGCTCTAACCATTAGGATACTCCTCCACTCCATTCTGCCTCCTTTAGGATGATGTGAAGAGGCACTGCCACAGCCTCGTTAAGTAGGTCAAAGAATTGGAGGCTATCCAATGATTCTGCTTCCATCTGTAAGCAGAAATGAGAAGACCTGAACCATCTCCTGGACAAAAATCAACAAACAAGCGTTCTTCAAGAGAAGATTTATACCTCTCATGGGGATCTGAAGGAAAACCCATTGACCCCTTTTCTGGGGAAGAACTCCAACTCTTCTTCGATATTCCAGGAGAGTTCCGATTCAAGACTCATGTAAGCAATCTGTAGAAGTCCCAGTCTCTGCTTATCTCACACTACTAACCACTGGGTCAGGCCTCCTCTTGTGGCATTGAGATACAGAGTATTCCCAATGCGCCAGAGAAACTTCCTTCCATAATACATCAAAGTGTGTCCTACAGGGAAGAGCATGGGTCTTGAGTATAAGTTGTACTGCATCTGCTCTCGAAATCAACTTTGTCAAAGCTGCAGCATTGTGCTGAGTAAAGAAGCCTTTCATCTGCTCCTCGAATTTCTGCAGGTCACCATTGACGAAGGGCCTAGGAATCACAGTAGGAGTAGCCACATCCTCCCGTCACTTGGAGTGTATTGGATCTGGAGTCCCAGGTCCATGGAGGCTGGTGCATCCTCTCCATCAGCATGGAGGATGACAGGTCCTCACACTGAGGGCGCCTCAGACACTGGCGACTTTGGTGCTCTCGAAGCCACACCTCAGTAAGAGCAATGCCAAGCATCCCAGCCTCTACCACAACAACCTGGCACTGAACTCCCTCAGCACCAATGAAGACAAATCCATCCTCTTCTTTGAAAGGGACTCAGTCAAAAACTGCTCCCCAGTGACTTCTTGACACTTGACGTCAATGGTGACCAAGACACTCGATGTTGATGCATCTCCAGTGTCCAATGCAGCACTTGGACCCACTGAGACTGAGCTTCCAATACCAATGTCAACGGGCTGGTCTTTCCATCAAAACATTCTCTCCCGTTGCTTTTCTCTAGCATGGATCTTTCTCCAACAGCTGCATACAGAAATAATGAGAGAAAAGTGTGGTACAGACACTGCATGCATCAAAAATGGTTATCCTTGATGGATATGGTCACATTGCACCGGAGGTGGAGGGGGGGAGGGACATATCATCAGGAAAAGCATCCACAGAGTTATCAAACAACTCAATGATGACAAAAAATTGCCCAGATGGGAGCTCAAGCCTAACTAGGTGTACTAGAGGAACCAAAGTTAAAGGAAAAAAAAAACAAGCAACAGGGACAGGTCTTACACATGAAAAAGGCTGAAACTGAACAAAGTGCTGAAGTGACCACAACTCAAAGAATGGTCCAATCAGCTCTGCAGAAAAGAAAAAACTAGGAACGTCCTGCATGACAGTGGTGTGCCTGCTCAACAGCTTCTGGAAAAAGCTGCTGGAGTAATGCTTCTCACGTTGGGCTCCATTATTGATGTCACTCATAAGTGAGGATTTATCCATCATGCTTTGTCCTTGGAGAAAGAGATAAAAAAGGAACAGGTGTGGATCCCACCAACAAGGAGAAACAAGAGGTCGGGGAATGCTAATTCATTGGAGGAACAAAATCCACTTGATAACATTTTTCATGGCAGAAGCAATGAACACAATCCCCATGATGTAAGTCTTGAGATTCCCTTAACATACAAAAATCAGCCATCCCGCCCCTCTTCCTCAGTTCCAAATCCCTGAAAATATTCCCTAGGTCCAAATGTTACAAGAGGTGTTACTATCCATCCACTTTCTTTCTCCCACCCCCACCTTTGTATTTTACCTTTGGCGGCTCGCTCCCCTTCTCTGCTTGGTGACCTTCTTCTACAAAAGAAGATACATAGAACTCTGATCAGTACAGTCCTAGGCACAGAGCCCTTGAATCTCTGAATGTCTCCTCTGTTCCCTGATAAAACAATTTCTCAGAACACAGGGATCTGAATTTATCTCATGTCTTTTCATTCATAGTTCAAGATGAGTTACATTCAGGTACAATAGATATTTTCCTATCCCTGGAGAACTTAACACTCTACTTTTGTACACAAGGCAATGGAGGTTTAAGTGATTTACCCAAGATCACAAGGAGCTGCAGTAGCATTTGAACTGGACTTCCCTGGTTCTCAGCCTGCTGCTCTAATCATTATACCACTCATACTAGGGGACACATTTAAAGGTCCATGAAATATATTCATAATCACAGCATTTTTAACCTATTAAAATGGGATGGTATTTTCAATTAAAATTATCCAGATTAATGGTGACAATGCACATAGTTTGATCCTGCTAATACAATTTAGTTACTAAGGAGCATTTGGAATACCCTGCTGATAGAAAAAAAGTTGCATTGCAAAGATTAATGTCCCCACAAGAAATGAAGACTTGGGAGACTCTATCAAATTTTATGATAGAGATCCAGTTCTATGGTCCAGGCAAAGCAATAGAAAGAAGTTTCACTCAGACTAATCCAGCCCAGATTTTGATTAGCTGTTCTTGTAATTTAAAACATGCTGAAACATAAATAGTTCTTACGTCAATGGAGTTTTAATAGGTTTGTCTTTGCTTTTATTGTCTTTTCATGTTTGTTGTAAGATACTCAAAGGACTATCCACCTGTACTTATTTCTATAGTGCCACTAGACATATGCAGCGCAGTACACAAAACACATATCAGACAGTCTCTGCTCAACACAGCGCACAGGACAAATAAGGAATTAGGGAATTACTTATTGTGGGAATGATTAAAATAGACAGGGGTACTGGTGATTAAAAAGCAGCCTCAAAAAAGTGGGCTTTTTGCCTATGTTTCTGAGATCTCACAGTACTGATTTAGAATTATATCTGTACTATTGATTTTCTGTTTATATTTCACATCTAATAATAATGGACTCCGTCCCCCAGTCACCAAAACATTGTGACTGTAAACTACATATGTTAAAGGTTAAGCATGGGAAAATTAGGTTCTTACCTTGGTAATTTTCTTTCCTTTAGTCATAGCAGATGAATCCATTACGAATGGGTTGTGTCCATCAACCAGCAGGGGGAGATAGAGAGCACTGAAAAACCATAGTGCCTCATGGCCAGCTAGCTCCATCTGCCTCTTCAGTATTTGAAGCTTCCAAAGCAGTGTTACACCGCAAAGTAGTATAACATGAACTTTCCTCACAGCGGATGAACGCCCCAGAACAGGAGCAATAACACAGAGGAGGGACAAACTCTACCTCCTGTAACAGAACAGAAATCCTGAAGACTGTTTTCCAACTTCTCCCAATGAGGGAACATATCTACAGGAAAAACTAAACATAAAACAACATCAATCACACAATGAATCACTGAGGGAGGGCTCATGGATTCATCTGCTATGACTAAAGGAAAGAAAATTACCAAGGTAAGAACCTAATTTTCCCTTCCTTGTCATCAAGCACATGAATCCATTACGAATGGGATGTATCAAAGCAATCCCTAGATAGGGTGGGAACAAGCCACACCACGTGCCAGCACTTGTGCTCCAAAGTGCGCGTCTCTCCTGGCAGCCACATCCAGCCTGTAATGTCGGGCAAAAGAGAGCTTAGAAGCCCGTGTCGCTGCACTGCATATCTCTTGAAGAGAGAGTGCTCCAGTTTCAGCCCAAGAAGAGGAAAATCGCTCTTGTGGAATGTGCCTTGAAGGCTTCAGGCGGAGGCCGGCCAGAAAGCAGATAGGCTGAAAAAATAGCTTCCTTGAGCCAACGGGCTATAGTGGCTTTAGACGCTGGAGACCCTCTGCGTGGACCTGAACAGAACAAAAAGATGATCAGAGGTCCTAAAAGCATTTGACATGCGCAGATACTGCAACAGAGCCCTTCGCACATCTAAGGGGTGCAATTGCCCAAAGGCTTCCGGAAACTCCTCTCTGGAAAAAGAAGGCAGGAAAATAGGCTGGTTTAGGTGAAACACTGAAACCACCTAGGCAGGGAAGGAAGGCACCATACGTACCATAACTCCGGACTCTGAGAATTGCAGAAAAGGGTCTCGACAGGACAGCGCCTGAAGCTCTGACACCCGTCTCGCCGAAGTAATGGCCACCAAAAAGACCGTCTTTAGGGTCACATCCTCTGAAGCTCGCCTTAGTGGCTCGAAGGTGCGAACACTGAAGGGCCTTTAAAACTAACCCCAGGTTCCAGGCCGGACACGGAGCCCTCACGGGAGGACGGAGCCGATGCACCCCTCTGAGAAACCGTGCCACATCCGGATAAGCAGCCAGGAGAGGCCAGCGACCTTCCCTCGAAAACATGCTAAGGCTGCCACTGAACACGCAGGGAATTATAGGCAAGGCCTTTTTGTAAACCATCCTGCAAAAGTCAAGTATCGGCGAGACAGAAGCCCGCATAGGTGTAATCGCTTTAGTAGCACACCAAGCCTCAAATTGGCACCAAACTCCTGGCATAAGCCACGGAAGTGGAACGCTTGCGGGCCTGTAGGAGAGTGGAAAATTACTTTACTGGAATAACCATTGTCTCTCAATTGCGCCCTCTCAATAGCCATGCCGTACGACCAAAGCGGCAGGCGTTCCTCCATGGTCACTGGTCCCTATGACAACAGATTCCGGTACCAGAAGCAAAGGAAGGGGAGCCTCTACCAGCATCCGCCGGAGGTCCACATACCACGGCCTCATGGGACAATTCGGGGCAATGAGAACCCACCTCTCCTTGATGTAGCCGAATCCGCAGGAGTACTCGCCCTTTCAAGGGCCAACGGAGGAACACATACAGGAGGCCCTGAGGCCAGGGTTGAGCAAGGCATCAACCCCACCGAGCGAGGATCTCTCCGTCTGCTGTAAAAGCACGGGACTTTGGCATTTGCGCTTGAGGCCATAAGATCCGCTGCGGGCATCCCCCACTTGGCACAGATATGAAGAAACACTTCGTCTGCCAGTTCCCACTCCGCTGGGTCGATTTGATGCCTGCTTAGATAATCGGCTTGCACGTTGCTCTGACCTGCAATGTGAGCTGCTGACAGAAACTGCAGATGTAGCTCGGCCCAGTGGCAAATCTGCGCAGCTTGCGCAGCCAGTGTTCTGCACTGAGTGCCGCCTTGTCGATTTATGTAGGCCACTGCTGTCGTGTTGTCCGACAGAACCCTGACAGCCAATCCTTCCAGGGTTGAGTGAAAAGCCAGAAGAGCATGAAAAATCGCTTTCAACTCCAAGCAATTGATGGACCACTCCGACTCCTCGGGTGTCCAGAGACCCCTGGCAAGCCTTCCCCGGCAATGTGCACCCCAGCCCTTCAGGCTGGCATCTGTTACCACCAGGCACCAATCGAGGAGCGCTAGCGGCATTCCTCGCCACAGCATGCTGTCTGAGAGCCACCACTCCATACTGAGCCGGGCCAAAAGGGAGCCATGTGAGTCTGCACTGATAATCCTGAGAAACTGGAGACCATCGTTGAAGCAGGGAGCACTGCAGAGGTCTCAGGTGCGCTCTTGCCCAGGGCACAACTTCCAAGGTGGCCGTCATCGACCCTAACAGCTGGACAATGTCCCAAGCGCGGGGGCGAGGCATCCTCAGGAGCAGACGGACCTGGTTCTGAAGCTTGCACCGCCTTTGCTCGGGAAGAAAAACAAACCCCGAAGCTGTGTCGAACCAGACCCCCAAATATTCTAGAGATTTGAGAGGAGGTCAGGTGACTTTTGGCCATATTGACGACCCAGCCCAGAGATTGAAGTACTGAGACCACTCTGGCTGTTACCTGATGACTCTCCTCTGTCGATTCCGCTCTGGTGAGCCAGTCGTCTAGGTACGGGTGAACCCGAATACCCTCTTGCCTGAGAAAAGAGCTACTACCACCATTACCTTGGAAAAGGTTCGGGGAGCTGTTGCGAGGCCAAAAGGCAAGGCCCGAAACTGGAAATGTTTTCCCATCACCGCAAACCGAAGAAACTTTTGGTGCGGAGGCCTAATAGGAATGTGGAAGTAAGCTTCTTTCAGGTCCAGAGACGTGATAAACTCTCCTGGCTGTACCGCCGCAATGATGGAGCACAGGGTTTCCATGGGAAAATGCCATACTCTTAGAGACTTGTTGTCACGTCTGTGGCCGTGACCACCCTCAGACATACCTTATTTCTGGGGGTCAGCTTCTAAGCTGGCTTCTGCCTATCCTTTCTGGAGTAGTTTTCTTTCTGTGTGCTGGCTGCTTCCAGCTTGGCTCTAATTACTCCACTCTACTACATCTGGGGATGCTGCCTGAGTTAGCTCTACCTCTGTCTCCAGCCTGGCTCTGTTTGCTCCTCTGTGCTGCACCTAGGTATTCTAAGTCTCTATGTGCGTTCTGCCTGCTCCTTGGTTTGTGCTCCTCTCACCCGCTGGTGGCCAGAGCCAGTGGCTGCCATAGTTTGTCTTACTGTTCCTACCCATTCCAGACTTTAGGCCAGGCCGGTCCGGTTCTTCCAGGCTGCCGGACTTGTCTCTCTTGTTTGTGCCTGGACAGCCTCCGTAGTTGCTTACTGATGGCTGCAGTGCTCCTCAGGTGTGAAGGCTTTATAATCACTTAGGACTGCAGCCTTTGCATCGTCTAAGGTCCCTGGTATGTTAGAGGTTCTGTGCACTGAATACCTTGTCCAGTTCAGTGTGAGTTTCTAGCTTGTTACTAGTAGCTTGGGCATAGCTTTTCTTATTGGCTTGTGTACAGCTTTACTAGTTCTCCTGTGTGTTGTGTGAGTTTCTAGCTTATGACTAGTCAGCTTCGGCATAGCTTTCTTGTTAGCTTGTGTACAGCTTTACTAGTTTTCTTGTATTTAGCTTTCTGGTTTTCCCGTGTGTGTTTTCCTCTGCTTCTGGAGCTTCAGCCCTAGTCCTGTCCGCTGCCAGTACTCCTTGCTACTTGACCTGACCATTGCCTGAATCTGACTCTCTCTGCCTACTGCCTGACCCAACTTCTGCCTGGACCCCGATACTTGCTGCCTGACCCGACTACTGCCTGAATCCGAATATTCTCTGCCTGTGGCCAGACCTATTGCCGGAACCCGGACATTCCCTGCCTGTCTGCCTTGCTTTCGCCTAGGTGCCTGGGGGCACTTCTGTATCCTGATTCCTGTTGTTCCTGCTTGCTGTTCCAGTTCGGTTCTTCCTGTAAGCCCTGCCGGCTGCCCAAACCTGAGGGCTACAACCCTCAGGAACGGGGGCTAAGCGTAGGTGAAGCCTAGGTCAGTGTGTCCTGTCCAAGGGGTTCTGGTCCATGTGTTCCACTCCAGTGGGTTCCAGTCCAGTGCGCACCCATCCGGTGCGTTCCAGTCCTGTGTATTCCAGTGCAGAACTCCAGTCCAGGTTTCCAGTCCAGCCTTGCTTCGCTCTCTGCTTTGAAGGTGACCTTGCCTGCCACTGCCGCTCCACGGTAGTGGTCCAAGGGCTCACAAACCCAGTGCTCCATAAGTACATAAGTACATAAGTAATGCCAACTGGGGAAAAGACCAAGGCTCCATCGAGCCCAGCATCCTGTCACGACAGCGGCCAATCCAGGCCAAGGGCACTGGCAAGCTTCCCAAACGTACAAAACATTCTATACATGTTATTCCTGAAATTTTGGAGTTTTCCAAGTCGTTTAGTAGCGGTTTATGGATTGTCCTTTAGGAAACCGTCCAACCCCTTTTTAAACTCTGCTAAGCTAACCGCCCTCACCACTTTCTCCGGCAACGAATTCCAGAGTTTAATTACACGTTGGGTAAAGAAACATTTTCTCCGATTTGTTTTAAATTTACTACACTGTAGTTTCATCGCATGCCCCCTAGTCCTACCGTGTTTCCCCGAAAATAGGGCATCCCCATAAAATAAGACCTACCGAGGTTTTTGGTGCCTTAGAAAATATAAGGCCTCCCCCGAAAGTAAGGCCTAGCAACGTTTGTTTTTCCCGGTAAGTAGGGTCCCCCCCCCTGAGGATCGCGGGCCCCCCTCCGTCGCTCTGAAACTAACCCCCCACCCGAGGGTCGCCCCCCCCCACCCGAGATGGCACCCCACCACCCGAAGTCTCGCCGGACCCCAACCCCCTCTGTCGCTCCGAAACTAACCTGACTTAAGCCTCCTTTCACTTTCCTTCCAGTTCGCAGCAAGCAACAGCAGTAGGAGGGCAGGCACTCCTTCCTTCCGTGTCCCGCCACGCCTGACGTAAAGTAACGTCAGGCGAGGGTGGGGCTCGGAAGGAAGGAGAGGCCCTGCCCTGCCCTGCTGCTCCTGCAAACTGGAAGGAAAGTGAAAGGAGGCTTAAGTTCAGGTTAGTTCTGAGCGACGGAGGGGGGTGGGGTCCGGCGACTTCGGGTGGGAGCGCCATCTCAGGTGGGGGGTTACCGGTAGTTGCAGGAGCGACGGAGGGAAGGTGGGCGGGCCACCCTGTTTCCCCAAAATATTAAGACATCCCCTGAAAATAAGACCTAGCGCCTTTTGGGCGCAAAAATTAATATAAGGCAGCTGTCTTATATTCGGGGAGGAACACGGTAGTATTTTTGGAAAGCGTGAACAGACGCTTCACATCCACCTGTTCCACTCCACTCATTATTTTATATACCTCTATCATGTCTCCCCTCAGGCGTCTCTTCTCCAAGCTGTATAGCCCTAGCCTCCTTAGTCTTTCTTCATAGGGAAGTCGTCCCATCCCCGCTATCATTTTAGTCGCCCTTCGCTGCACCTTTTCCAATTCTACTATATCTTTCTTGAGATGCCTGACAATTGTTGACTTAAGTCGAGGATGGGCTGAAAAGACCCGCCTTTTCGCAGCACTACAAAGTAAATGGAGTAATGGCCGGAGCCATGTTCGGCGGGAGGCACCGGAGACACCGCCCCTAGGTGAATCAAGCCTTGCAAGGACTCCTCTACAGCCGCCCGTTTGACTGCAGAACCGCATCGGGACTCCACAAACACGTCTCTCACCGGGGCATTGAATTCTATATTATAGCCATCTCTGATCAGGTCCAAAACCCACTGATCTGAGGAAATCTTGACCCACTCCTCGAGAAAGAGGGAAAGCCGTCCTCCTATTGCAGGAATCGAGGAGAGGGCCGGCACACCATCATTGAGAGGGTCGCCCTTGAACTCCAGGCCTTGAGCCAGTCGCTGCAGAACGCTTGTCCGAACGAAAGGAATTCCTCTGCTGAAAGCGGGCACGAGAAGTGAACCCCAGCAGAATGCCCGGGCAGTACCTTCTAGCTTCACGGAAGCGAGGTCTGGAAGAGGAGGGAACCGCCTGACCCTTGGAGAGAGGCCTCGGCCTACCCTCGGGTAAGCGCTGGGGTTAGCATCCCCCAGGCCTTTAAACAATTTTCTCCAATTCCTCACCAAATAGGAGAAGGCCTTGGAAGGGCAACTTCACCAACCTTTGCTTAGAGGCCATGTCAGCCGCACAATGTGGCGAGCTGCCACCGCCACAGCCATCTGTTTAGCCAAAGCTCTGACCAGATCATAAAGGGCGTCAGCCAAGAAAGACAAGTCCGACTCCATCCGCGGTGCCACCTCAGTAAGGGGCTCTGCTCCATCCCCGGGCTGTTGCACTGCCTGTTGCAACCAAGCGAGGCAAGCTCGGGCAGCATAGCAGCTGCATGCAGATGCCCGTAAGGATAGGCCTGACATTTCAAAGGACCGTTTCAGAGCTGATTCCAGGCGTCGGTTCCTGCATGTCCTTCAGGGCGACTCCTCCTTCAACTGGGAGGGTAGTCCTCTTTGTCACAGCCGTGACTAGGGCATCCACTTTAGGCACTGCTAGGCGCGCCAAATGCTCCTCACTTAGAGGGTATAATTGCCCCATTGCCCTGGCTACATTCAAAGGCCCCACGGGATCAGCCCAACTGAGTCCAAAATAAGCTCTTGGATGGAAGTCATGCAAAGGAAAGGCTCGAGAGGCTTCTTAGTACTTGCCATCCTCGGATTACCAGAGGAGGCTTCGTCACTCGCAGGATCTTCAATAGAGAGGACCTGCCAAGGCATCAGAAATAAGCGCTGGCAGCTTCGTCGCGGTGGAAATCCTCACCGCGGAAGGATCATCTGGATCCGGTGGCAATTCCTTCACCCTTCCTCTGGCTCTTCAGACCACAAGGGCCTCCTGCCAGACCTCTCAGAATCCTCACATCCCGACCACAGGGGGGGGGGGGGGGGAGAGAGAAGAAGGGGGGGGTGCGCACACTCTTTGAAGGGGAATTAACCCTTCTGCGCTTGTCTTGCGGCCAGCTGTCAGGGGGAAAACGCGCCTGACGGCAATCTGAAGCCAAGCTCCACTGGAGGGGGAACAGTTAGCAGGACAGAATGAGACGCCTGCGGGAGAGCTCTTTTTAACATGAATGCTTTATGCAGCAGCAACACAAACTCAGGGAAGAAGGGCTCACCCTGGCCTCCCGGTTCCAGTTCGGGGATAGAAGCTCCCCTGTTAGCCTCCACACGAGGCTCCCCTCCAGTTTCAAACCCCTCCGCTTCTACGGGGGTCGCGCCATGCGGCGCATCCAAAATGGCTCCCGCTGCCAGCTCCACTGAGTGGGAAGAAACATCGCTCGCCATGCTCGTGCCGGCCCTGTTGTCTGAAGAGCACGATTTACAGAGCCTGCTGCGGATCTGCGCTTGCCACAATGGGAACAGCGCTTAACAACCTCTGCAGCCATCGCCGAAAATGGCGGAAAATTCAAAATGGCGGATTTGCGCCAAAAACGTCCCAATCACGGGCCCTCCTCGGAGGAGCTACAAAATGCTCTTACCTCACCAGACCGAGTCCCAGAGCTCCGGTCTCGCTGCACAATCAGAAGAAAACCTCTTTTCTGGAATCGCAGCGCCAAAGCGTGACGCGACTTTTTTTTTTTTTTTTTATCGCTGTGAGGAAAGGTAGAGGCAACAGCAATAGAGGCAAATTTCCAACTCCAGACGATCAGTAGAGTGGGAAAGGCAGGGAAAGGACAAACCAATGTGCCTGCATCCACAAAGGAGAGTGTGGGAAAAGACAGGGGCAGAGCAAACCTATGTGTCTACATCCACATCGGGGGCCGGGTAAGGCAGGAAAAGGGCGAACCTATGTGCCTTTAAAGTGGAGCTGCAATAGCCCCCAACACCCCTGCTACCACTGGCCAAAGCACAGGAGCCACCCCAGGCAGATTTTTTTTTTTTTTGAAGGAGCTGAATAAGCTGCATCCACCCTGCTGGGGAGATAGAGAATACTGAAGAGGCAGATGGAGCTAGCTGGCCATGAGACACTATGGTTTTTTCAGTGCTCTCTATCTGCCCCTGCTGGTTGATGGACACAACCTATTCGTAATGGATTCATCTGCTTGATGACAAGGCAGACTAGATACTGTCAATATAAACACCAAAAACTGGAGATGTCATTTCTATAGATTAATAGAAAGAGCAAAGAAAAAAAAAAAAAAAAAAAGATTCAAAGACTGTTCTCTTCCTTTCCTTAGCCTGACAGTTCTCTTGTTCATTCAGAACCAGGGCTGCGATCTTACACCATCAGCCTTCAGTCACAACTACCCGGACTTCTCCCTTATTTTATATCCCTTCCTGGCTATAGCAGGATTAAAACACAACAGTCCTGGGCCAAGGACCATTGAACAGGGCCCCTTCCACAACTCTGCAATCCCAGGCAAAAAATCCTACCAGTAGAAGTCACACTACACGACAGCTCCCTCCCCAAGGGCTATGAACACTCCCCTCCCTCTGGGATCTGCCAACTCTGAGGGAGGCAGATGGGGGCTGCGCAATAGCTGTGAATCAAAACTAGGTCTAGCACATTAGAGTTCAGAATTGCCACTGAGGCAGCCCCTTTTTCTCCTCTAAATTATGGATTATCTTTCTTCATATGCTTTCATTTACATGTTTTGACAGTAGTAGCGCTATAGAAATGATAAGTAGTAGTAGTAGTAGTAGTATACACCTAAAAAAGGAAGGAGAGGGGTCACTGATGCACACAATCCAAGTTGGCTGCTTGAAGCTACAGCTTCCATGATCCTGGGTGAGAAATACCCTCTAATGAAAAAAAGAGAATTAAGCCATCTATCTGAATCAGATTAACGAAGAATACAAATAAAACTACTGTAATAAAAATCAACCAAGCTATACCATGGCAATCATCTTCATAAGCACCGCCATACTGGGAAAAGACCAAGCGTCCATCAAGCACAGCATCCTGTCTCCAACAGCGGCCAATCCAGGCTTCAAGAACCCGGCAACCCCCCCCCCCCCCCCCCCCCCCCTTCAATTCCCTCGCCTCACAAATTGCAGCCGACAAGGAAACAGGGCACTCAATACATTGTTGACGAGGGTGTTACAAATCAAAGAAATGCTAAAAGAGAATAAAGAATCCATGATGGTTTTACAGAAAGAGTTACTAAAGTCAAACATCAATTCCAAATCAATTGCCACATGAACTTTAGGAAATTGGAAGACTGAGAATCCAAATGGCAGATGAAATGTGATGCATATTTTTTTTTTGTTACATTTGCACCCTGCGCTTTCCCACTCATGGCAGGCTCAATGCGGCTTACATGGGGCAATGGAGGGTTAAGTGACTTGCCCAGAGTCACAAGGAGCTGCCTGTGCCTGAAGTGGGAATCGAACTCAGTTCCTCAATTCCCCAGGACCAAAGTCCACCACCCTAACCACTAGGCCACTCCTCCACTCCATATTGGGAAGAATAATCCAAATCATAGTTACTTGATGCTAGGTTCCATATTTCAGAGTCACCACTCAAGAGAAAGATCTTGGTGTCATCATGAATAATACGTTGAAATCGTCTGCTCAGAGTGCAGCAATGGCCACAAAAAAAAACCAAATAGAATGCTAGGAATTAGGAAAGGGATAGAAAATAAGATAAAGAATATTATAATGCCTCCATATCGCAATCTCAGGGCTGGGTCCTCACCCCAGTCCTCAGGACACATCAAGACAGGCTGGTTTTCAAGACATCCACAATGAATATGGACGAGACAGATTTGCACACAGTGGTGGGTATCCTGAAAACCCAACTGGCTGGGTGTATCGAGAGGACTTGGTTGAAAACCCCTGACTAGACTATTCTGTGCAATTCTGGCTGCCCTATCTCAAAAAAAAAAAAGATAAAGAGGAAAGGCTTTGAAGAGACAATTGAGAAGGATATGACAGAGGTCTACAAATCCTGAGTGCAGTAGAGCGGGTGAATGTAAATCCACTGTTCTCTCTTTCAAAAAAAGTAGAAAGACAAGGGAACACTCCATGAAGTTATATGGTAATACTCTTAAAAAGAATGAGAGAATATTTTTTCACTCAACAAATAGTTAAGCTCTTGAATTCATTGACAGAGGATGTTGTAGAAAGCTTATCTTGTGTAAAAAAATAAAAGGTTTGGACAAGCACCTGAGGAAAAAATCCATTAACTGCTATTCAAAAAGGCAGACATGGGAAAAGCCACTACTTATCCTGGAAGTCGCTAGCATGGAATGTTGCTACTCTTTGGGATTCTGCCAGGTTCTTGTGATCAGGACTAGCCACTGTTAGAAGCAGGATACTAGGCTAGATGGACATTGGTCTGTCCCAGTATGGCTATTCTCATTTTCTTACATTGTTAACTGAGGTCCCGGAAAATGAGGCCATGACACCAAACTATGTATATACAAGTGCTAGGAAGAAAATTTTGAAGATCAAACAATTGGATGAAACATAATATATGAACACTGGGCCCTACCAGAGGCGGTTGAAAAGTAATACGGTGAGTGCCTCTCAAGAATTTCTTGCAAAATTACTGATATAACATTCAATTATACCCTGACGATCAACCTAAATGCTTTACCCCCGCAACATAACAATATAAAAGTTTCGTACTGGGAATAACTAACATTTTCCTTCTTTGACCCCAATGTGTTTATCAACTTGATCATGCTTTACCATAACTCCACTTTGTATTTGTTCATACCGGTATGGCAATCGCCTCTACTGTACTATGAAGCCACACTGAGCCTGCAAATAGGTGGGAAAATGTGGGATACAAATGTAACAAATAAAATAAATAAACAATTGGCTTGAACAGACTGCATTCACCAAGTCCCCTTCTTAAATGCAGGACAAGCAACGTATTCCCAGCAGACCTTATCTACAAATTCATTAGAAAAACTGAACACAATGGCAGATCCCACATGCCTGTCCCACACTTTCTTAAATTCTGATACAGTCCTAGTCTCCACGACTTCCACTGGGAGGCCATTCCATGCATCCACTACCCTTTCAGTGAAACAGTATTTTCTTAGATTCCTCCTAAGTCTACTTCCTCTTAACGTCATCGTATGCCCCCTCATTCCAGAGTTTTCCTTCATTTGAAAAAGGCTCACCTCCTGTATATTGACACCACCGAGGTATTTAAATGTCTCTATCATATCCCCTCTCTCTGGCCTCTCTTCCAGCGTATACATGTTGAGGTTCCTAAGAATCTTCCTATATGTTTTATGGACAGAGACCACCTACTAATTTTGTAGCCGCCCTCTGGACCCAGGGCCGGTCCTAGGGTCTCTGGCACCCCCCTGCAGACTATCAGTTGGCGCCCCCCCCCCCCCCCATCTCCTTTCTCTCTTCTCCCACCATGCCCCTGTCCAGCGATTCTCCTTCGCCACATCCCCCTCCCATTTATGGCCATCTGCCCGCCCTCTTCTCCCCCCAACATCCCCCTTTTTCTTCTTGCCACCCTGTGTGGTTTAAGTCTTTTTTAATTTACCTCCGTCCGGTGGTCACGTGATGCAGTGAGCGGCAGAGGACGTGGCTCACTCTAGCTGCTCAAAGCCTCGCTCGAAATTCAAGCTTTTCGGCTGTCTCCACTCTCGGGAGTAGCTCCTTCTGCAGAATAACACCTTCCTTAGCGCATGGACAAATATATCACGAGATCTTCGATGGCTCAAGCGGCGAAAGTGGAAAAAAAAAAGGAGGACAAAACAAAGGTTGGCGAGGCCAATATGGCGGTGGTTTCGCCAGCACCTTCTCCCCCCCGCCCGAACATGAAGGCGCTCATCCCGGAGCTCACGGAAGCGGTTGTGCAGGCCTTAGCTCCTCAATTCGAACAGTTATCAGCGCAAATAGCGTGCATAACAGCAGTGACTTCAGAACTTTCACGCCGCACGGGTGAGTTGGAAGCTCGAGTGGCTGATGTGGAGGAGGGGCATCAAGAGCACGCGGGCGAGCTGGAGCGATTGTCCCGCCTGGTACATGACTACTCAGAAAGAATGGAAGACTTGGAGAACCGCTCCAGGCGGGACCACCTTCGTTTTGTGGGCTTTGCTAAATCTTTGTCAGATGCCAATTTAAAATCCACATTGGAAACCTGGCTACAGGCGACCTTTCCTGAAGTGAGAGAGGGGAGGCCGATCCGACTCGAGCGAGTCCACCGAGTGGGCCCTAGGCCAGTGAGGGAGACGCGCCCTAGAGTGGTCACTGCAAAATTTCATGACTACTCGCAAAAGGCAGCCATCTTAAGAACCTACAAAGGTTGCAGAGACACCATTAAATATGATGGCTCCCTCATTCGTATTTTCCAAGATTACTCAGCAGCCCTAGCGGCACAGCGACGGGCGTTCTCGACAGTCTGTACCCGCCTGGTGGATAAGAAGTGCAGATTTATGCTACAATATCCAGCTACTCTAAAAATCATGGAGAATGGCGTCTGGAAAGATTTCACCAAACCAGAGGCAGCCTCAGAGTGGCTGAACAGGCAAGCTACGGGACCAGCGGATTAACTAGTGCACTTAACCTGTGGTTTTTTGATGACATGTTGATGACTGCAGAAACGCCTGTTAGATTCTACCTGTTGAGAATTACGAGTTACTGTTTGAACCTTACTTGGCAGATGGAGCACTGGTCTAAACACTCGGGCTTTCCCTGGAGAATTGGCACAATATCTGAGACTGGATACACCCAGGTGGTGGCGAGACAATGCCAAGACTAGAACACTAACAGGTGTATGTCAGAGACATTTGCTCCTCTTGGGCTCACTGTGTGCCCACCGGGTTAAACCGGAGGCATGGGGGCCCGGGGGGGGGGGGGGGCTGTTGCCCAGATTGCGGGGTGATTGGAGAGAGTGGAGGAAGGTTCGAATACTGTTTCATGGTAACCATGTTTGACTGAGAGCGAGGCTTTACTAGCACCCATAGACCCCACACCAGACGCAACTTGTCCTAGGTGGCGACTGGTGGGGTAGACCTAGGTTTGGTCATACAGGGAATAGTGTAGGGATGAGGGTTGGGCAGGGTATGGGGGGGGGGGGAGAGGGGGAAGGATACGAAATTGGACATCACCTAGCTTGGACTGTGGAGGTCAGCCGGAAGGAGCTTGTACCACCTACACTGCGAGGGTCATGGAGAGTCCATATCCTAGGTGAGCTCTGCTGCCGTATCGGGCTAAACAAGAATGTGTGTTTACTGAGATATGTTCATATGCCACTTCCGTTACAAATACAAGGCTGCTGGGTGAAGGCTGGGCACCCGGGAGCCTTAGGAGTACAAAAATTATCTATTTTGTGTAAATGGGTTAGCTGGGATTATGGCTAAACTACCACCCCACCCCCCCCCCGGTTGCTGTCATGGAACGTATCTGGCATTTCCTCTCCAATAAAACATACAAAAATCTTGACAGTGTTGCAGCGCCACCACGCTGGGATAGCATGCCTTCAAGAAACCAAATTAACGGACGCAGAGCATCAAAAGCTTAAACAGCGTTGGGTGGGTGAATGCCATTTTGCTTCCTCGGGAAGTAAAAGAGGAGGAGTCGCAATTTTAATACACAAACACCTGCAATGCACCTCAAAGTTAATTTGTAAAGATAGGGACGGCAGATACATACTCCTACACCTAAACATAATGGGACAGGAAGTTTTTCTTCTTAATGTCTATGGCCCTAATGTATACGATCATTCTTTTTTCAACATTTAGTTCAGTTAGGAATCCAATATAGGCACACCCCATGGATAGTGGCAGGAGACTTTAATCAAGTCATGGACAGGTTACAAGATCGCTCGGGCCCGACAGCAGGCTCAGCATTTGGGAAAGGTAAAGGATTGGGATATTTGAGTACTGCCCTAGACCTCATAGACCCCTGGCGGTTAACACACCCTACGTCCAAAGATTACACACACTTGTCGAGAGCACATGGTTCATGGTCGAGAATAGATTACATATTGATATCCTCAGCTTTGTTCTCCCAAGTGCCACGTGCAGAAATTGGAGTGATGGAGGTCTCAGATCATGCAATGATTTGGATCGAACTGGAGTTGGGGGCAACTAAGTTGCGTCATTATGTCTGGAGGTACCCCAGATACCTGACAGATGATACGGCCTTTCAGGATTACCTGAAACAAAGATGGTCTTACTTCCTAGACACAAATGGTGACCATGTACAAGAGGCTAGGTTGTTCTGGGAGACTTCCAAAGTGGTGATTCGCGGGGATATAATTGCCTATTTGTGTGCCCGTTCGAAGCGATTGGCAAGAGGAGTGAAGCACTTAGAAAACACATATCGAGTTGCGAAGCGGGCACACATAGCTCACCCCTCGGAAGAGATCAAGGAGGTTATGCTGGCCTCTTTGGCAGCCCTCAACACGATGATTCATGAGAAAACAAAGAAACAATTCTTTCATAGATCTTACTCTTTTCACAAACACGGTAATAAATCCGGAAAACTGTTAGCTCGCCTTAACAAAACCTGGGGAGGAAATAGGTTTATCCCAACACTACGGGACACAGAGGGCAAACAAACGAATAACTCAGAGGAGGTAATTAGATTGTTGGAACGATATTATGCAAACCTGTATGCTGCCCCAGAACAACACTCAGGCCCTTCCACTGAAGATTACTTGGCAGACTCTGGAATGCCGCGCTTGAACCCCGAGGTACTAGACCAATTAAATATGCCAATACGAGCCAAGGAATTACAAAAAGTTGTGAAATCACTTAAACGAGGGTCTGCCCCGGACCCTGATGGGTTTGGGGCTGAATACTATCAGTTGTTATTCCCACAGGTGAGCGGCCCCCTCCTGGACTTCTTCGACGAATCCATTAGGTGTGGAGGATTCAGGCGAGAGTCTAATGAAGCCTTGATTACCCTAATCCCAAAAGAAGGCAGACCTCCAGAAAATCCGGGATCTTACAGACCTATATCACTCATAAATGTGGATTTGAAGATTTTAGCGAAGGTTCTCTCTGAGAGTCTGTCCCCTTTAATACCAGGTTTGGTGGGAGAGGGCCAGGTAGGGTTTGTGCGAGGTAGACACCCATGCCATAATGTTAGGAAAGCATGTTTAGCTATTGCGCAGAGCCTTACCATGAACGAGCCGTTGTTGCTGGTCAGCCTAGACGCGGAAAAGGCTTTTGATAAGGTGCGCTGGGATTACCTCTTTACCGTTCTCCAACACATTAGTCTACGAGGGTGGGTACTTAATGCTATAGCAACGTTATACGCTAACCCAAGAGCCTCCTTGTTGGTTAATGGTATTCGATCAGACTCCTTTCCCATATCATGTGGCACCAGGCAGGGTTGCCCGCTTTCTCCAATCTTATTTTTGTTATACCTCGAACCCCTGTTGCGCACCATTGAAAAAGATCCAGATATTACAGGGATCAATTTACATACACAGGAACTCAAAACATTAGCCTTTGCAGACGATATACTGGTAACATTGACAAGGCCCCAATCCTCCCTACCCCACTTGTTTGGTGCTCTTGAAGAGTTTGGCTGCTACTCGGGTCTATCTTTGAATAGGGGCAAATCTGTGGCACTACCAGTTCAGACCCGGATCCGTAGGGCCTGGAAGGGCAGCTTTCCGCTGTCCTGGGCAGAGGGCAAATTGAAGTATCTTGGAATATGGCTAACTGCCGACTTGAAATCTTTATATGACCTAAACATAGAACCTCTTAAACTGAAAACTAGACAGACACTGCAGACATGGACATCCCTGCCCCTCTCCCTGCTGGGGCGGATAGCCCTTTATAACATGATTCTAATCCCAAAATGGGTTTATGTGCTGCAGGTGTTGCCCCTGTTCCTTAAGCATAAAGACGACCTGCTGTTGACAAGGGTGGTTACCAAATATCTTTGGAACGGGAAAAAACCAAGATTGCCAGTATCTAAATTATACCTCCCCAGAGTAAAAGGGGGGTTGGGACTTCTAAATCTAAAATTCCTGTCTGTGGCCAGTAATATGTGACACCTCTCAGATTGGTTCCGTAACACGAGTTATTTCTCGTGCACAACAATGGAAACCAAAGTGTTTTTCCCCCGTCATTTCAGTTCATGGCTGCATGCTAAGCCAGGGGCAGTAAATACGCCTCAGTACTTCTCATCAGTGGTGTCCCCTTTAAGACAGACTTGGCGTTGGCTATGCCGTAAATGCGGCTACCCTACGACTTGTACTCCGCTGCTGCCCATACGAGGCAATGACCACTTTCCCCCGGGAAACACAGCCTGGCTTTTTTCAGATTGGGAAACACATGGAATAAGATACATTCACCAGTTATACTCAGAAGAGGGCACTTTAAAAACTATGGAGGATCTGGAGAGAGAATTTGGTACAATTAGAAGAGATTTCTTTGCCTCCTTTCAATTACGACATTATTTGCGATCCCTTCCACCCGAACACCTGAGTTCACAGATATGGGATAGACTGCTGTCTCTTTTAGCTTTGGATGCTCAGGGGGCCGTCCCCTTAAAATACTATCATTCAGAAATCCGGGAACAACTGGGTGAGAATGATTATGAGCATTTGGCTTTACAATGGAATAAAGACCTACCAGTGAATATTCAGTCTGAGTACTTGAAGGCATGCTTTCTGGACATTCCCAGAATCTCGGAGAGTGTGGCGTTGCAAGAAACGGCGTATAAATTCCTGGCTAGAATGTTTTTTTCCCCACATAGAGCATGGAGAGCTCATATGGGACAGGAAGACAGATGTCTGAAGTGTGGTTGCTCTCCAGCAGGCCTTGGTCACATGTTTTGGACCTGCCCCAGAATAACCCGTTTTTGGGCACAGGTGTGTAATCATGTGTCAGAGTTGTGGAAGCTCACTTGTCGGCAGAAACCACACCTATTATTCCATAAATTTCACTTGACCCAAAAACTGCCTAAAGGGCTGCGTCCATTTCTTAAAAGAACAGTACTATTGGGTAAGAAGGTCATCTTAAATTTATGGATCTCATCAGACTCTCCAACTTTGTCCCACTGGTGAGCGAGAATGATCTTTCTATGTTCTTTGGAACGTAGAGCAGTGGGTGACCTGGCCTCACCCAGAGGGGAGCTATTTTGCCTGACATGGGCCCCTTTTTGGGACTCATTAACGGGGGTGGCTAGAAGTAGAATTTTGAATTCTTAAGGTTTGGGCCGACGAGTTTGCCCCGGTGCGGTGGCAGGGAAGGGGAGGTGACATGGTGTTGTGATAAGATGGAGGAGATAACGTATAAGAAAGTGATGGCGATTACCTTTGCCTCTTCAGAACCTTCGTAGGGTAAAATTATGTATCATACCTGATCATTTTCTTTCCATTAATCATAGCTGATCAATCCATAGACTGGTGGGTTGTGTCCATCTACCAGCAGGTGGAGATAGAGAGCAAATTTTTGCCTCCCTATATGTGGTCATGTGCTGCCGGAAACACCTCAGTATGTCGATATCAAAGCTCCATCCGCAGGACTCAGCACTTAGAGAATTACACCCACAAAGGGACACTGTGCCCAGCTCACCACCGCCGAAACGGGGGAGGGGAATTAACCCAGCTCATCCCCACACAAGTGGGGGAGGGGAATCCGTCCAGCTCATCCCCGCGGAGCGGGGGAGGGACACCACACCCGCCGATGCGGGGGGATCTGGCTTATCCTGCAACCGCAACCGCGGGAGGAGCTGACTGACCCAAACACCGCCGAAGCGGAAGGGGTACAAAGCTGCCCTACAGCCGCACGAAGCGGGAGGGAGTGCCGGCAGAATTTATGTCTCAATCCAGCCCCTTAAAACGGAGGGGAGAGGAATGCAGCAGCTCACTGTAACACAAATTCGTCTCAACTCTTGAAGAATCCATTGAAAAACTTGAACATGAAGTCTTCCTGAACAGGAACTGAAGACTAAACTTGAATCTGAAATGCAACCAGAATATAAACAGTACAGATATCTGGGAGGGGCTATGGATTGATCAGCTATGATTAATGGAAAGAAAATTATCAGGTATGATACATAATTTTACCTTCCATATCATCAAGCTGATCAATCCATAGACTGGTGGGATGTACCGAAGCAGTACTCACCCAGGGCGGGACATTGAAATCCCTGACCGCAACACTGAAGCTCCAAACCGGGGCCTCCGCCCGAGCAGCCACAGTCAAGCGGTAATGCCTGGAGAAGGTATGGGCCGATGCCCAAGTTGCCGCCTTGCATATCTCTTCCAAGGAGACGGACCCGGCCTCTGCCATTGAGGCCGCCAGAGCTCTAGTGGAGTGAGCCTTCAGCTGGATAGGCGGCACCTTCCCCGCGGCCACATAAGCCGCTGCAATGGCTTCCTTGACCCATCTTGCCACTGTAGGCTTAGAAGCCTGCAGACCCTTACGAGGACCTGCAAACAGGACAAACAGATGATCCGATTTCTGGAAATCATTGGTCACTTCCAAGTATCTGATGATGACTCGTCTCACATCCAGAAATTTGAGAGCAGAGTATTCCTCTGGGTAGTCCTCCCTACGAAAGGAAGGGAGACAGAGCTGCTGATTCACATGGAAGCGAGAAACAATCTTGGGCAGGAAGGAAGGCACTGTGCGAATAGTCACTCCTGCCTCAGTGAACTGCAGAAAAGGCTCTCGACATGAGAGTGCCTGGAGCTCGGAAACTCTTCTGGCTGAAGTGATAGCCACCAAAAAGACTGCTTTCAACGTCAGGTCTTTCAGAGATGCCCTAGACAAGGGTTCAAAAGGCGGCTTCTGCAAGGCTCTTAGCACCAGGTTGAGATTCCACGCAGGCACCACTGAGTGCAGAGGAGGGCGCAGGTGATTAACTCCCTTGAGAAAGCGCACCACATCTGGCTGCGAAGCCAGGGAAGCACCCTTCAGGCGGCCCCTGAAGCAAGCCAGAGCCGCTACCTGGACTTTAAGGGAACTGAGCGACAGGCCTTTCTCCAGACCTTCTTGCAGGAACGCCAACACTGAAGAAATTGGAGCAGTGAAGGGAGAAAGTGAGCCTGCTTCACACCACGCTGCAAAGGTACGCCAAAACCCTGGCGTAAGCAGTAGAAGTAGAGCGCTTCCTCGCTCTCAGCATAGTGGCGATGACCTTGTCTGAGAAGCCCTTCTTTCTCAGACGCTGCCGCTCAATAGCCAGGCCGTAAGACCAAAGGGGGAGGGATCCTCCATCACCACGGGACCCTGATGTAACAGGCCCTGCTCCACTGGCAGCCGCAGAGGAACGTCGACTGAGAGCCTGATCAAGTCTGCATACCAGGGACGTCTGGGCCAGTCCGGACCCACCAGGATTATCCGGCCCGGATGCTTTGCCACCCGGTCTAGCACCCTGCCCAACATGGGCCAGGGCGGGAACACATAGAGAAGCTCTTGTGTCGGCCACTGTTGGAGAAGAGCATCTACTCCCAGGGATCGAGGGTCCCGTCCTCTGCTGAAAAAGCGCGGCACTTGGCAATTGGCCGATGACGCCATCAGATCTAGGCTCGGCTGGCCCCAGCGCTTCGTGATGTCCAAGAACGCCTGAGCAGATAGCTGCCACTCTCCGGGCTCCAAGGTATGGCGACTGAGAAAGTCCGCCTTGACATTCATGACTCCGGCAATGTGAGCCGCTGACAGCTGTTCCAGGTTCGCTTCCGCCCACTGGCATAGATTCATGGCCTCCTTGGCTAGAGGGGCGCTCTTGGTACCTCCCTGGCGGTTGACATAGGCCACAGCCGTGGCATTGTCCGACAGGACCCGTACTGGCTTCAACGCCAGTACTGGGATGAACTCCAAAAGCGCCAACCGAATGGCTCTGAGTTCCAGGAGGTTGATAGACCACTTTGCCTCTGCAGGAGACCAGAGCCCCTGCGCTGTCCTTCCCAAGCAGTGGGCTCCCCAGCCCGTCAAAGAGGCGTCCGTCGTGACGACAATCCACTCCGGGGTCACGAGAGGCATCCCTGCAGACAACTTGTCTGTCTGCAACCACCAGCTCAGCGCCTTGCGCACTGCTGGGTCCAAGGGAAGGCGCACAGCATAATCCTCCGACACCGGAGTCCAGCGCTGCAGCAGAGAGTGTTGTAGTGGTCTCATATGAGCCCTGGCCCAGGGCACTACTTCCATCGTGGCCGTCATAGAGCCCAACAGCTGCACATAGTCCCAAGCCCGAAGCGGAGAGGCTACTAGGAACTGGTCCACCTGAGCCTGAAGTTTGACAATCCGATTGTCTGGCAGGAACACCCTGCCCACTTGGGTGTCGAATCAAACTCCCAGATACTCCAGGGACTGAGTCGGGTGCAGCTGGCTTTTCTCCCAGTTGATGATCCATCCCAGGGAGCTCAAAAGAGCAACCACCCGGTCCACAGCCTTGCCACACTCTGCATAAGAGGGGGCTCGGATCAACCAGTCGTCCAGATAAGGATGGACTTGTACTCCTTCCTTTCTCAGGAAGGCCGCGATGACCACCATTACTTTGGAGAAGGTCCGCGGAGCAGTAGCCAACCCGAACGGGAGGGCTCTGAACTGGAAGTGTCGGCCCAGTACTGCAAAACGCAGGAAGCGTTGATGAGGAGGCCAGATGGGAATATGCAGGTACGCTTCCTTGATGTCCAAGGATGCCAGGAACTCCCCTGCCTTCACTGCCGCTATAACAGAGCGGAGAGTCTCCATGCGAAAGTGCTGAACTTTCAAGGCCCGAGTGGCCCCTTTGAGGTCGAGGATAGGCCGTACAGAACCTCCTTTCTTTGGCACCACAAAGTAAATGGAGTAACGTCCCTTGCCAAGCTGATTTTCTGGCACCGGAACGACCGCACCCAGGCGGATCAGATTTTCCAAGGTCTGCTGCACTGCCACAGCTTTGACCGGAGACTTGCAGGGAGAGAGTACAAACCCGTCTCTTAAGGGTTGGCAGAACTCTAGCTTGTAGCCGTCTCTGATGACTTCCAGCACCCAAGCGTCTGAAGTTACTCTGGTCCACTCGCCCAGAAACGACAGGCGTCCTCCAATCTGCACTGGGCCATGGACCAAGACCCCGTCATTGGGTACGAGACCCTGGGGGAGGACCGGAGGACGTACCTCCGGGACGGCGGTCCTCTGCGAAAGGAATGCTGCTTGGGGGAGAAGTTCCTCTTGAAGGAAGAGGAGGCAGAGGAGCCCGACTTGCCCAGGCCGGTACCGACGGACCTCTTGAAACCGTCCTCTGAGTTACCGGGACAGCACTAGCCGAGCCCTGGCCTCTGGTAACCTCTTGCCCTTAGACGTTGCCGAGATCGGTCACAATTTTGTCCAGCTCGACCCCAAAGAGCAGCTTGCCCTTTAAAAGGCAACTTAGCCAGGCGGGACTTAGAAGCGTGGTCCGCAGACCAATGCTTCAGCCATAGCCACCGCCGCGCAGAGACTGTCTGAGCCATACTTTAGCTGAGGCTCTCAAGACATCATACAGTAAGTCTGCCAAATAAGCCCAAGCCCGATTCCAGGGCCGGCCAATCAGCCCTCAAGGAAGGATCCGAGGGGGAAGCCCGCTGAACAATCGTCAGGCACGCCCCTGGCCACATAGGAGCCGCAAACTGAGGCCTGGAAACTTAAAGCAGCCGCCTCGAAGGACGACCTTAAGGCCGCCTCCAATCTTCTATCTTGGGCGTCCTTTAGGGCCGTGCCACCTTCCACCGGCAACGCCGTTTTCTTAGTCACCGCAGTGATTAAAGAATCCACGGTAGGCCAAAGAAAGGCCTCACGTTCACTTTCAGGCAAAGGATAGAGGTGGGACATAGCCCTAGCCACTTTGAGGCTCGCTTCCGGGACATCCCATTGAGCCGAAATTAAGGTGTGCATGGCATCATGCACGTGGAAGGTTCTAGGCGGGCGCTTCGTCCCCAGCATAATGGCGGAGCCAACAGGGGCTGAGGAGAAGAGACGTCCTCCGGAGAGGAAATCTTCAAATGCCCATGGCCTGCATTAACAGGTTGGGCAAATCCTCTGAGCGAAAGATCCGCGCTGCAGAGGGGTCATCCGCTCCATCCGAGCGGGAATCCGTCTCCTCCAAGGAATCCCCAAAGGACCGTTGGGAGAACTCAGATACGCTGCCCTCATCCACATCCGAGGAGACAAAGTCCTCTAAGGCCTGGGAATCCACCCGAGGGCATTTATTTCCGGAGGCCTCAATCCCTTTATCGGGACAAGGGGGCAGGGCAGCGTTTTGCATAAGAAAGCCTGATGCAGCAGCAAAATAAACTCGGGGGGAGAAACCCCCCAGACTGTGCACTTCAGCAGCCTGGGCCACAGCCCTAGACGCACCCCTCAACCGGCGCTCGCAAGAGCGGGGGAGAAACGTGCTGCGCATCCAAGATGGCGTCCGGCGCGGACACTCCGAGAAGGAGCCGCGCGGGAAGAACGATCGCTTAATTTTTGCCGCCTTTTTGCCGTCGCCCAAATCAAGGGCGGCCAAGGCATTAACGTCTCCCAGCTCAAGGGCGGTCCAAGAAGAAGCCGTCCGAGCAGAGTGGCCGGCCAAGATGGCGGAGGCGAGCAGCGGGGGATGGGCATTTATGGCGGAAAAAACCGCCGCGCCGGAGGGCGAACCGGGACACTGACCGGCCTCCGAACTGACCCCCAAGAAGGGCGAATCAGACTTTAAGACCCCCGCATCCCCGCTAGAAGCGTACACGCGGTCCGGGGAGCGATTCTTCGCGCCCTCGCCCTCCGACGCCATAGGCCACGTGGAGACCAATCGGGGAACCCCCTGCCCGCTATAAAAAGGTAAAAATTACCTGCTTCTCGCTCCGAGCTGTAACGACCTGGTGTCCCAGTGAGCAGCTGCAATAAACGCTGATATAAACGTTGAAATAAACGCCCTTAAAGGACGTCCAAAAAAAATTTTTTTTTTTTAACAGAGCCAGCGGGAGGGGGGAGAAAAGGAGTGACCTGGCGCCACCAGGTTTGCACTTGCTCAAGAAGAGCCCTCAACCCCAGGTACTCAACAAAACCTAAAAATTAGGCTTGGAGACCTAGCCAGAGCTGCTGCTGTGTGTGACCACCACCTGCTGAGATAGAGAACATACTGAGGAGTTTCAGGCAGCACATGACCACATATAGGGAGGCAAAAGCTTTGCTCTCTATCTCCACCTGCTGGTAGATGGACACAACCCACCAGTCTATGGATTGATCAGCTTGATGATATGGAACTACGAGTTACACTCCGGGGTACAACCCTGGATGAACAGTTATATCAGCTGGACCTAAAGCACATTCATACTTTGTAACTTAGCTATGACCTTAGTGTTGTGTAACCCCTTAAGATGAGGGACTGATCGGTAACTAACTGACTCCATATCCACAAGTGAACTGTGGGGATGGGGTGGGGGGGGGGGGGGGGGGGGTAAACAAATAAGAAAAACTGTCTAGACTACTAGAGGCTACCGGTTGTCTGTTACATGGTTATTGTTATTATGTTGTATTTTCTGGTATAGCTCTGTATATTGTATTATTATTTCTTTAACAAACAGATTTAAACATAATTTACTTCCGTCCCAGCGGCCGCGTCATTTCAAAGCCCTGCCCGTCTCTAGCCTTCCCTCCCTTTGTGAGTTCGTTCCTGCAGAGTCCCGCCCTCGAGGAAATGACGTCAGAAGGCAGGACTCTGCAGGAACGAACTCACAAAGGGAGGGAAGGCTAGAGACGGGCAGGGCTTTGAAATGACGCGGCCGCTGGGACGGAGGTAAACAAAAGATTTAAACCCCCAAGGGCAGCACGGTATGGCGGCACAGCGCCACCCTTGAAGGCAGGCGCCTCCCTGCGATGCTTACCCCGCTTACCGGGTTTGACCGGCCCTGTCTGGACCAACTCCATCCTGTCTACATCTTTCCACAGATGTGGTCTCCAGAATTGCACGCAGTACTCTAAATGGGGCCTCACCAGAGACTTATACAAGCGCACCATCACCTCTTTCTTCCTGCTGGTCATCCCTCTCCTTATGCACCCAAGCATCTTTCTGGCTTTAACTGTTGCCTTTTCTACCCATTTGGCTGCCTTAAGGTTATCAGCTCTTCTTTCGTACACAGAAGCACTTCACCCCCTATACTGTACACGGTCCAGTACCTTAGATAACCGTACATGTTGGCACTCCTGCATGCAGCAAAGAACAGATGCATATTAAATTCTAAGAGATAATCTCTCTCAGTGCTTTCATGCAAATGTGAAGAAAATGCTGCTAGCATTTTCGGATCAGATCAAAAAGACTGGTACCCAATATGGGCTACTTTATCCTGACTGATTACAAGTGATATATAATAATAAAACAAAACTTTGAGAAGCGGAACCAGAACCACCTGTCAAACACCACCTTAAAAGAACATGGCAAAACCAGAATAAGTACCCACAAACTAAAAGAAGAAATATGTAGACAAAGATTAAACTGAACCACCAAGAAGCCAGACACTGTATACAGTGCAACACCACTGAAAGAAAAATAGTGATTCATGTCCCCCTGTACGTAAATTCAAAAACTGACATTCCAATCACTACATTACATATCTCTCTATATAAAACGCACCTCCAACGTTCTAATGAAGTCTCCACAAGTCCAAACATTCTAAATCCATGGTGGTGTAGATCAAAATTCGCCCATGAGTGTTTGCCCTGCCCTCGCGTCAAACGTGATGACGTCGAGGGCGGAGCAATGGCACTCAACCAATTGCATCGCTACGTCCTCGACGTCATCACGTTTGACGCGAGGGCAGGGCAGACATCGATCTACAACACTACACAAACGTTGGAACTTTTGGAAGCTTCAAAAGAACGCTGGAGGTGCGTTTTAAATAGAGAGAAGAGAGATGAGGAAAACCGATAGGTGGCTGAAGGGGGGCAGGGGAGAGAGCACAATCGCTGGGTGGATGCAGAGGAGGAAGATGGGGGGGCAGGGGCACAGCACAATCGCTGAGTGGCTGCAAGGGGGGCAGGGGAGAAAGCCCCCTCCCTGCCCGTCTTCAAGTCTTTGCTTAAAGCCCACCTCTTCAATGCTGCGTTCGGCACCTAACCCTTACCGTTCAGTGAATCCAGACTGCCCCAATTTGACTGCCCCTATCGGACCGACCGTTCACTTGTCTATTAGATTGTAAGCTCTTTGAGCAGGGACTGTCTCTCTTTGTTAAATTGTACAGCGCTGCGTAACCCTAGTAGCGCTCTAGAAATGTTAAGTAGTAGTAGGGAAGAGTGCAGATTCGCTGGGTGGCTGCAAGGGGGGCAGGGGAGAAAGCAGAATCGCTGGGAGGGGCAGGGAAACAGCAGAATCGATGGGTGGCTGTAGGGGGGGGCAGGGAAGAGAACACATTCGCTGGGTGACTGGGGGGGGGGCAGGAGAGAGAGCAGAAATGCTGGGTGGCTGCAGGGGGGTAGGGGAGACAGCAGAATCGCACACACTCTCTGCCTCACACACACACTATGTCTCACAGACACACTCTCTCTCTGTCACACACACACACTCGCACAGTGCTGCAAACCACGCAGAGGGGGGGAGAGGCAGAGAGTCCTGAAACCACAGGGGAGGGGGGAGGGGGTCCTGAGACCACAGAAGGAGGGGGGAGGTATCTCTGTCACACACACACTCTCTCTGTCACACACACTCTCTCACAGTCAGTGTCTTTCTCTCTCTCACACAGTCTCTCACACTATCAAGCTCATTTTCAAAGCACTTAGCCTCCCAAAGTTCCATAGAAACCTATGGAACTTAGCCTCCCAAAGTGCTTTGAAAATATGCCTCAGTCTCACACTGAATCACATTCACTCTCTATGTGTCACAGTCGGTCTCACAAACACTCTCGGTTTCACACACTCGCTCAAATACACTCTCTTGGACACACAGAGAGTCTGTGTATTGCAAACATACTCTCACACACTCTCTCTCTCACACACAGTGTATCTGTGTGCAACACACTCTCTCTCACAGTCACTGTGTCTCACATATACACTCGCACACAATCTCTGTCTCACAGACACACTCTCTCTGTCACACACACACACACACACTCGCAGATTCACTCTCTCTCTCACTCACACAGTCACTCGCACACATAATCTCTCAAGCAAACACACTCCCAGGAAAACCTTGCTAGCGTCCGTTTCATTTGTCTCTCAAACGGGCCTTATTTATTAGTTATCAAATAAAACCCGAAAATAAGGGGATATTTATTTTTATTACATTTGTACCCCGCGCTTTCCCACTCATGGGAGGCTCAATGGACTATGTAAGGGAAGTGGTTTAGGCCTCCAAAGTCTAGTCAAAAAATGTATTCAGTCCAATGAAAAGATATCACCTTATTTTCTGAAAAAAAATTTTTTTTTTTAAATTATCCTTAGTGGGCTAACGTTGCTACCCTAAATTAAAAATATTATATACCTTAGATGCCTGGCCACTTAATTTTCTAACTTTGTAGATTCCAATCTCTGGTTACTGCTTTCCTGTATTCTCTTAGCTCTTTCCTGGACTTTGGGGTATGTTTACTAAGGCCTGCTATAGGTAAGTTAATGTTTTTAATACGCGTTAATGGTTGACGCATGTTAAACGCTAATGCGCCCATAAGCATGTATTGGTGAGTTAGCGTTTAACGTGCCTTAACTTTAAAGGCGTGTTAAAAATGCTAACGTGCTTTAGTAAAAACATACCCCTTTGTTTGTTAATCTTCTCTCTCCTCCTGTCTTCCTCAACTACATCCACCACAGACATTGTTTTTTTTTTTTATATATATTTCAGCTTTCTTTTTCTGCCTCCGTCTATTCATATTTCATTTATTCATTCTTATTAACATTCTTCAATCTCCCTTTTTTCACTACATCTACTTACAATTTTCCATATCTTTCCCTAGTCCAAGACTTCCGATTTCCCTTTCTCTGATTCTCCAATATTTAATTTCCTCTTCCATCTCTCCCTTTGCCATCCAACATATCCTGTCTCTTTCTCTCTTCCTCCCTCTGCCATACAGAATCTTCTCTAGTCTCTCTCTTGCTCCCTCTTCCCCTTCCAGCATCTCTCTCTCTCTCTCCCCCCAACTGCATCACCCTCTTGCTACCTTCTCAGGTCAGGGTATCAGCAATAAAAGACAAAATGAAGATCCACAGAACCATTTACCTGCATGTGCCGCTGCTAGCTCTAATGGTCACGCCCCCCAATACAGGAAGTTTATATCAAAGGGGGTGTGACCAGCAGAGCTAGCAGCGGCTTACAAAGGAAAATGTTCCCATATATCTTCATATTATTTTTATCACTGACATGGCCAATCTGGGAAGAAAGCGGCCTTGCAACAGTAACAGTGGGTGAGTAGAAGGTTCATAGCCGGGGCTGGGGAGGCTTAGCCTCCAAAAACAAAATTCACTTCTACAAATAATTGCAGGCAAGAACAATAAAATCAAATCCACGTTAACCTGTTCAATCTTTTTTTTTCAAAACCAAAGTGGGGAAAGGCAGACCTCAGTTAACTATAAGCCACCCCTATTTATTCAGTTACAGTTCAGTCATCATAGGTCAAAAAAAAGAAAAGAAAAAAAAAACCTCACTAGTCCAACTAGAACTAAAACATCTTTAAGGTACTGGAAGTTAAGTTGTAACTTGTATATATAAAGCAGAACTGTTTCAATTTTGTGCATGCATCTTGTCTTTTCTAGACACTTAACCGATTCATTGCAAGGCCATTCAATCTTATAAAATCTTCACTCGCTGTGCCTCCAGAATCTCTGGCTATCATCCAACATTACCCTACAAGGACTCCCCATTTCACCAATAGCTGCATCAGGGGTTGTTCACTGTTCCACTGCACTTTCCAAAATGGAGACATGTCCATTAAGACGCCAAGACGTCACTGAAGCCTCTCCCACAATATCAACTAAGCCAATCGTGTTATGGCTCCATCATGACGACATCTAAAAAAATGCTGAGTGCTCAACTGACATTTCAACCACGGGGATGGTCTTGTTGTCTGAGGCAGCATCTAATGTTGCCCCAGCGTTCTGAATATAATTGCTCCAAGCAAAGAAGCGAAATCATGCTGATTATTCACACAATGTTCTACTAGGGGTTCTTCAGATTTCGTCATTTTCAAAGAAGAACGATGTTCCAACAATCTAATTTTAAATGACTGAAGTTTGTCCAATATAAAATGAGTCCACTTGACATTGAATCAAATATATCACACACCTAGATGGGCAAGAAGTAAATCCATTCAATTCACACCACTTATTTGCAAAGGGATGTATATACTCCAATGTTTCTAACATCAATGGGGAGAAAGAACACTGGCCAAACTTCTGAAGACCCCAAGACTGTCTGCAGCTACAGGTTGCAAATGTCGCAATTCATTAAGGCTCAAGCGGTTGCTCAAATTACAGTTTCATTCATATACAAAAAGTATTCTAACAGCTTCAAAACACGGATGTAACTTCACCATAGCTACGCGAGATTGAATAGCTTTCTTTAAATCAGGGGAATAAAGTAGTAATTTTGAGACAAATGGAAGGATCTCTTCTGATAAATTCATTTTTTTATATTGTTAACTAGTAAAAAAAGGCCCGTTTCTGTAGGCAAGGAAACGGGCCTTAGGCAGGCAATTCCCCCCCCTTGCTACGGCCCCCTCGTTCCCCCCCCCCCGTGCGAGCGAAAACTGCCGCCACCGCCGCCGTGTTGTTCTTCCCTTCCCGTAGGTTCTTCAATCATCTTGTCTGGAAGTTCCTCTGCGTGCGTCTGATGTCAGACGCACGCATGTGTCTGATGTCAGACGCACGGAGTTAAACTTTCTGAGATGATTGAGGAACCCACCCGAAGGTAGTGCACAACAGCGGCGGGAGAGGGGGTGCGGTTTTCGGCGTTCCGGGGGGGGATCGACAGATTCGCGGGAGGGGGTGGGTTTCGAGGGGGGCGTAGCGCGGGGGGGGTGACAGCCGATTCCGAGGCAGTAGGAGGAGTAGGGAAACCTTGCCTTGGAATCAGCTGTGTTGACGTCAGTGACGTCCGTGCGTGTCTGCCTTGCAGACCACTTGCAGCCAGGGAGCCATGGTCCCAAGCATAGAACGTTGGAGGTGAGAATTATTATATAGGACAGTTTTGTTCCCTTGGATTCAAAAAAGGCTCTCTTCATGGCTTTCTGATCTAAAGAAGGGTTACCTTCAAAAGCTAATTTTGAAAAATGTATTAAGTTACTCCAATAAAAAAGGTATCATCTTATTTCCTTTTCTATGTTTTTGCTTTACTTCTATTTATAACCTTCATGACTTTAGAAACTAACCCCAACGGATAACTCCTCGCTACAAATTTTTGATGTAACATTTCCGCTTTCAATTTACATTCTGCATCAGATCTACAGACGTCTTGATATCATAAGAAATGAGAGAAAAAGTACATCAGAAATTTTTTGTTTTCTAGTATGCATCCTTGCCACCTGAGAACTATCTGTGGATTCAGAAAAAATAGTTGTTAAAAAAAAAAATCTTACATCTAGTAATTGTATATCCAAAAAAGTCACTGCTCTATCTATATTGGTATTTTACTTCTAATTGAATGGTTGAATAACATGAATTTAAATACTGTATGAACTGTTGTAGCTCATTTATAGAATCTTGTCATAAACAAAAAAAAATATTGTCAATAAACTAGACCCAGCATTTGAAACTATCAACAACCTACAAATCCTCTTTTAAACTCAATCTTTAAGTTACCAAGCACAGAGCAAAATAATCTCATTTAGCCAGAGAAATGACCTCTTCACTCACAACTTCTCTGAAAGAAAGTTAAGTGGGACCTTTCCTCTCTATATAGTTTGGATTCTAAGGAGACTGTTTCAAACAAACCCTTTGAAGCTAACCCAGTAAACAGGTTGCCCTTAGTAACCTTTGTAAATATTCTACTTCCTCACACCTTTAATTAACACATAATTCAAGACACTTTTCAGGAAATGTGGGATATAAATACCAATAAATAAATAAATCACCAATAATAAGAAGCAGGCAGCAGTCCAGCAGCGAGATGGGGGCTATCCAGTCTTTTGCACCAAGTGTCTCATGTTTGATTATTTCCCAGTTGGTGAGAAGTCTTGTGTGTACTCGGTGCAAAGAGCTCCTAGCACTCAAGGAACGGGTCTGATCTCTGGAGGCTAGAATAGAAGACTTGGAGGAGCTGAGTCAGATAGAGGTTTATAGAGGAGGCCTACAAAGACATAGAAGAGAAGTCCCACCTCCACTCTGGCAACCTCCTTGCTGCCATGGAGGAGAAAAGTCTCCTAAAGGGAGATCATTGTGGACAGGCAGGAAGTGATTCTGTAGCCAGAACCTGCCCCTCCAGGGGATGCAATATCCTCTCGTGCTGAGGATGTATTTTTAGGGGCATGTAAAAAGTTTGTTTTTTTTGTTACATTTGTACCCCGCACTTTCCCACTCATGGCAGGCTCAATGCGGCTTACATGGGGCAATGGAGGGTTAAGTGACTTGCCCAGAGTCACAAGGAGCTGCCTGTACCTGAGGTGGGAATCAAACTCAGTTCCTCAGCTCCCCAGGACCAAAGTCCACCACCCTAACCACTAGGCCACTCCTCCACTCCAAGTTGGGTGACTGGTGAACATAAGGATCGCTTGGTCACTTGCCTGCCTAGTGCAAAGGTGGCAGACCTCATGTGGCACCTACACAACATTTTAGACTGTGCTGGGGAGGAGCCTGCTGTCTTGGTGCATGTGGGTACCAATGACATAAGAAAATGTGGGAGGGAGGTTCTGCAAGCCAAAATTTAGGTTCTTTGATAGAAAGCTCAAATCCAGAACTCTCAGGGTAGCATTTTCAGATGTGGTTCCCGTTCCCCACGAGACAGGCAAAGCTCTGGAGTTTCAATACGTGGATGAGGCCATGGTGCAGGGAGGAGGATTTTAGATTTTTTAGGAACTGAGCAACATTCTGGGGAAGGGGGAGTTCATTTGGGAGAGATGGGCTCCAACTTAACCAGGGTGGAATCAGGCTGCTGGAAGATATGGCATCCTATTAGTGAGGTTGAAATAGAGTCCATAGTAGACCAGGTGTGTTTAAACACATATAATTGTCAACTGCTGAGCAAGTTGTAAATAGGAACAAACATTATTTGAAATGTCTGTATGCAAATGCCAGAAGTCTAAGAAACAAGAAGGGAGAGTTTATTTATTTGTTCTTTTATCCCACCACTATCTGAAAATTAAGTTCAGTTCAACATGGCTTACATTTAACAGAACTCAATTACATTAACAATGTACAGAATAAAGTTACAATCAACAAGAATCAGTCATAACTATACAAGTCTCCAATTTACAATTCAATCTTAAAGAATTTCTTTAAAAAAGATAAAAGTTTTCAGGTTTTTGCGAAATAGTATGTAATTATTTATACCTCTTAGTTCATTGGGAATTTGATTCCACCATTTGGATCCCAAGTAACTGAGTTGCTGTGAGCTGACATAGGTTATGTTTTTGCAACTGGGAAGGTGGAAAAGTAGAGGTGGAGAGTTAGAATATATTGCACTAAATGAAGAGATGGATATAAAAGGCATCTCCGAGACCAGGTAAAAGGAAAATTATCAATGGGACAGTGTCATACGGGGTATAAATTATATTGCAGTGACAGGATGTATCAAATTGGTACAGGGGTGGAATTATACATTAAGGAAGGCCTCAAATCAAATAGATTAAAAACTCTGCAAGACAGGAAACACATCCTGGGATTCCTATGGATAGAAATTTCATGTATAAAAGGGGAAAAGGATAGTGTACTATCATCTACCTGGCCAGGATGAACAGACGGATGTATAAATGTTATCAGAAATTAGGGAAGATAAAAACCGGGCAACACAATAATAATGGGCGATTTCAATTACCCCGATATTGAATGGGTAAATGTAACATCAGGGCAGGCTAAGGAGGTAAACTTCCTTGATGAAATCAAGGACTGCTTTATGGAGCAGCTGGTTCAGGAACAAACAAGAGGGGGAACAATGCTAGACCTAGTCCTTAATGGAGAACATGATCTGGTGCAGGAGGTAATGGTGCTGGGGCTATTTGATAACAGTAATCATAATATGATCAGATTAGATATAATCTCTTAAGTACACACATAGGCACACAGAGGACATCCAAAACGTTAACATTTAACTTTCAAAGGAGACTATGATAAAAAAAGAGAATGGTGGAAAAAGAAAAACGAACAACTTAGAGAAGCAGCTACAAAGGTCAAAAATTTATATCAGGCGTGGATGAGATTCAAAAATACCATCTTGGAAGCCCAATCAGTTATATTCCATGCAGGGGCGTAGCCACGGGTGGGCCTGGACGGGCCCAGGCCCACCCACTTTCCCTCCAGGCCTGCCCCAACATTGTCGTACCAAGGCGGGGCAATCCGCCCCGCCGGCGTCGCAGCTCCGTCGAGGAGCAGACCACCTGGAACCCAACCTTAAAAGACGAATCGGACGGTGAAGCACCTCGCGTTAGCTGCTCTCTCTACCCTGCTCTGCTGCAACTGTAAAGCGATTTGCTCATCGGCCCTTCCTTCACCGTGTCCCGTCCTCTGATGTAACTTCCTATTTCCGCGAGGGGGGGACACGGTGAAGGAAGGGCCGACGAGCAAATCGCTTACAGCTGCAGGCAGAGCAGGGCAGACAGAGCAGCAGACGTGAAGCGCTTAAGATGGAGCATTAGCAGCAGTGGGGTGACAGAGGGAGGAGAAGGGAAAGAGGTCAGATGCTGGAAGGAAAGGGGAAGATGGCAGAGGGGACAGGAGCTGGATGGGAGGGTCAGAGTGAGAAAGGGAAGGGACACGTGCTGGTTGGAAGGGAGAGAGCTACTGGGACATGGGAGGGAGAGGAAGAAGGGACTGGCTGGAAGGGAGAGAGCTACTGGACATGGGAGGGAGAGGAGGAAGGGGCTGGAGAGCTGCTGGACAAGGGAAGAAGAGGAAGAAGGGACTAGAGGGGAGAGAGCTGCTGGACATGGGAGAATAGGGAGAGAAAGAGGGGAGATGGATGAAAGGATGCAGAGAAAAAGCGGAGAAACTAGAAGGATGTGGAGAGAGGGAGGAGACTGAACAGAAAAGGGTAGAGAGATAGACACTGGATAGAAGGAGAGGGGAGATAGAGACACTAGATGGAAGGATCAGGAGAGAGGGTAGATGAGTGGAAGGATAAGGAGAGAAAGAGGGAAGACACTGGATGGAAGGGTAGGGAGAAAAAGGAGACGCTGGATGCAAAAGAAAGAGGGGAGACACTGGAAGGATGGGGAGAGAAAGAGGGGAGCTGCTGGATGGAAAGAGGGAGAGGACAGAGTAGGGAAAGACTGGAGAATAAAAGGAAGGGGCATGTGGAGATCAAGGGTGAGGAAAAGATGAAAAGCCATAGGTGACGAATGGACAGGAAACCCTGGCAAGAGAAAGACGAAGGAAAGCAGAATCTAGAGACTGGGAGCAACACAATGAGAAAAAGTAAATGGCCATACAACAAAGGTAAAGAAAATAATTTTATTTTTAATTTAGGATAAAGTAATATGGTACCTGTGTTAATAAAGTTTCAGAGACCAATACTTCCTTACTTAGGTCAGGAGAGGATACCATAACAGCATTATACTGACCTGAGGCAGGAGGTTTTGGCCTCTGAAAGCTCATGGAAAAGGGTGTTAGGCTATTAAATAAATTATTTTCTAAAACCTGATGCACTGAAAAGCAGCACTTTACCCCTATGTGACAAATGCATCTGATTAGTGTGACTACATTTTGCTGGGGAAGGGGGGTAAAGAGAAAATTTTGTGCCCACCCACTTTAGGTTCAGGCCCATCCAAAACTGGCAGTCTGGCTATGCCACTGATTCCATGTATTAAACAAGGAGAAAGGAAGGCCAAATGACAGCTGGCATGGTTAAAAAGTGAGGTGAGGAAAGCTATTGGTGCTAAACGAAAATGGAAGAACGATTTGACTGAAAATAAGAAACAGCATAAGTAATGGCAAGTCAAATGCAAAGCGCAGATAAGGAAGGGAAAGAGACTTTGAAAAGGAGGCAAAAAAACACATAGTAAAAACTTTTTTTTTTTTTTTTTTAGGTATAATTTAGAAGCAAGATGCCAGTAAAAGAATCAGTTAGACCACTAGATGACTGAGGGTTTTAGTAAAAGGGGCACTCAGGAAAGACAAAGCCATAGTGGAGAGATTAAATTTATTCTTGGCCTTTGATTTTCACCAAGGAAGATGTGGCAGAGATACCAGTGCCAGAAATGGTATTCAGTGCTGATAAGTCAGAGAAACCTGGAAGATGTAATGGGACAATTTGACAAACTGAAGAGTAGCAAATCACTTAGACCGGATGGTATACATCCCAGAGTACTGAACTTGCAGAGCTATTCTTAGAAATATGTAATTTATCTTTAAAATCAAGCATGGTACCTGAAGACTGGAGAGTGGTCATAACACCAGTTTTTAAAAAGGGTTCCAGAGGTGATCCGGGAAATAAACCGGTGAGCCTGATGTCGGTGCAGGGCAAAATGGTAGACTAGTAACAGTCTCTATCATTTTGCCCACTGGTTTATTATTGTAAAATTACAGAGCATATACATAAGAACAGATTAAAGAGACAAAGACAGCATGGATTAATCAAGGGAAATCTTGCTTCACCAATCTACTACATTTCTTTGAAGGGCAAATAAAACATGTGGATAAAGGTTAGCTGGTCAATATTGTGTATCTGGATTTTCAAAAGGAATTTGACAGACAAAGTACCTCATGGAAAACTCCTGAGGACATTACTTCCTTTCCCATGACTTTTTAATATCCTATTGTGGATTAAAAACTGGTTAAAAGATAAAAACAGAGTAGGGTTAACTGGTCAGTGTTCTCAATGGAGAAGGGTAGATAGTGGAATTCCTCAGGGGTCTGTGTGGGACTGCTGTTTTTTTAACATAATTATAAATGATCTAGCGATGGGAGTAACTAATGAGGTAATTAAACTTGCTGATGACACAAAGTTATTCAAAGTTGTTAAATTGCAAGAGCACCTTACGAGACTGGGCATCCAAATGGTACATGACGTTTAATATGATTAAGTGCAAAGTGATGCATGTGGGAAAGAGGAACCCAAACCATAGCTACGTGATGCCAGGTTCCACGTTAGCAATCATCGCCTAGGAAAAGAATCTAGGTGTCATCATTGATGATATGTTGAAACCTTCTGTTCAGTGAGCAGCAGCTGCTAAGAAAGCAAATAGAATGTTACATAAAGTACATAAGTGTTGCCATACTGGGACAGACCGAAGGTCCATCAAGCCCAGCATCCTGTTTCCAACAGTGGCCACTCCAGGTCACAAGCACCTGGCAAGATCCCAAAACAGTGTAATACATTTTTTGCTGCTTATCCTAGAAATAAGCTGTGAACTTTCCCCAAGTCCATTTTATTTATTTATTTTTTTATTTATTTTTTTTGTTAATAATTTTTATTGACAAAAGAAGAGGTTATTGGATTCCAGGTAGAATGGAGCCAAGTCCATTTTAATAATGGCTTATGGACTTTTCTTTTAGGAAGCTATCCAAACCTTTTTTAAACCCCTCTTCAGTTTGTTAGGAATTATTAACAAAGGAATAGAAAACAAAAATGTGAATGTTATAATGCCTTTGTATTGCTCCATGGTGCAACCGCACCTCGAATACTTTGGGCAATTCTGGTCGTTGCATCTCAAAAAAAAAAAGATATAGTGGAATTAGAAAAGGTACAGTGAAGGGCGATGAAAATGAAAGGGGATGGGATGACTTCCCTATTAGGAAAGGCTAAAGCTGCTAGGTCTCTTCGGCTTGGAGAAGAAATTGCTAAGGGGAAATATGATAGAGATCTATAAAATACTGAGTGTGGAATGGAACAGGTAGATGTGAATTGCTTGTTTGTTCTTCCCAAAAATACTAGGACTAGAGGGTACGCAATAAAGCTACAAAGTAGTAAGTTTAAAACGAATCTGAGAAAATATATTTCTTCATTCAACATGTAATTAAACTATGGAATTTGTTGCCTGAGAATGTGGTAAAAGCATCTTAGCAGGGTTTAAAAAAAGGTTTGAATAATTTCCTAAAAGAAAAGCCCATAAGTCATTATTAAGATGGACTTGGGAAAACCCACTGCTTATTTGTAGGATAAGCAGCATAAAATCTGTTCTGGAACCTTGCCAGGTACTCGTGACCTGAATTGGCCACTGTTGGAAACAGGATACTGGGCTTAATGGACCTTCGGTCTGTTCCAGTATCGCAACGCTTATGTTCCAAATTACACCCCCACCCCCCAAAAAAAAAAAACTATTTCAACACTATTACATTATTTCCCCACAGTTGCAGCCCCCTAGGAAAAGAGCTCCGGTCAAAAGAAAAACATAGGAAAGGCAAGGGGGTTGGGTGCGTCCTCACCAAAGTAGGATCTATCTCCCCCACTCCCTTCACAGCAGCGGCTCTTGGGCAGCACTATGAGCCAGGTCTTGGAACCGAGCAAGACTCATCCTGCTCAGTCACAGAAAGGTCTGCAGCATGATGTCCGAGAACCTACACTGGCCAGAGGACTCAACCATGGGACCATAGGCTGCAGCCTGAACCCCAGGGAGTCGAGCCTAAAAAGACAAACCCTGCTGCACCAGTCCAACCTGCACCATCTGCTGAAGGCAGAGAAATACTAGAAAGTTCCAGGCTGCACTACTCCTTATAATGGTGATTTCACTGGAAAGCTCAGATCTCTGTCTTTACCTGCTAGTAAGGGTGTCCTAATCCGTCAGTCTGGTCTTGTCTTGCAGGATAGAAAGGACTATTTTAGATATAATATGGAAACAGATGTGAGTATAATTCCAGATGTGTTTAATACAGTCTTACAAGGACGATTTATTCAGTTGGGTTCTTGTATTGGGGAGGTAGAAATGAGAAATTATATCAGTGCAAGAATGACCAACAAAAGCTGGAGAGGATGCATAAAAGATATCCTATGGTAGGGAAAGGGAAATGGGACTTGATACACTGCCTTTCTGAGGTTTTTGCAACTACATTCAAAGTGGTTTACATATATTCAGGTACTTATTTTGTACCAGGGGCAATGGAGGGTTAAGTGACTTGCCCAGAGTCACAAGGAGCTGCTGTGGGAATTGAGCCCAGTTCCCCAGGATCAAAGTCTGCTGCACTAACCACTAGGCTACTCCTCCACTAAAGGTACTAGGTTGCTGGCCCTCTGCTGGTACTGGCATTAAAGTGTAAAGCAGTGCAAAATGTCATATTTCAGATTTAAAAATCTGAGGGTAAAGATTCCACTACAGAGTGGAACTGGACAAGCATTTCTTTGCATGAAAGAAGAACAGGACTTGGGGGTGCATCTGATAATCTTAAGATGACCAAAGAGCTCTAGAAAAAGGCAACGGCAAAAGCCAGATGGATGCTTGAATGTAGAGGGAGAATGGCCAGCGTGAAAAAGGAAACAATAGTACCTTTGGAGTACTGTGTATAATTAAAAAAAGATGCAAATATGATGGAGTTGGTCCAGGTGGTGGCTACTAAAATGGTCAGTGGTCATCAAAGTATATGAGGGACAGACAAAGATTTTGATATATATATATATACTTTGATATATACTGTTATGGGCAGGACTAGGGAGGGCCCAAAATCAGGACATCCAACACAATTACTGAAGGGAAGGAAACATCCAAGTCTAAAAAGAAGGAAGTCCTTAGTTAGACCTGATTCAATAAAAGTCTAGGGTACAGAAAGGTGCTCCGATTAAGCAGCTAGCCATTGGAGGGTTAAAGCGTAACACTTCTTTACTCCCCCAGTGGTTGCTGTCCCACTCCCTCTCCCCCTGAAGGTGAAACTGGAATCAGGCTCTGTGACAGTTTCAGGTATTACAGGTATTCTGAACAGAAAAGAAAACAGTTCTGAGGAGTAGCGTGGTTAGTGCACTGGACTGCAAACCAAGTGACCCAGTTTCAAATCCCACGTTAACTCTTATTTTGTAAATGTGAGCCCTCCAAGAACACCTGAAGGCTATTTAAGTGGTGTACATGCAGGTACAGTAGGTAGTTTTCTGTTCCTGGAGAGCTCACAATTACAAATAAGTGGGATTTGAACCCGAGCCCCTTGGTTCACAGTCTACTTCGCTAACCACTAGGCTGCTTCTCTGCTCTGCATGGACATCTATGTGGCCATTTTCTAAGAATGCTGCCCCTTGTTCACAACTTGTAAAATGGCTGTTCATGATGGACATCTCCATCACGTGGTTGTCCATCTCATGTATTTTGGAACAGGAAATCTCATAAGTACATAAGTACATAAGTAGTGCCATACTGGGAAAGACCAAAGGTCCATCTAGCCCAGCATCCTGTCACCGACAGTGGCCAATCCAGGTCAAGGGCACCTGGCACGCTCCCCAAACGTAAAAACATTCCAGACAAGTTATACCTAAAAATGAGGAATTTTTCCAGTCCATTTAATAGCGGTCTATGGACTTGTCCTTTAGGAATCTATCTAACCCCTTTTTAAACTCCGTCAAGCTAACCGCCCGTACCACGTTCTCCGGCAATGAATTCCAGAGTCTAATTACACGTTGGGTGAAGAAAAATTTTCTCCGATTCGTTTTAAATTTACCACACTGTAGCTTCAACTCATGCCCTCTAGTCCTAGTATTTTTGGATAGCGTGAACAGTCGCTTCACCCAACGTACAACCTATTTGAAAATACAGTATATGTGAAATGGACGTCCGTTTGGGATGTTCTGTTGTGGACATCCCTATTGTGATTTGGATGTCCTTTCGAAAATGTCTCTCTACGTTACTATGTAAGATATGATAGAGACACTTTAACACCTTTGTGGCATAAATGCAGAGGAGGGGGGCCTCAACAAAAGGAAAGTAGGATGAAGGTGAAAGGCAATAGGCTAATGACTACTTTAAGGAAATGCTTCTTTATAGAACAGCCTCCCAGTAGAGGTGGAGAATTCAAGAAACCATGGGACAAGTACTGAGAAATCTCTAAAGACCTCCTCATCCATATTAGTAGGCAATATGGATGAGGACTGGATAGGACATATGGTTTTTATCTGTCATCATCTTCTCTATGTCTAAACTTTTCCTATATAATAATTCTCACCTCCAACGTTCTGAGGCTGCCTGGAAGCATGGTTTCCGGCCAGAGGTAGATGGATGGAGTAGATAATAGTGACGTCAGGGAGAGGGGAGGAGCCGCAAAGCAGGGAGCAGCGAATCGGCTGCGACGAGTGTACAATGGCAGGGGGAGGAGCAGCAAACAACGACCCAGGCAGGGGGAGGAGTAGGAGTACTTCTCCCCCTGCCTACGACACACCTCCAACTGTCCCCACCACCCCCCCCCCCCGCGCATCACAGAAGCCCCTCCCTACTTCTCCCCCTGCCTACGACACACCTCTAACTGTTCCCACCCACCCCCCCCCCGGCGCATCACACAAGCCCTACCACAACGGCTCATCACAAAGCGCCTACCCCCCACCCCCCCTCGGCCACATCACCCGCCTCGCCACCCGCAGCCGCAAATACTAACTCTATCCGGCCACTGCTGCTTATCCTCTTCAGCAGCAGCAGCTGGTACTTAAAGAAAAAACAAAAAAAAGATCTAAAAACTAAAACACACCTCAGAAGACAGCCATCTCACATTGGCTGACATCTCTGCAGCCGCTCCTCCTCTCCCCTTACGTCACTGCCCCTGGAGAAGACCCCGGAGGACTGCAGCGACATCAGAGGGGAGAGGAGGAGCGGCTGCAGAGATGACAGCCAATGTGAGATGGCTGTCTACGGAGGTGCGTTTTACTTTTAACAACTTTTTAAAAACTTTTTCTTTATGTACCGGCTGCTGCTGCTGAACAGGAGAAGCAGCAGCGGCCGGACACAGTTAGTATTTGCGGGTGGCGAGGGGGTTCATGTGGGCAGGGGGGAGGGGTTCATTATGCGCAGAGGGGGAGGGTGATATCGCCAAGGGGGGGAGGGGCTTGCAAATCGCGTGCCCACACCAAAAACTATTTTAACCCCCTGCCAGAAACTCAAAGTAAAAAAGCAACAACCCTAACACCAGACAGGGGGGAAGGGGGGGTCCTTAACACCAGAGAGGGGGGAAGGGGGGACCCTAACACCACACAGGGGGGAAGAGGGGTCCCTAACACCACAGGCAGGGGGGGGACGGGGGGTCCTCAGACCACAGACGGGGGGTCCTCAGAGCACAGAGAGCGGGGGTCCTCACACCACAGAGAGGGGGGGGAAGAGGGGTCCTCAGACCTGAGAGGGGGGAGAGCAGAGGACACTCACTGTCTCACACACGCACTTGCACACACTCATTCTCACATAAACACACTCTCTCACAGACACACTTGCACCCACTCTCACTGTCTCTCACACACACTTGCACATTCACTCTCTATCTCTCACACACAGTCACTGTCACCGACACTCTCTCAAACATACACACTCTGCCAAAAACCTTGCTAGCGCCCGTTTCATTTCAGCCAGAAACGGGCCTTTTTTACTAGTATTTTATACTATATGCTTCTGAATATGATACATCTGCTGAGCAAACCTTTTCACTGAAGTCACAAGTGCCAAGGTAAGAGAATCAGAGAGAAAACTTGGATGCTCTGTTTTGGTGATGGAGCCAAGATAGGAAGTAGCCAGTCTGTCTTAAAGAAAGACACAACAGCCAGGCAGGGAAAAAAGTGGGTAAGATCACAGAAGAGAAAGTATAGAATTATATCAGATTAGGTTAATACACTCACCTGCACATGATTTTACTGAAGAATTTCTCAATTTAGGTTCATTTGTTTCATTTTGGGGAGCCACCTCTCCATTATCCAATCCTCGTTCTGCTTTGATATGTGTGCGTTGCTCCAGGTGTGGTGCTGTATTAACATCAGTTGCTGCCACTTTGTCCTCCAGCTGGACTGTTGATGGTTTTCCCCTGAGGGAAGAAGAAACCGTTCCTAATGAAGTCCTCAACCTTGTTTTCCTTTCTGTGGTCAGACTTGGCTGTGGTGGATCTGCTGGCTTTCCTGGAGGTGCTAGGGCCTCCTTTTCATCTGGCAAAGTGCTGCTATATTCAGCCATGCCAGTAATTAATGGACAAGACCTGTCCTTCATCTCAGGATAAGCAACAGAAGGGGTGCTATCATGATGTTCTTGGCCATATTCAGAGTCTGTTTTCATCCTGGCCACTCCTTCTGTACAAACTGCATCTCCCATGTTTTCTCTATGTGGAGAATCGGGCACACAGCTGCCACTCTGTTTATCTACGACTTTAGAAGAGCGTGTCTTGTTCTGGATCCCTAAACTTTCTGGCTTACCTAGAGTCTCTACAGCATCCATGACTTTGGGTTTCTCAAGAATACCCAGCATGCGTGGTTTCCTTGAGACTGTCAATGCAGGATCTGCAACCAGATGCTTTGGCTGCTCCCATTCCGTTACTCCAGGTTCTAGAGGCTGGACAAGTGTTGGAGAAGTTGCACCAGAACCCAAAAGGTCTTCACCAAGCTGCATGTCTGAGGGAAGGTCACCACTTAAAGGCTTGTCAGTGAGGGCAAGAGGGTCAAAGAAGTCACTGGAATCCATTGAGGAAGACACTACATCAAGGAGGTGAAACAAGAAAGATACAAGACTCCATTAACTCTTGTACACTGGCTTTAAATGAAAAGAAATGCAAATCACTATCGTGTCACACCCAGTCTATAACATGAGAACACAAAATTTAAAAGTTTAAATTCAAGAGATAGGAGGACATCAGATCAACTTTTCACCTTGTGCCTCAGTATGTCAAAGGAGCTGTCTAAATGGCTTCTAGATTTTCTATTTGTCCTTGAAAAAACCTTGCTCACTGTCTATTGTGCAATGTTTCCACAGGACCCATGGCCAGTAATAACATGAATAAAGCATGTTAGGGAAATTAAATCCCATGAAGTTCAACCATCTCCCGCTGTCTCTGGCAACTCCTCAGCACTGATCCCTGATCAGCAGCTTCCAATGAAACTCTAGCAACAGCCATGTTCACAAAAAGTGTCACAAATTAGCTCACAGAGGGAAGTACATCCTCCACAGACAGTCAGAAAGGAACCTTTAGCACATGTGGGTTGTAAAGTTTGGTGCAACCACAGACAATATGAACAAATCAAATTCCATAAGCAAGAGATTAATGACTGTGTAATATTGCTGCTCCCAGAGAGTTGAGAACCTATGGAGGTCTTTTTAAAGAAGTTCAAAATATAAAGTAGCTTTTTTTTTTTTTTTTTTAACAGATAAAGGGCAAATTACTTCCCAGCATACAGTGTAAACTGTGGAGCAGTTGTTAACAGCCTGCACAAATAAAAAAAGTTACTTGAAAGCAGAAGTACAGCATCATGCTTTAGATAATGGTTTTGTTCTCATTTATCCCCAGGATAAGTGAGTATGTGTTACAAAGTTAAGCAAAAGAAAACAAACTGGGCACTGTTGAGCTGATCAGTTCCCCACCCTCCAACCCCCACTTATGTGTGCAAAACTATGAATACAACATAGAGCAGACCTTCATCTTATTATCATACAAGAGAGCTATATGCAGACAACTGAAGAGAAATCTGCAAAGACTTTTAAAACTACGATCACAACAAAAACAACTGCACTCTTATTTAGAAATAATAAAAGAGAAAAAAATGTAAAATCATGAGCCAGCAGCTCACAGACCCAGACAAGTTTCCCAGACTCAGTGTCTGCTTCTCTTAATAGCAGACCTGGCAAAAGAGCAAGACAAAAACTAAAGACCAATCACTTACACGCTCCCACCAGGCATTTCTTCACACAAATTTACCTGATTTTCACCACTCCCTCCTCAAAACTCTATGTCCTCCCAGCCTTTTCTTCTCTCCCCCCGCCCCAACATTCCTAATACATTCAAAGAGCTGCTGAGTATGACCAAAAGCCATGAAAAAAATGCAGTCGTGCACCTCAAAATGTATGTCTGTCAATGGAAGAAGTGTGAAGGGGAAGTATAGAGTGGCAAGTCTCCCATGAACGGTAGAACGAGACCCAACGGTATGTATGTCTGTCAGCGCAGCGCAGAAGATTGAAGGGAAACACCACCCGAACTCTCATCCACTCTCTCATTACCTCTCTCCTTGACTACTGCAACCTACTCCTCACTGGCCTTCCACTTTGCCATCTATCCCCCCTTCAGACCGTTCAGAACTCTACTGTACGTCTTATCTTCCGCCTCGACCGTTATACTCATATCACCCCTCTCCTCAAGTCACTTCACTGGCTTCCGATCAGGTACCGCATACAGTTCAAGCTTCTCCTATTAACCTACAAATGCACTCGATCTGCAGCCCCTCCTTACCTCTCTACCCTCATCTCCCCTTACGTTCCTACCCGTAACCTCCGCTCTCAAGGCAAATCCCTCCTTTCAGTACCCTTCTCCACCACCTCCAACTCCAGGCTCCGCCCTTTCTGCCTCGCCTCACCCCATGCCTGGAATAAACTCCCTGAGCCCATACGCCAGGCCCCCTCCCTGCCCATCTTCAAAGCCTTGCTCAAAGTCCACCTCTTCAATGTCGCCTTCGGCACCTAACCACCATACCTCTATTCAGGAAATCTACACTGCCCCCACTTGACACTTGACATTTTGCCTATTAGATTGTAAGCTCTTTTGAGCAGGGACTGTCTTGTTAAACTGTACAGCGCTGCGTAACCCTAGTAGCGCTCTAGAAATGTTAAGTAGTAATAGTAGTAGTAAAGCATAGAGTGGCAAGTCTCCCATGAACGGTAGAACGAGAACCAACAGTATGTATGTCTGTCAGTGGAAGAAGTGTGAAGGGGAAGTATAGAATGGCAAGTCTCCCATGAACGGCAGAACGAGAACCAACTTTATGTATGTATGTCTGTGGAAGAATTGTGAAGGGGAAGTATAGAGTGGCAAGCCTCCCATGAATGGCAGAACAAGAATCAATGGTATGCCTCAGTCTCTTCCACCCCACTCACGATTCTACCATATTTCCTCAGTCATCTCTTTTCTGAGCTAACTTGATCTGCCTTTCTTCACAGGGAAGCCATTCCATTTACTACTTTTAAGGCCCTTGTCCATACCTTTTCCAGTTTTGCCCTATCTGAAAAGGTTCAAAGAAGGGCAACCAAAACAATAAAGGGGATGAAGAGCCTTCCCATGAAGGAAATCTACAAAGGTTAGGGCTCTTCAGCTTGAAGAGTAGATGACATAACAGAGGTCTACAAAATCAAGAATGCAGTAAATAGGGAAAAGTCATAAGTACATAAGTATTTTCATAGTGGGACAGACTGAAGGTCCATCAAACCCAGCATCCTGCTTCCAACAGTGGCCAATCCACATCACAAGTACCTGGCAAGATCCCCAAAAAGTACAATACATTTTATGCTGCTTACCCTAGAAATAAAAAGTGGATTTTCCCCAAGTCCATTTTAATAATGGTCTATGGACTTTTCCTTTAGGAAGCCATCCAAACATTTTCTAAACCCCGCTAACTGCTTTTACCACATTCTCTGGCAACGAATTCCAGAGTTTAATTACACACTGAATGAAGAACTATTTTCTCGGATTTGTTTTAATTTACTATTTTGTAGCTTCATCACGTGCCCCTTAGTCCTAGTATTTTTGGAAAGAGTAAACAAGCAATTCACATCTACCCGTTCCACTCCACTCATTATTTTATAGATCTCTATCAAATCTCCCCTCAGCCGTCTTTTCTCCAGGCTGAAGAGCCCTAGCCGCTTTAGTCTTTCCTCATAGGGAAGTTGTCCCATCCTCTATCATTTTCATCGCCCTTCTCTGTACCTTTTGTAATTCCACTAAATCTTTTTTGAGATGCAGTGACCAGAATTGAATACAATATTCGAGGTGTGGTCACACCATGGTGCGATACAAAGGCATTATAAAAGTCCTCATCTTTGTTTTCCATTCCTAATAATACCTAACATTCTATTTGCTTTCTTTGTGCTCAGTGTTCTGCGGCAGCTGAGTTTCAACATATCATCAACGATGACGCCTAGATCCCTTTCCCGGTCAGTGACTCCTAATGTGGAATCTTGCATTACGTAACTATAATTCAGGTTCCTCTTTCCCAGATGCATCACTTTGCACTTGCTCACATTAAACATCATCTGCCATTTAGATGCCCAGTCTCCCAGTCTCGTAAGGTCCTCTTGTAATTTTTCACAATCCTCTTGTGATTTAACAACTTTGAATAACTTTGTGTCATCAGCAAATGTAATTACCTCATTAGTTACTCCCATCTCTAGATCATTTATAAATACATGTTAAAAAGCAGAGATACCAGCACAGGCCATGTATTCTAGGTCGGGGGAGGCTTGTGAGCTGACTAGGAGACTGCAGAAAGCGCTTGTAGATAACAGCAAGCCCTCCTCACTTTATTATTATTAGCGCTACCAGACGCATGCAGTGCTGAACACCTGATACAGACAGTCCTTGCTCAATAGAGCTTACAATCTAAAAATTATTTCCTTGTCTTGGTGAGTTTAGTACATCATAGCCTTGGGAGGGGGGTATAAGTGGGGTAGGATTCGGCTACCTACTCTGTGAGCCTTGTTTCAGAGATAAACAGTAAGTCCAAGTTTAAAAGTGCTAGGACTAGGACAGTGTTTCCCAAAATGTAGTAAACAGAAATAAAACAAAACAGAGAAAATAAGATGATTTTTTAATTGGACTAACAATACATTTTTTTATTAACTTTCAAAAGGTAACCCTTCTTCAGATCTGAAGAAGAGTTACGTTTGAAAGTTAATCAAAAAAATGTTTTGTTAGTCCAATAAAAAAAATAATCTTATTTTCTCTGTTTTATTTCTATTTATTACCTTTAAAAGTGCACTATCATGGCTACCACACTACTTTACGCAAAAAAAAAAAACCTGCAGTTCGGCCGCTGCTGAAAAATGCTAAATTGGACCCTTCTTCTGTTGGGAACTATAGACTATTTTGGTTTTATCTTTTTTGTTGTTGGCAAGTTAATTGAAAAGGCTGTATTAGATCATCAATTAAATGATTTTTTGGAGACTCAACAGGTTTTTAGATGGTTATCAATTTGGATTCAGGGCACAACATAATACTGAGACATTGTAATTTCAATGTTAGATATTATTCGTACAGCGCCATTCTGAGGCTCATGCATCAGATCACCATCATCCATCCAGCCCTTGATCTTGCCCAGCTGAGCATTCCTAATCCTGTCCACTGTGCTGATGCCATCTACAGTGCCAGGAAGAAAACCTTGAAAAGAAGTGCCACTCTGAGGCACGCCGCCTAAGGGGCATGGCACCTTAGTGTACACTTTATGGGCAACTGGTGTGGTCAACCTAAGGCTATCTGCACACCCATAGCCTTTACTCAACTGCCCCTTCTCTTTTTTAGTTCTCTAATCCCATCACCATGCAGTGGCTTTTAGTTATGTGCCTAATCCTCCTGAGCTCAATCGGAACCAACCTGCAACTGGCGGACTCCCACCACATCCTGGTAGTGTACAGTACACTCAGGAAACCCAGGGTTAAAAAAAACAACCTCTCTCTATTGTAATTACCACCCAGACCACACAGTCTCCATTGGACAAGATTCAAACACACTTATCACCAGAACATGTTCCAGCAAACCCAAGGACAGAAAATCCATCTCCCATGCCCCCCCCCCCCCCACAGGCCATGACCCCGCTCTCTATTAACTCTACCCAAACACATCCCAACACTACACCACAAACATCACCTTACCCCGGTCCCTGCCATCTACATCAATGCCAGATTAGTGAGGAGCAAGATCATGATAATCTACGACCTCCTTGAATCCTTGGACTTACTGTTTATCTCTGAAACAAGGCTCTCAGATGTAGGTAGCCAAATCATACCCCATTTATAACTCCCCCCCCCCCCCCCCCAAGGCTATGACATACTAAATTCAGCAAGACAAGGAAAGAAGTGAGGAGGGCTTGCTCTTATCTAGAAGCGCTTTCTACAATCTCATAGTCAGCTCACAGGACTCCCCCGACCTAGAATACATGCTATGCAACCTAAGTGATGATTCAAGTGACCCAGGCCACATAGGTCTTCTCCTATATTGTCCGCCGGGCTCCTGGTCCAAGTCTGAACACCAAATCTTAGAAATCATCTCCTCCATCATGTCCCAATACTTTGAATATAATGGAATTAGAAAAGGTACAGAGAAGGGCAACAAAAATGATAAAGGGGACAGGACGATTTCCCTATGTGGAAAGGAAAGCGTCTAGGGCTATAAAATAATGAGTGGAGTGGAACAGGCAGCTGTGAATCGTTTGTTTACTCTTTCCAAAAATACTAGGACTAGGGGGCATGTGATGAAGCTACAAAGTAGTACATTTAATACGAATCTGAAAAATCTTTTCTTTACTCAACGTTTAACAAAACTCTGGTTAGCTTAGCGGGGTCTAAAAAGGGTCTGGACGGCTTCCTAAAGGAAAAATCCATAGACCATTATTAAATTGACTTGGGAAAATCCACTGATCTGGGATAAAACAAAGGAGGGGTGGGGAAAATAGGCTCTATCCAAACAATGGGAGAGACGTATATTTTAATAACACAATGATATTAATTGCAAATGGTTGACTCAACACAGCCGTGTTTCGGCACCGTAGCACCTTCTTCAGGAGTCTTCCTTCTTCCAAAGGTATATTCAAGTGTTTGGTGGTTAACACACTGGGAGATAAAGCACTGAGGAATACACAATTCCTTCTCTTCAACGAGCAAAAGGAGGTGCAGCAAATCACTGGAGTAGTAACACATCAGGCTCGGATGGACCTTTGGTCTGACCCAGTGTGGCAATACTTATGTACTTATCCTATCTCAAAAACACAGCAAACATCAATGTATATTAACTTCAAATCATTCCTACAAACAAGTGACGTAACTTTGTTTTCTGAAGGAGCAACCCATGAGAACAACCACATTTTAGATCTCCTCATCTCCTTTCCCACTGGTCCGACCACTTTCAACTGGATTTTACCACTGGAGGAGTGGCTTGGTGGTTAGAGCACTGGGCTTGATGTCCAGTGGTGGCCAGTTCAAATCCCACTGCAGCTCTTTGTGATCTTGGTCAAGTTACTTAACCCTCCATTGCCTCAGGCACAAGCTTAGATTGTGAGTCCTCTAGGGACAGGGAAATACACAGGGTACTGTTACAGTTGTGGCCATGCCCTTATGTCCAGACCTACTGTTTCTCTGTATCTAGCTGTTCTTCCTGTGAGCCAAGCCTCGCTTTGGTCTCCCTTCTTCTGCTTCATTGTGATATCATCAGCCTACTCCATTATAAGGACCCGGAGAGCTTTCCTGCATTGCCTTTGCAACAGGTCTATTTTCTCTTTTCTTGTTGTTTGATTCTGAGGGAACTGGTCTTCTTGTTAGCTGAGCCCTCTGTGTGTGGTTCTGGTATGAACCTGTATGGATTACCTTCCTGTTAGCTTTGCTCTCATGCAAAGCCCTGTTCCAAGCCCTGTGTGTATGGTTCTGGTTTGAACCTGAATGGATTATTTCTCCAGTTAAGGCTGTTCTGTTTCCCTGTGTGAGTGGTTTCTGTTTGTACCTGAAAGGACTACTTTTCAGTTAGCTTTGTTTTCAAGCTCTGCCTGTACTGTTTCTGGTTGCGTGTAGTTCTTGTATATCTGACCGCCCGTTGCTGAACCCCGTCCCTCCCTGGTGTACCTTATAGGCGTCCCCAACACCTGCAGTGATTCAATTATTGCTGCCTGTGCCGGATCCGCAGGCTTCCATCAGCCAGGTCCTGCCAGACAGGAAGTGATAAAAGCATGCAGGGCCGGCACAGGCAGCAATAATGAATCACTGCATGAGCCAGGGATACCTGTAAGGTACACCATGGAGGGACTGAATTCAGCAATGGGCGGGCAGATGCCGGGACACAACAGAGGAGGCAAGATGTTGATGTGAGATGCTGCCACTAGGTGGGCCTGAGCCAAGAATGGGTGGGCCTGTGCCCACCCAGGCCCAACCCATAGCTACGCTGCTGGTACCACGTCCGGATTGCTGATCCAAATCTCATCGTTCTACATGACCTCTTCGGATACACTTACAAAAAATGCCTGTTACTTTCATCTCCGCCCTGCAAAAACATCCAATTCCGACAGATTTTCGACTCGCTCTTCCCAGTATCAGGCCCTTTCCTTTGGAACTGCATCCCTGTCCCCATAAAAACAGATAACTACCACCTCAGCTTCAGAAAAAAGTTAAAATCTTATCTCTTCCCGAATGAAACAAAATGACCAGCTTACCTGTGCCTTATGTTCTACCTATAAAATTGCCCTTTCCACTTCTGTTTCTCCTTGATCTACTTATAGACCTGCGCTCTCTCCTCAATCCTATCTTTCTAATACGATATAACTCATGTAAATAGCACTGATCAGGAGATATTAGTGGTATATAAATGCTGATTTGATAAAGGGATGCATTCTATTTTGGTGTCCCTTGATATCTCTGCAGCTTTCGATACATATTCTTTTGCACAGATTGAGAGAGATTGGCATTAGTGGTACTGTTTTCAGTAGTTTGCATCCTTTATGTCCAATAGAAAATTTTGTGGAGTTGTAAACCAATAGTGGTCTAGTTTTTTTGAGGTTGACAGTGGTGTTCCTCAAGAATCTGCATTATCAGCCACTTTATTTAACATTTATTTACGTACTTCATGTAAATTATTAGCTGGCACTGGATTACAATATAGAATATATGCTGACATACAGTTGTTCTTAATAATGTTTGTATTTGAGTACAATTAACTGTTGGTTAAGAGAAAATCATTTAAAATTGAATATGGCTAAAGTATTTAATTATACATTTAGCAAACAATCATTTTATCCTTCTGTAAGCATAGGCATTTCCACCTGCTCAACGTTAGTCTGATAATCGTGTAAGTCATCTATAAGGTGAAGTTACCTATGATACTTATGCAGATTTTCCTTTTTTGAGAAATATTTTTTCAAAGTACTGTTATCTTTCATATGCAATGTACAACACAATTCAATAAATACCCCATTAGCATGAAATTCCTACTTTTCGTTTCAAGGTATGTAGATACATACAGTCAATATGGTTTGTATGTCAGGTCGGATATGTTACAAAGATAGCATACCTATATTTTCAATTGTGTTCATTATGCTAGATAATTTCACCTATATTCATGTAGTAGGATATTCTCTATCCTATATCGCTATGCTTTTTTGTCCCAACATAGCCTGAGTTCCCTGGATGTTTTTCTACTTCTTTTTCCTCGCCGCATTTTCAACAGCACGATATGTTCCGATACCTTCATCAGGATTGACCAATCATTCCCTGTTCATGCATGACAATAACAAACAAAGCATTCCTTTTACTCACAAGTTTTATTTCCCTATTTTGTCCTAGACCATCCGGTAGTGTTCAAGACGAACCAGTAATTCAAAACTTTTTTACACCGCTCAAGGTTGGTTAATCATTTATTGATTTCTTCTTAGTGCAAATTATAACTTAAGGCACACGATGTGGTTCAATAATCACTTCATCACTATTAGAAGAATACTTAATTATTTTATTTTTTTAATTTATTTTTCAAAACAATTGTTCAACATATTTTTATTGTTAATTTGATTTAAAATTTGATTTTTTTTCTCTTCTTTTCATATTTCATTTTTATCCTTTTTCATTTTGTTCTCATTTATTTTTTCTAATGTATTTTTTGTTTTTTTGTTTATGATGTCATGCTGGCTCCCACTCAAAGAACGCATCACGGTCAAGATTTGTACACTAGTTCATAAAATCATCCATGGAGACGCCCCAGCCTATATGTCAGACTTGATACACTTACCGACAAGGAACGCCAAAAGATCAGCCCGCACATTCCTCAATCTTCATCTCCCAAGCTGCAAAGGTCTAAAATACAAACTTACGCATGCAGCAAACTTCAATTACTAGAGTGCCAAGCCATGGAACGCACTGCCGCATAACTTGAGAAGGATCTACGAACTAACAATCTTTCGAACATCACTGAAGACTCATCTTTTTAAAAAGGCATACCACACAGAATAACAAATAGAAATGTATACATCTCCCACGCCTTTATTCAGAACTATTTTTATAATATCTGCTTGCTTTAACCTTCTACTATATATAACTCAAAAGCTCTATTTTAACAATAAGCAAATACTTTTATAATATCTGCTTGTTTGCTTTAAACTTCTAATATGTTATTCCACATCTCTATGTAACAATAAGTGATTACGTTCTAATCTATTACCACCAAGAACGATACATTGTAAGCCACATTGAGCCTGCAAAGAAGTGGGAAAATGTGGGATACAAATACAATAAATAAATAAATAAATATTATCTCATTTATACCCCACATTTTCCCAACAGCGCCAGGCTCAATGTGGCTTACAGCGCACCGCAGAGGCAGACGCCAGTGCAGTAAGATTAAGCTAATACAACAGAAAACCTACATAAGAAATAATGGGGAGGATGGGGAAGGGATGGAAGTAGCAGGGAAACCAGGGGAGTGGAGGGAAGGGTGGATGTGTCCAAGATTGTCACTAGATTGATGTGTATCAAGCAAAGGAGACACTTGCTGAGTCCTTGGGATATGCTTGTCCAAATAGCATGGTTTTGAGTGATTTCCTGAAATGTAGATGGTTGTGGATGGTTTTTATAGTTTTTGGCAAAGAATTCCATAGTTGTGAGCTGATGAAAGAGAAGGATGAAGCATATGTGGATTTGTACATAAGTCCGGTGCAATTTGGGTAATGAAGGTTTAGGTATGAACGGGATAGTCTTAATGCATTCCTGGGCGGTAGGGTGATTAGATTAATCATGTAGCCAGGGACTTTACCATATAAAATTTTGTGAACTAGGGAGCAGATTTTAAAGGTGATTCGATCCTTGACAGGAAGCCAATGTAATTTCTCTTGGAGGGACTTGGCACTTTCAAATTTGGATTTTCCATAATTAATCTAGCTGCTGTGTTTTCGGCCGTCTGCAGTTTCTTAATTAGTTGCTCTTCACATCCTGCGTATACTCGGTACAATAATCCAGATGACATAAAACGATGGACTGTATTTGGTGACGAAATACCTCTCTCGGGAAAAAAAGTTTTTAATCGTTATATGACTAATGCATAATATATCCTTTTTTGGTCATATAATGACATATGGAATTTTTCAATACAAATACCACGACCTATTGTATAACTAATGATTTACACTTTATCACATTTTTTTATTATTTTTTATATTATATATATATTATATCTACTCTTGATTGACGATTGTTTTATTATTATCCTTTTCATTACTATTATTTCATTCCACTAATAGGGTAAAAAATATATATATTCTTTTCACTGTTTTTTCGATGTACTTCATAAATTTACTGTTTTTTCGATGTATTTCATAAATTTACTTTCCTTGAGTCTCCCTTAGAGGGCATGAAAGGTCCTGTTCAGATAGTATTTTCCAATTCAAATATTTATTTTCAAATACAAACTTTTAATTTAAACACAATTTCACATGTAAGTATAAATTTACAAAGATTGTATTATGATAGTTTTATTTATGATTCTCTCTATTATGAATAATATGTCAATTTTAAAGTTTAAATAATATTTTAAATTTTAAATAATATATTCTTTACGGATGTTTTACATATACCTTATATTGTTGCATATGAAACATGTTTTTTTAGAATTTTATAAGCATTTTTGTTTTATTTGAAACATGATTTTTGAGAATTTTATAAGCATTTTTGTTTTATTTGATGTAAGTTTCTTATATATAAATGTACATGAATCAAGTGTTTGGAGATTTTATGATTACTGTTTATGTAATCGATAACTGCATACAGATTTGTTCCCACAAATTTTATCTATGTCATATTTTTTGTGCATTTATGTCATGATTATTTTACGTTTTCTTATTGTTTTAGACTCCTGAGGCAGGCCTGTGGCCGAAACACAGTACTGTGTCGAGTCTACAATAAAGTTTATTCTCTTTCATACCACCATAGTCTCGAAGTCCTGAAGTCACTGCTCCACTTCCCACTTTGTTTTTCTGTATTTGCACCTCGTGGGATTTTGTGTTCATCCACTCTGTGGAGAGCCTTCCCCAAAGAAAAAAATAGACCATGTGGCCCCCTGACTGATATTAGTATCATGACGACTTCTTGACAAAGGCGAAATTGGAGAAGATACTATAACGGGACTATGTGTTTATTCATTTTTGATGGGAAAGAAGATGCCATTGCATCGGGATGTAGTAAGGGAGCCTTAGAAGATGTTGAGGCAATATTAGAAATAATAAACTGGAACAAAGTTGTAGCAGGACATGAAGTTGCTAGCTTCCTGGTGAAGTACAGTCATTTAGCTAACTTTATATGCCTGTTGTAAGTTTTTAATTCTGTTAGAAAGTTAGTTAAACTAACAGGAGAACGATGTTGAAACTGTCAAAGTTGGCGTTTTTGGAAACCAAGGCCCTGGTGATACCAGAGGCTGCCTTTACAAACATAAGGGCCCGGCAGTTTAGAAGCCTGAAACGAACTGAAGAACTAGAAGGGTCCTTCTTAACAATAGGACAATAAACTAAACGACGATGAAATGGTTTAGTGATAAGCTTGGAAGAATATTCTGCCGACCAATGACCAATATGAGTAGGAATTGCATAGCTCACAGGGCAGAAAGTCATATTAAAACCAGCAAAAAACAAAGAATAAACACCCGCCAAAAGCAGAGAAGTCACGTCGATGTCTATGTTTCAAGACTGCCCCAAGAGTTCGCCCCAAGGAGCACATGTTGCTCTTTGTGCGCACTGCCAATGTGAAGTTTTTAAAGGAGAACTTAGCAGTGCCATTATGTACACTAACTGAAAAAAATAGACGGGTGGTACATAAGTACATAAGTAATGCCACACTGGGAAAAGACCAAGGGTCCATCGAGCCCAGCATCCTGTCCCCGACAGTGGCCAATCCAGGCCAAGGGCACTTGGCAAGCTTCCCAAACATACAAACATTCTATGCATGTTATTCCTGGAATTGTGGATTTTTCCTAAGTCCATTTAGTAGCGGTTTATGGACTTGTCCTTTAGGAAACCGTCTAAAGGACAAGTCCATAGATGATGGCAGGAGAAAGAAGGGAGCCTTCAGTCGCGGACAGAATCCTTTAATTTGTTTCAAAAACTCGCCAGGCGGCTGAAATCAGAATGTTCAATTCCATCCACTGAAAAAGAAGACACGTGTCCTGGGCAAGCGATACAGTCTTTGCTCCTCCTTGTCTGTTAATGTAAGACATGACTGTGACATTGTCCGAGACCATGCTCACCAGCCTCCCGTGAAGAAGAGGCGCAAAGACTAGTAGAGCTTTCCAGACAGCTCAAAGTTCCAATCTGTTGATGGACCAGAAAGCCTCCACTCTCGACCAGCAGCCTAGTGCACAGTGGTGGAGATTATTTATCACCTTTTTGAAGTCACTCAAGGCAGTGTACAATAAAAGGCTCCCCATCTGAAAAGGCTGGCATCAGAGGTGAGACCACACCAACTGAAGTCTGTAAGGGCAACCCTGCATGAGTGTGCACAAGAAGAAGCCACCAAGTCAGACTCCGACTGGGTTAAGGTGTCCATGGCAGCAGCTAGTTGTAAATGCCCGAGACCGAAGATCACTAGCTCAACAGGGACGACTGTAGAGGCCGCAAGTGGAACTTTGCCCAAGGCAGAACATCCAAAGTTGCCTCCATAGAACTGAGAGCCTGAGCAAAATCCCACGCCCGAGGGAAGGGAAGGGAAGAGACAGAATCCCAAGAAGAAAGGCTGCCACCACCACCATAACTTTTGAAAATGTATAAGGTGCAATGGCGAGGCCACAAAAGGCATGGCCTTGAATTGAAAATGATCTCCCAGGATCGCAAACCAGAGAAGTTTCCTGTGAGGAGGCCAAATTGGGATATGAAAATAAGCCTCCTTGAGGTTCAATGAGGTGAGAAGCTCGCCTGGCTGGACCAAGGCTATGACAGAACAAAGAGTCTCCATGCGGAAGTGCAGCACTCGCTTGTTCATCCCTTTGAAATCCAGAACCAGGCGAAAAGTCTTCCTTCTTTGAGTCAACAAAATAAGATGGAATATCGACTCATGCCCACCCTTTCTGCCAGAGGAATGGGCTGTTGCCATGGAGAATGATAGAGGAAATATTGATTTACATTTATAAATTTGATATACCGCCTCTTTCGAAGCATGATTCGAGGCAGTTTGCATATAACTATTCAGGTACTGCAGTAATTATGGTCCGCTCCTTACACAGGAAAGACACCCACTTATGTCTACGTACAAGGAGTAAACCTTGACCCCATCACTGCAAGGGCTTCGAAGGGGAAGAGGTTCTTGAGGAAGCGGAAAAGGGCTTCTTGCCTCCTCAAAAGGAAGACTAAGTCTGAGGAAAGCAAGGTTTTTGAGCGGAAGCACTAGCCTTCCCTGGTCTATACTTGTGCGCGTCTCAAAAACGAGATGAGGCTTAGGCTGTCCTCAGGTAGCCAATGAACCTTGGAATCTCCCAGATCTTTAATAATCTTCTCCAAATCTGATCAGAGTAGTTTCCCCCGAAAGGGCAACCTTGCCAGACGAGATTTGGATGCCACATCAGTAGCCCATTGCCTCAACCATAACCAGCGTTGAGCTGAAACGGCCACGGCCACACCCTTAGCTGACGCTCAGAAAATATTATAAAGAGCATCTGACAAATAGAACAACCCTGCCTCTAAGGTAGGGAGAAAGTCTGGAGGCGAGTCCAACATGGATAATTGTTGAATCCATGATAAAGAAGCCCTGGCTACAAAAGAAGAACTTTCTGCCTGAAAATTTAACGCAGCTAATTGAAAGGCAAGCTTCAAGGAAGCCTCAAGCTTGTGGTCACGCATATCCTTTAATGCAGTGCCGCCCTCAACAGGGATAGTGGTAGGTTTAGTAGCTGTCGTAATAAGGGCATCCACCCTAAGTAGAGCAAACTGCTCTAAATCAGAAAGCAAAAGGGGATACAATTTGGACATAGCACGAGCCGCTCGGAGGTTAGAATCAAAGGTCTCCCACTGAGCTGCAGTAAGCTCCTGCATAATCTTATTTATTTAAAAATGTCTAGCCCACCTACAATTAGGCTGGTAACAAAATCAACATACACAATCAAATAGTTAGACAAAGTAATACAGTATTCCAGCTGACCAGCAAATAATATTAATTCCATGCATGTTCAAATAGGTAAGTCTTCAATAATTTAACAAATTGAACCCAACTACTATACAGTCTCAAGTAACCTGGCAATCTATTCCAAATTTGAGGTCCTGTTATTGAAAAAGTTGATTTCCACACATTGGTATATAGCCAAGAATGTTCTGTAACACATGCAAACAATTTTGCATTCTCAGACTGCAAAGATCTGGATGGCTGATACTCCTGAATCACGTTTTAATACTGAGGAACACAACGCCTGATGAATTAAACATATAACCTTGTACTGCACTCTGGAATATATGGGTAACCAATGCAAGGAACAGAGAATTGGAGACACATGATCATATCGAGACACACCCACCAATGGGTAACCAATGCAAGGAACAGAGAATTGGAGACACATGATCATATCGAGACACACCCACCAATAACCTGGAAGAAGCGTTCTGTATTATTTCCAACGCGCGCATCTTGGATTTCAACAAACCCAAGTACAAGAATTGCAAAAATCAATGCGAGAAATAACCAAACCCTGAACTACAGGTCGAAAATCATATTGTGACAACATACAGGTGGTCTCTTAGTACCTAACATAATAGATGGAGCAGGACCAGAGACAACTCCACTCTAAAGAACAGCCTAGCCTAGCTACAGTAGGATCATCACCCCTATCTGCCTCTGAAATGTTCAAAGTTTGGATAGCTTCCTAAAGGAAAAGTCCATAGACTATATTCATTATTAAAATGGACTTGGGGTACTTCTTCCACTATCAAAAGGAGAAAGATCCTTCACACCCTGCACAAACATCAGGCACAGATTGCTTTTCTTCAGGAAACACATTTGAGTGCTGAGGAACATAGAAAACTTCTTACATGGTGGGTGGGTACATACCTAGAAGACCCTGCGGTAGCAAAGAAAGCTGGAGTCCTTATTCTTTTTCATAAATCGTTACATGTTAAAACGCAGGAAGTGTTTTCCGACCCGGAGGGCCGGTTTATTATAGCTCATGTGACGGTTGATCGTCAGCCTTAATGGCACAATTGCATCGTTTTCCGCCTCATCCTAGGCTTGGGGGGGGGGGGGGGGGAGAATTCAATTGTGTAATGGATCCGGAATGGGACAGATCTCGTAATCCCCGCCAACAGGTAACAGACAGGACCAAGGGAGTGTCTTTATTGTGTGAGGTGTTGGACCTAGTAGATGTCTGGCGTTTGTTACATCCTATTGAGCGTGACTATACTCACCTATCCAGAGCACACATGACGCACTCCAGGATAAGATTATTTGCTAGTGGATAGGTCCTTTTTCTCAGAGATAGTTGAGGCACATATAGGTCCCATAGAGGTGTCTGATCACGCCATGGTGTGGCTACAATTTCGTACCAATGAGGGAGCTCGCCGAGCATCGTTGTGGAAATTTCCTACTGATCTATATACGAATCCCCAGTTTTCAGATTACATTAGGGGCAAATGGGTATAGTATACAACTTTCAACGATAATCATAGGTCTGACCCTGTGTTGAGAGGATACATCATAGCTTACTGTGCAGCTAGGTGGAAGGCTCGAGATAGGGCCATTCTTCATCTTGAACGGAAACAGGGGGAAATCTGCCGACGCGCAGTATCTTTACATACCGGGGGGGGGGGGGGAACGGGAACAGCTGTTGGCTACTCAGACAGCACTTAATGAACTTATTTATTTTTATTGCATTTGTATCCCACATTCCCCCACCTATTTGCAGGCTCAATGTGGCTTACGTAGATTTGTTAACATTGTCATATCAGAATATCAGATACAGTTAGTAATGTGTAGCAATCAAGGAAGGAAAGACAGAAGAGGGAGGAGAGTGATTAGGGTAGTTATAGAAGGTGGGCGTTCATAATTGAGTGGATTGGTGAGGTGACTTAGTGAGGCTATATGTTCTCAATTGTAGGCCTTGTTGAAGAAGAATGTTTTCAGAGATTTTCGAAAGATAGTTGTTTCGTTGATTGCTTTCAAGTGTGTAGGTAATACATTCCATAACTGCGTGCTCATGTAAGAGAAGGTAGTGGCATGCATCAGCTTGTATTTAAGTCCTTTGCAGCTGGGGTAGTGCAAGTTGAGAAATTTGCGGGATGATCTTGTGGCATTTCTGGGAGGTAGGTCCAAGAGGTTTAGCATGTAGATTGGGGCATCTGCATGAATGATTTTGTGTACAATCGTGCAGATCTTGAACGCAATGCGTTCCTTAAGTGGGAGCCAGTGGAGTTTCTCTCTTAGGGGTTTTGCGCTTTCATATTTAGTTTTTCCAAATATGAGTCTAGCAGCCGTATTCTGGGCAGTTTGGAGTTTTTTGATTGTCTGTTCTATGCACCCGGCGTACAGTGCATTGCAGTAGTCCAGATGTCTTATTATCATTGACTGTACCAGGGTACGGAAAATGTATCTCAGGAAGAAAGGTTTTACTCTTAAGTTTCCACATGGTGTAGAACATCTTTTTCGTCGTGTTTTTCACGTGGGTATCAAGAGTGAGGTTTCAATCAATGGTGCCTCCAAGAATTTTCAAGTTTTGTGAGACAGGAAGGGAACAGTATGGTGTGATTATGGTGGTGAAGTTTTTTGTGTTATGTTGTGAGGTGAGTACAAGACATTGTGTTTTTTCTGCGTTAAGTTTTAGCTGGAATGCAACTGCCCAAGTGTGCATTATTTGGAGGCTTTGGTTGATCTCGTTGGTGATTTCATTTAGATCATGTTTGTTTGAATGGGATGTAAATTGTGACGTCATCTGCATAAATGTAGGGGTTGAGGTTTTGATTGGTTAGTAGTTTGGCTAGAGGTATCATCATTAGGTTGAATAGTGTTGGTGAGAGAGGGGATCCCTGGGGGACTCCACACTCAGGTATCCATGGGGGGGTGATCTGTCCGCGTTCGTTTTTACTTGGTATGATCTTGTGGTCAGGAATCCTTTGAACCATTTGAGAACTGTGCCTCCTACTCCGAAGTATTCTAGTATATGCATTAGTATATCATGGTTAACCATGTCAAAGGCGCTGGACATGTCGAATTGCAGGAGGAGGATGTTGTTACCAGTCACAATTGCCTGTTTTAATGAGTTCATTGCGGACACTAGTATAGTTTCGGTGCTGTGATTCCTCCGAAATCCTGATTGGGACTCGTGTAGAATTGAGTGTTTATTTAGGTATTCAGTAAGTTGTTTCGTCACTATGCCTTCCAGCCTTCCACGATTTTGGTCATGAGTGGAATAGATGCTACTGGTCGATAGTTGGTTAGGTCCATTGTGCTTTTTTTAGCATCTTTCGGTAATGGCGTGAGTAGGATGTTTCCTTTATCCGTGGGAAAGAGTCCATTTTGAAGCCTGTAATTTATGTAGTTCGTGAGGTCTGTATTGAATTGTTTGGGTGCGGATCTTATTAGACTGTTAGGGCAGATGTCTAATTTGCATTGCGATTTGGTGTATTTTCCGAGCCAATATGAGATTTCTTTTGATGAGAGCGTGTCAAAGTCGGTCCATGATCGATCTGCGGGGCATTCTCCGGGTGTTGGGTCTAGACATTCAAGGATATTTGTGTAATCTGTTGTGTTAGTGGGTAACATGAGTCGGAGCTTTATGATTTTTTCATTGAAGTAGTTTGCAAGGTTGGTTGCTGATGGGGTATCTGAATTGTTGGAGGTGACCTTGGTAGTATTTAGAAGATTGTTTACGAGTGAGAAGAGTTTGTGTGTATCCTTGTAATTTGGTCCTATTTTGGTTTTGTAATAGGTCCTTTTAGTTTGTCTGATAGTGTATTTGTATTTTCCTTGTAGTTGTTTCCAGTCTTTGTGTGTATGTTCGCCTTTTTTCTTGCTCCATGCTCTTTCTAATCTTCTGAATTGTGTTTTTAGTTCTTTCAATTCTTTGTTAAACCATGGTATTGAGTTTTTTCTATGTGAGGTTCTGGTTTGAAGTGGTGCTATACTGTCTAGTGTTATTCTGCATCTGTTATCCCAATCTTGGAGAAATTGGGGTGAGTCTGTAGATATTGTCCATTCATCAGTGTAGAATTGTTGCCAGAATGTTAGCGGGTCTATTTTGCTTCTCATAGTATAATTTTGTTGTTTTTGTTGCGTCTTTTTTGTTCTCCAGTGGAGGGAAAGGTTTGCACTGTAGTGGTCGGGCCATGGCCTGGCTGTCCATTTTGTGTCTATTAGTGTGATATTTGGTTCTGGTGAGAATTTGTGGGTGATGATGTCTAGTGTATGTCCTTTGTTATGGGTGGGTGGTGTGTTTGGCCAGTGGAATTCCCAAAGTTGCAGGAAGTCTTTGCATTCGCGTACATTGCTTGAGTTATTATCTTCAAGGTGAAGATTGATGTCTCCTGCTATGAGAAGGTTCTGGGTGGTGACACAGGTGTTTGATATAAAGTCCAGAAAGTGCGTTTGTGAGTCTTGCCAATTGCCCGGGGGTCTGTAGAATAAGATTAGGTTTAGGTGATCACGTAGGTTGGAGTGGTTGATTCTGACTGAAGCTATTTTGAGTTGGGAAAGAATAGACTCTGCTGTTGTTGTGACCGTGAATTGAGATTTATAGATTATTGCTATTCCTCCTCCTCTTTTTCCTTCTCTTGTCCAGTGGGTAATTTTGTGTCCTGGAGGGCAGAGCTCTAGTATTATTGGATCTTATACATCAGAGGGCTAAGAAATCTGTGGCTTATTATCAATATCATTTGTATAAACATGGAGATAAAAGTGGGAGACTGTTGACCCATTTGGCACGCCCGCCAGCCACTTCCTCTACTATTCTGGCTTTGAAGGGGGAGGGGGGGTCATATGATTCATGATACTATGGGCATTACTGACATTTTTTTAGGGTTTTATGAAGACCTCTATCGTGGAGAACCTGACGGGGGCCTGGATCCGGATACTTACCTGGCTAGTCTTGATTTTCCAACTCTTACACAGAATCAAACGGATTCTCTTAACCAACCTATTGAAGAGGACAAGGTAATCTGGGCCATAAAGAGAAGCTCAAGGCTTAAGGTGTCTAGGCCGGACGGGTATAGAGCAGAATTGTATAAGCTACTGGTAGAGGATATTGCACTTCCCATCGCGGCTATGTTTAATTAGTTCGTTGCATCAAAGCAGACTGCTGAATCTTTGGCATTGGCTTATATTATTGTTCTTCCCAAACCTGGGAGAGACACCATCTTACCTGCATCATATAGACCTATATCACTTCTATGCTATGAGGATAAATTGTTAGCCTCCATTCTAGCTAATAGGTTGGCCCGGGTGCTTCCATCTATTATAGCTCCACCTCAGGTTGACTTTGTGAGGGATTGCCATGCAGTTAAAAACATTAGGAAAATTTTGGCATCATTGGAAGCCGCCAAGACACATTGTGAACCTACACTTCTTATTAGTTTTGATGCAGAAAAGGCCTTCGATAGGGTGGGGTGGCCCTTAATGTTTAAGGTCCTCGAAAGATATGGCATACAGGGTTTTTTTTTTATGCGGTGTGTGCACTATATCATGCTCCGACAACAGCAATGTTAGTTAATGGTTCTGTCTCATCACCTTTTTCGGCTGGTAGAGGGACGCGATAGGGCTGTCAATTATCCCTGTTACTGTTTGTATTGACTCTTGATCAGGGAGATTTTGGCGAATCCTGAAATCTGAGGGGTGCGGATGGGAAGGGAGGTATTTAAAATATCGGCTTTTGCGGATTACCTTCTGGTACATGTAGCTTCTCCTTGGACATCCCTCCCCACTTTAATCAAAAGCTTTCAAAAATATGGGGAGTTTTCAGGTTTCATGTTGAATATGGATAGGGTTACCATACGTCCGGATTTACCCGGACATGTCCTCTTTTTGAGGCGTCTGGACAGGTTTTGCCAGTCTGCCCGTTTGTCCGGATTTCTGGACAAACGGACGGGCGGGCGGGCAGGGGGCCTATCCTAGCCTCCTCTTCCCTTACTTACTATCTACTGCCCTGGTGGTCTAGTGACCTCTTCGGGGCAGGAAAGAGCCCCCTCTTCCATGCCCGGAGCGCTGCCCTTGCCCTGCATCCTGTTGCTGTGACGGTCTCGGGATTCATAATGGCTGCCGAGAGTTGAAGCGGCCTCGCGAGACTTCAACTCTTGGTGGCCATTTTGAATCCAGAGACCGTCACAGCAACAGGATGCAAGGCAAGGACAGAGCTCCGGCCAGGAAAGAGGGGGCTCTTTCCTGCCCCAAAGAGGTTACTAGACCACCAGGGTAGAGGATAGAAAGGGGAGGGGAAGTGACATGTGTCCTCTTTTTGACAGAATAAAATATGGTAACCCTAAATATGGACAAATCTGAAGCGTTGCCAAAAATGACTGAGGTTCATGGGGGATGGGAGGGTGGTTTTCCATTGGAATGGGCAGATGGACACTTTACATATTTGGGTATTCAGTTGCCAACTGATCTTGGAGGGCTCTATGCTCCACCCACATCCTGGAAACCTGAAGGTTGCTCACTATGTGTCGCATCTTTTACGTACTGGATGTGCATTGAATGTAGTATCCAATCTGCAATCGTTTTTTTTACCTCTCATAAGGTGACCCGTACGTCGATGTCTTATTTCTACAAGGCCCTTGTAGTGTTGATGCCTGGGAAATCATACGCTCTTATAGCGGCCAGATGGACATCTGGTGAACAAATGGGGGGGGGGGGGGGGGGAGGCAATATTTGCTAAGCTGCGTCTCATACCAAGGATTTTTTATAATGCTCGTTATAGGGAATGCATGTTTTGGACTCGGACACGAGCATATTTTTCACCAAGACAGGCATTTCAAACTGGATGTGCCCCTTCCTCATGATGTGAAGCTTGTGGGTCGTTGGAAAATACCCTCTCTCATGCACTTTTGACTTGTCCGTTAATACAGGACTTTTGGCATTGTATTCTTTCATTCATTGGTACATTGTTTTCTCTGCCTTCAGATTTTGCTCCTTCCAGCTTCCTGTTGGGGACGGAAAAGTACAAAACAGCTTTATCCAAAGGGCATCAATATTTCCTGTATAAGGCATGTGTGGTGGGTGTGGAGAGTATCTTGCAAACCTGGTGTGTGCCAGATTCTCCTTCTCAGTGACATTGGCGTAATGCGATTCATCAATTACTAGTGTGGGAGGCCTGCTCTGCCTCGCTAATGGCGAAGCGGAAGAAATGGTTTTGGATGGTTTGGGATTCCTATGTGCAGGGCCTGCCTCCTCGAGTGTGCAGCCTCCTTCTTAATGCTCAGCCTTTATAGTTCTTTTTATGAAAATTGCTTCCTGATAATTCAGTTTGGTTCCCTGGGTGGGGTGAGGTGGGGTGGAATGGTTGGGACATTAACTCTTTTGACTCTCCCCAAACTGCACCAAACCTCCCATCCCAAAAATGTAGACTCTTCCTATGCTTGAGCTATAAGAACAATATTATAGGAGGAATGTAACTGGATTGGGTATGGTTTCAATTTTGTTAGGTTGGGTGGGAGGGAATAAAGGTAGTAATGAGGTGGGAGGTAATGCATTGAACAAACGTATTTGCTTGATTCTGCATTGTAATGTCTGACTAGTGTTGTTCATTATTAGTTATTTTTCATAATTCTTACTCTTCATAGGACTTATATGGAGGTGGGGGAGGGTATAGATTTGGGATCGGGGAGGGGAGTTAATGTTTTTAAAAGCTAATGACAGTGCTTAATATTCGTTTTCCCTTTTTTTTAATCTGTTGATATTTGCAGTTTTGTATAATCAGATTTTTGGATGTTTGTATTCTACCTTGTCATCAATAAAAACATGTTGAACATAAAATGGACTTGGGGAGCATCCACTGCTTATTTCTAGAATAAGCAGCATAAAATATATTGTACTGTTTTTGGATCATGTGTCCTGTATTGGCCACTGTTGGCAACAGGATTCTGGCTAGATGGACCTTCGGTCTGTCCCAGTATAGCAATACTTATGTACTTATATGTACTTAAGTTAGGGCCATCAGCAGAACTGGGACAATCAGAATACACAGATAAAACCTCCTCCGAGTTCCAAGGTAGAACATTCCCCAAAACCTGCAAAACAGAAAGTTTTTGTTTCTTAGGAAGCTGCTCTTCAAAAGCAACGTAATGGGAAGCAGGAGAGGCAGCAAAGCTGACTTTAATAAAAAAGGCCTGAAGTAATAAAAGAACAAATTCTGGTGAAAACGGCAGGGCAGACACATCTACCCCTCCAAAACCAACATTCTGGGACACGGTAGCAGGTGAGGAACTTGCAGAAAAAATGGCTGCTGAAGCCTCGCAGAGCATAGGAGCCATTGGCGCTAAGCCCCCCAAAACCACCATCGCAGCAGGGCCGGACTAAACTCCCAGAGACGGAGTATTGGCTGCCAAAGTAGGCAAAAGTGGCATGTCCACAGAAGTAAAGCAAAGCAAGCAGGAACTGGTAGATGAGAGTTTACCCCTGCAGCACACACACAAGACTTAGTAGGCTCAGACATAGAAAATAATAAATACACTCACAGAAAACAGCAAGTTTCGTGACTTCCAAGGCACAGAAGCCCCACAACCTTCCCACAGAACAAGCTCTCTCAAAAAGAACCGCAGTGGTTGCTTTTTTTTTTTTTTAAGCTAGAGAGAGGAGAAAGAGAGAAGGGAAGACATAGATAAAAAGGTAGAAAGTGGCAACGGAGAGGCAGGGAGGGACCTAGACCACTAGGTTTACACCTGAGGCACAGGATATTCTCAATTCCAAACTCAACTGAACCTGCAAGCAGGACAGGAGCCACACAAAAATTCACCACAGTGAACAGGATCTGCTATCCTACCTGCTGGAGACAGAGAATACTGGCTTGGTTGCCAAGTGGAGGAGCGTATGAGGCACAACTCAGAGTTCTCTATCTCCACCTGCTGGTGGATGGCCACAATACATTTGCCTGGACTGATCCTTGGGACATAATGGAAAGCTAGATTTAATAAAGGTCTGGATAAGTTCCTGGATATAAAGTCCATTAACTTTTAAGACAGCAGAATCCCAAGAGGTAGCAGTGGATTTGGGTCTAAGTCCCTGAAAACTGGCTTGGCCACTGTTGGAAGCAGGATACTGGGCTATATGAACCTTTAGTCCAACCCAGTATGGCTATTCATATCTTCTCATGTTTTCCCTCCTTCTTCAGCTCATCACTAAACCCTTGCTTCCCTTCCCTTTATCCCTACTTCTCTCCCAATTATTCTCAACCCCCAGCCTCCACCAACCATAATCCCACCTCTCCCCACCCTCAGCCTTTTCCCCTTAGTTTGCCTCTTCCCTCAGTTCTACTCATGAACCTTAATTCTTCCCCCACCACTCATTTATTTCTCAAACTATACTTCTCTCCCTGTTCCCTCTGTTATTCCCCTCGACATGTCGAACTGGAGAAGTATGCTTTTACCTATGGCTATCTCCTAATTGAATTTGGCCAGGAGGGTGACTAGGACAGTTTCGGTACAGTGGTGGGATCAAAATCCTGATTGTGAATTATGTAGTATTGAGAACTTTGTCTAGGTAATCTGTAAGCTGTTTAGTCACCAAACTCTCCATCATTTTTACTACTAGTGGGATAGACGCAACTGGACGGTAGTTGGTGAGATCGTTTGTGCTTTTCTTGGCGTCTTTTGGTATTGGGGTGAGTAAGATGTTGCCATATTCCTCAGGGAAGAGACCTTGTTGTAACATGAAATTTAGATGGGATGCGAGGTCTGCTATGAAGCAGTCGGGGGCGGATTTTAGTAGATGACTGGGACATGTCTCCAGTTTGCAATGGGTCTTGGCGAACCTGTGAGTCGCTTGTGTAACTGATTCGGTGTTATGCTGTCCATATGTAGTCAGCTGGGTATCCGTCGGAGGTTAGGTTCAAATCGTTAAAGAAGTTTTCGATGTCGGTATTGTGTTGAGGAAGTGTGCTGCAAAGTTTTATTATTTTTCGTTAAAGTAATTAGCGAGTTTGTCTGCGGTTGGGATGTCTGTGTTGGTTGTGGTAATAGAGGTGGTGTCTAGTAACTTATTTACGAGTTGGTATAGTTTCTTCATATCTTTGTAATCCGGTCCTAGTTTGGTTTTGTAGTATGACCTTTTGATTTGTATTATTGCATATTTGTATTTTCTGTATAGTTGTTTCCATGCGTTGAGTGTATGTTCATCTTTTGTCTTTCAAAATTCAAGCCTATCAGCTTCTCCTCAGAGAAAGTTGATTGTGACCCCTGAGGCAGGCGCTTTGGCGCCGAAACACGGACCGTGTCAGGTCCTTGATATTGATATGAATATTCTGAATAAACTGTTTTTTGAGATTATCTCCCTATTGGTTTGCGCATTTGTCAGCCTCTACTTTTGCTGTTTTGCTTTGACTTTCCGTGGAGGCTCCTCCTGTCTTCTTGGATTTGCATCTTTTGTCTTTCTCCATGCACGTTTGAGTTTCCTGGATTGTGTTTTGAGTTTTTTTAGTTCGTCATTGAACCATGGTATAGTGTTCTGTCTTTTTGATATTCTTGTTTTTAAGGGTGCTATTTCATTTAGTACACTGCTGCATCTGTCATCCCAGCGGTTGAGGTAAAGTGCGGAATTAGTTGGTGTAGTCCAGTCGTTGTCATATATCGTTTGCCAGAATGCATGTGGATCAATTTACCCTCTTATTTATTTATTGCATTTGTATCCCACATTTTCCCACCTTTTTGCAGGCTCAATGTGACTTACAATACATCTTAAAAATAGAAGACATTAGAAAATAAACATTTAGTATTACAGAGGAATCTTGGACAATATGATAATGAAAAAGCAAGATAATAGTATAACAAGCAATATGGTTATGATAAAGCAAGATAATAGCATAACAAGCAGATATTATAAGACAGTTTTGAATATATGTGGAGGAATTGTGTGTGTTCACATTGGTTGATCTTTGTGGTATGCCTTGTTAAAGAGATGGGTCTTCAGCAGTTTGCGGAAGTTCATTAGTTCGTAGATCATTTTTAGGTTGCGTGGCAATGCGTTCCACAGCTGTGTGCTGAAGTGGGTAAAGTTTGACACATGCATTAGTTTGTATTTTAGACCTTTGCAGTTAGGGTAGTGCAGATTGAGGAATGTGCGGGATGATCTTTTGGCATTCCTGGGTGGTAAGTCTATCAGGTCTGACATGTAGGCTGATTTTGTGGACTAAGGAAAAATTAGGTTCTTACCGTGATAATTTTCTTTCCTTTAGTCATAGCAGATGCAGCCATTACAGATGGAGATAGAGAGCACACTTTTTTCAGTGCCTCATACCAGCTTGCTCCACTGCCTCTCTTCAGTATTTGAAGCTTCCAAAGCAGTATGGCAAACCGCAATGGGAAAAACATGAGCTTTCCTCACAGCGAACGATGGCCCTACAACAAAAGGCATTAACTCAGAATGGAGGGAATGAAACATCCTCCCGGAGGGCATAAACTCATCCTCCACTGAGACATAACTGGAGGGAATAAACTCATCCTCCTTTAATTGAACAAGAATCCTGAAGACTGTTTTCCGACTTTCTCCCAAGGACGGAATCTCCAGGAAACATGAACAGAACCTGAAATAGATTTACAGCAGATAGCAATCAGACAGGGAGGGATCATGGCTGCATCTGCTATGACTAAAGGAAAGAAAATTATCACGGTAAGAACCTAATTTTCCCTTCCTTGTCATCAAGCAGATGCAGCCATTACAGATGGGATATATCAAAGCAATCCCTAGATAGGGTGGGAACAAGCCACCACGCGCCAGCACTTGCGCTCCAAAATGTGCGTCCCTCCTGGCAGCCACATCCAGCCAGTAAAATGTCGGGCAAAAGAGCTTAGAAGCCCATGTTGCTGCACTACAAATCTCTTGAAGAGAGAGTGCTCCAGTTTCAGCCAAAGAAGAGGAAATTCCTCTAGTGGAATGTGCCTTAAAGGCATCAGGCGGAGGCTGGCCGGCAATCAAATAAGCTGACAAGATAGATTCTTTGAGCCAGCAGGCAACAGTGGCTTTAGACGCTGGAGACCCTCTGCGAGAACCTGGTAGCAAAACAAACACAGATGATCAGAGGTCCTGAAAGAGTTAGTAACTTGCAGATACTGCAGCAGAGTCCTGTGCACGTCCAACAGGTGCAATTGCCCAAAAGATTCTGGAAACTCCTCCTTGACAAAGGAGGGCAATAAAATAGGTTGGTTTAGGTAAAACGCTGAAACCACCTTAGACAAGAAGGAAGGCACGGTCCGAACCGTGACCCCGGACTCTGAAAATTGCAGAAAAGGGTCTCTACAGGACAGCGCCTGGAGCTCTGACACCCGTCTCGCCGAAGTAATGGCCACTAAAAAGATGGCCTTCAGTGTCAAATTTGTCTCTGAAACATGCCGAAGCGGTTCAAAGGGAGCACCCTGAAGGGCTTTCAGCACTAGCCCCAGGGTCCAAGCTGGACAAGGTGCATGCACGGGAGGACAGAGCCGAAGCACCCCTCTAAGAAACCGTGCCACATCTGGATGAGCAGCTAAAGACACATCTTCAACCTTGCCACGCAGGGAGGCCAACGCTGCCACTTGCACCCGCAGGGAATTGTAGACCAAGCCTTTTTGTACACCGTCCTGCAAAAAGTCCAGAATCGGCGAGACAGGAGCCCGCAGGGGCGTGATCTCTTTGGAAGCACACCAGACTTGAAACTGGCGCCAAATCCTGGCATAAGCCACGGAAGTGGAACGCTTGCGGGCTTGCAGGAGAGTGGTAATTACTTTATTGGAATAGCCTTTGTCTCTCAATTGCAGCCTCTCAATCGCCAGGCCATAAGATCAAATCGGCCGGCGTCCTCCATGGTCACCGGACCCTGTGACAACAGGTTGGGAACCAGAGGTAACTGAAGGGGATCCTCTACGAGCATCTGTCGGAGGTCCACATACCAAGGCCTCCTGGGCCAATCCGGGGCGACGAGAACCACTTCTCCTGGATGCAGACGAATCCGCGGCGAGGGGGTCAGGTGACTTTTGGCCAAATTGACGACCCAGCCCAGAGATTGAAGTACTGAGACCACTCTGGCTGTTACATGCTGACTCTCTGCAGCACAGTTTGCTCGAATGAGCCAGTCGTCCAGGTACGGGTGAACCCGAATACCCTCTCGCCTTAGAAAGGCAGCTACTACCACCATAACCTTCGAAAAGGTGCGGGGAGCTGTGGCGAGGCCAAAAGGCAAGACCCGGAACTGGAAATGCTTCCCCATCACCGCAAACCTCAGAAACTTCTGGTGCAGGGGCCAAATTGGTATGTGGCAAGTAAGCTTCTTTCAGGTCCAGAGACGTGAGAAACTCTCCTGGCTGTACCACCGCAATGACGGAGCGCAGGGTTTCCATGTGAAAATGCCACACTCTCAGGGACTTGTTTAATTCTTTTAAGTCCAGAATAGGGCGAAAAGACCCTCCTTTTCGCGGCACCACAAAGTAGATGGAGTAGCAGCCGCAGCCGTGTTCGGCGGGAGGTACCGGGGACACGGCCCCTATCTGAATCAGACCTTGCAAAGTCTCCTCTACCGCCGCCCGTTTGGCGGCAGAACCGCATCGGGACTCCACAAACACGTCTCTTACAGGGGCGTCGAATTCTATTCTGAAACCGTCTCTGATCAGGTCCAACACCCACTGATCTGAGGAAATGTTGGCCCACTCCTCGGCAAAGAGGGAAAGACGTCCTCCGATGACAGGACTCGAGGAGAGGGCCGGCGTACCATCATTGAGAGGGTCGCCCCCCGAACTCCAGGCCTTGAGCCAGTGGCTGTGGAACGTTTGTCCGAGCGAAAGGCGTTCCTCTGCTGAAAACGGGCACGAGAAGTGAACCCAGCAGAACGCCCCGGGCGGTACCTTCGAGCTTCACGGAAGCGAGGTCTGTAAGAGGAGTGGACCGCCGCACCCTTAGAGGAAGGCCGAGGCCTATCTTCGGGCAAGCGCTGTTGTTTAGCCTCACCCAGGCCCTTCACAATTTTCTCCAACTCCTCACCAAACAGGAGAAGGCCTTGAAAGGGAAACTTCACCAACCTTTGCTTAGAGGCCATGTCCGCTGCCCAATGCCGTAGCCAAAGAAGACGGCGAGCCGCCACTGCTACTGCCATGTGTTTAGCTGAAGCTCTGACAAGATCATAAAGACCGTCAGCAAGAAAGGACAAGGCAGACTCCATCCGCGGAGCCACATCTGAAAAGGGCTCCGCTCCATCACCGGGCTGTTCCACTGCCTGTTGCAACCAAGCCAGGCAGGCTCTAGCAGCATAACAACTGCATGCAGACACCCAAATAGTGAGACCTGCAATTTCAAATGACTGTTTAAGTGCTGATTCCAATCTACGGTCTTGAATATCCTTCAGGGCAACACCTCCTTCAACAGGGAGGGTAGTTCTCTTTGTCACAGCTGTGACTAGGGCATCCACTTTAGGCATAGCAAAGCGAGCCATATGCTCCTCACTGAGAGGGTATAATTGCCCCATAGCCCTGGAAACTTTCAACGGTCCCTCGGGGTCAGCCCATTGAGCCGAAATAAGCTCTTGGATGGAGTCATGCAAAGGAAAGGCTCGAGCAGGCTTTTTGGTACTAGCCATCCTAGGATTCACAGAGGAGGCTGTGCCACTGGCAGGGTCCTCAATAGAGAGAGCCTGCCTGGCATCAGAAATAAGCGCTGGCAGCTCATCACGGTGGAAAATCCTCACAGCGGAGGGATCATCCAGATCCTGAGTCACTTCTGCACCAGACTCTGGCTCGTCAGACCATGAAAGCCTGCCAGAGTCCTCCAAATCCTCGCAGCCCGACCATGGTGGGGAAATGGAGGTGCAGCACTCTCTGAAGGGGAAAGAGCCCTTCTGCGCTTCATATTCTGCCAATTATCAGGGAATAACGCCTCAGAGGGCATACCCAGGCTAGAATCCACCGGGGGGGGGGGGGGGGGGGCATTAGAAGAGACCCCTGCAGGGCTTTGTGGGAGAGCTCTTTTAAGCATGTATGCTTTATGCATTAATAAGACAAAATCAGGGGAGAGAAAAACTCACCCTGGGCACCCGGATCTCTGCCGGGGCTAGTAGCTCTCATATCAGCCTCACTCCGAGGCCTCCCCCCAGGCTCAGGACTCTCTGTCTCAGCGGAGGTCGCGCCATGTGGTAAATTCAAAATGCGTCCGCTGCCAGCTCAGAGCGCGAAGAATCGTCACTCGCCATGCTCGGGCCAGCTCTAACGTCTGTACAGCACGATTTACAGAGCCCCGCTGCTGATCTGCGCTTGCCACACTTGGAACAGCGCTTTACTGTCTCCGCAGCCATTCAAAATGGTGGTTTGCGTCAAATCGCCCCGATCGCGGGCTCACCCCGGAGGAGTCAGAAAACACTCTTACCTCACTGGACCAAGTATCACAGCTCCGGTCCCACAGAAAAAGGCAAGGAAAAAACCTCTGTTGATGGGCTTTCTCTGGCCTACTCAGCTTCGATTTGACCATTCTCCTCTATCCCTGTTTCTCCTTTCCTCCAGTGTATACATATTCATGTCAGTAAGTCTCTCCTCGTGCGTCTTGTAACGCAAATCCCATACCATTTTTGTAGTTTTTCTTTGCAACGCTTCAAGTCTTTTTACATCCTTGCTTGCTCAACTTAATTGCATGCATGCACTGCTTTCAGCTTGAATTAACTATTCACTTTGCTTGCTTTGCTCTGCTTACTTCAAATTAGAGAGCTGCACGGCTTCCGTCCCCGCGGGAATCCCGCGGGATTCCCGCAGGGACGGAGGCAGTTCTTGCGGGGTTCCTGCGGGGATGGAAGCCGTTCTGCGGGGTTCCCGTGGGGACGGAGTCAGTTCCTGCGGGGTTCCCGTGGAATTGTAAGCTCCACCTGCACCAGCCTCTCATCTACCGAATACCAATTTCTTTGAGTGCTGTCTCCTCCTCCTCTTCCTCCTTGCTTTAACAGCATAAATGTGGAAAGTCTTCCATTAAGGAGGTGGTAGAGTCACAAATAATGACGGAATTCAAAAAGGCATGGGATGAACACAGAGGATCTCTAATTAGAAAATGGAAGTTATAAAAAACCTAACCTTAAATGGCTGCATGTGTGTGGATGTGTCAAGTGACGCTTAGATGGCGACTCTGGCTGTGATGAACTAGGGCTGATACCTGGCAGACTTGTATGGTCTGTGTCTCATACATGGCAATCTGGTGTAGGATGGGCTGGAAAGGGCTTAGACAGCAACTTCAGTGGCTGGAACATGAGGACAGTGCTGGACAGACTTTTATGGTCTGTGTCCCACAAATGAGAACATGAATAGGCTGGAGTGGGCTTCGATGGCAACTCCAGCAGTTGGAACATAAGGATGGGGCCAGATAGACTTCTGTGGTCTTTGTTCCAGAAACACGAAAGAAAGACCATAATCAAGTATATAATATCACACTCGTTGATTTAATGATGAATTGATCATGAGTGTGACTATTGGCAGAGTGGATGGACCGTTCAGGTCTATTTGCTGTCACTTACTATGTTACTATTAATCCTCTTTGCAACCAGGCTGGTGCACAGACCTCAGCTCTGACACAGGCACGAGAATCAGATGTCACCTGACCTACTGGCGTGTGCATGTGGCGACCTCTCAGCACAGAGTGCAAGTGAATTGGAGACAAGTCTTACATGTGCGCACCAGAGTATTCCAACTTCCGTTCCTTCCTTGCCTACAGTGCTGTGGCTCAAATCCAGAGAGAGACTGAGGGAGCTGACTGGAACTTTCTTTTATGTACTATTAAATTCTTACGGGGATGGGTGGGGATGGGTTAAATTCTTGCGGGGACGGGTGGGGATGGTTTAAATTTTTGCGGGGATGGGTGGGGATGGGTAAGATTCCAGTGGGGATGGGTGGGGATGGGTAAGATTCCAGCGGGGATGGGCGGGGATGGGTAAGATTTCTGTCCCCGTGCAACTCTCTACTTCAAATGTACATGCAAATGTAGGCATGCCCAGCACTGAACTGTTGCCAAGCTTTGACCTTAATTAAATTTAAATCTAAATTTAAATTGTTGCCAAGCTTAAATGTAAATGTGCGCATTAACTCGCTTGCCTAGCATTGAATTGTTGCCAAGCATTAAATGTAAATGTGCGCATTAACTCGCTTGCCTAGCATTGAATTGTTGCCAAGCATTAAATGTAGACTTGCCTAGCACTGAATTGGTGCCGAGCTTTAAAGTAAATTGTTACCAACCTAAAAAGCAAATGTAAGTATTACCTCGCTTGCCTAGCATTGAATTGTTGCCAAGCTTTAAATTACATTGAGGCATATTTTCAAAGCACTTTGGGAGGCTAAGTTCCATAGGTTTCTATGGAACTTTGGGAGGCTAAGTGCTTTGAAAATGAGCCTCAAAGTCGCCTAGCTTAATTGCAAATGTAAGCATTACCTCGCCTGAATTGTACCTAAGTCCAAATGTAAATGTAGACCTTGCCTCGTGCTGAATTGCCAAGCTTATATGCAAATGTAAACTTTAATTCGCTTGAATGCACACCAGCTGAATATCTACCAAAGCGCCTTACACATAGATATGAACACCAGCAAGACACTCCTAATCATCCATTGTCTCACCTTACTCTTACGTGCAAACTTAACCTACAACCTAGACAACAACAACCCATTACCCACAAATCACACAGCACTCACACATAATGCACACCCTAAACAGCATCCACAACAACCCACCCACAATTCACCAACCCTATGCACAACCTTTTAACAATCCACCAACTCAAAGATACAATAACTAACCAAAAGGAATAATCTCCGGATATGAACACCACCGACAAAACGAGGAAAATAACAACAACAACAAACTCCACCACCGAAGAAACAGACAATTAATAAAAAATAAACACATCAAACCATCCCTTGGAACCATATCACTCAATCCAACTAGGATACATCAATGCAAGGTCAGCAGTAAGCAATTCAGTAGACATTCTAGACTGGATCATCGCAGACAAACTAGACCTCCTATTTATCACAGAAACCTGGTTCCATAGTCCCACAGATCCCGCCATCTTAGAAACGTGCCCACCAGATTACAAAATCACCCACTGGACAAGAAATGGAAAAAAAAGAGGCGGCGGAATAGCTATAATTTACAAACCCGAATTCACCATCACAGTCACGGGCGAATCTACCTCCCCACAACTCGAAATTGCATCGACAAGAATTAACCATCCAAACTTAACAGGACACCTTAACACAATCCTATTCTACAGGCCTCCAGGAAAATGGCAAGACTCCCAAACACAACTCATGGATTTCATCTCGAACTCCTGCGTATCTGCCTCAAACATCCTTATACTAGGAAACATCAACCTACACATAGAAGATGACACCTTACCAAACACACGAGAATTCAAAGAATTCCTAAAACTCTGGGAACTGCAAGCACCCAACATGCTACCAACCCACGAAAAAGGACACACACTAGATATCATAACGAACAAATTCGAATCGGACTCAACTATCATACTCACTGACACAAGATGGACACCCACATTATGGTCAGACCACCATAAAGCAAATGTCACTCTTTGCTGGCGAAAAACACATTTAAACACGACCAATAAACATGAGCGAACATACACAACGAGAGGAAAAATAGACCCCACAACATTCTGGCAACAGATCTACCAGAACGAATGGACAACAAACGCTGACACCATCCAATTCCTCCAAGAATGGGACGACCTATGTACAACATTAGACAAAATCGCCCCAATCCAAACCAGAACATCACACAGGAAAAAAGCAAACCCATGGTTCACCGAAGAGCTGAAAAAAACTTAAAACGCAAGTCAGAAAACTAGAACGAGCTTGGAACAAAAAGAAAGACAAACAAACACTAAACGATTGGAAACTACTTCGGAGAAAATACAAATACACCATAAAACAGACAAAAAGACTACATTACAAAACAATAATAGGACCCAACTACAAAGACACACACAAACTCTTTAACCTCGTGAACAAATTGCTAGATACCACACCAGTTACAAACAACAGCAAAGATATGCCAGACGTCGACAACCTTGCGAAGTACTTCAAGGAGAAAATTATACTACTACGACACAAAATACCCGCTAGTCCTATAGAATACGCCACTCTTCTGGACTGTCTAGATCCAGAAGAAGGAACACACCCAGCAGACAGAACCTGGACCGAATTCGAACTACTATCAGAAGACCTCATCTCTAAGACTCTCAAAAGATATGCCAAATCCAATTGCAAACTAGACACATGCCCAAATAGCCTCATGAAATCTTCTCCTCAACAATTCATAATAGACCTAACGAACCATATAAACTACATGCTACAAAACAGACTCTTCCCAAAAGAAAAAGGAAAAATCTTACTCACCCCAATTCCTAAAGGAAAAATCTTACTCACCCCAATTCCTAAAGATACAAAGAAAAACACAAGCGAAATAACCAACTACAGGCCAGTAGCATCCATACCACTAATAACCAAGATAACCGAAGGAATGGTAACCAAACAACTCACAAACTATCTAAACAAACATTCAATACTGCACGATGCCCAATCATGATTCCGATCGAACCATAGCACTGAAACAGTATTAGTCACCCTTATGACTAAATTTAAACAAATAATAGCATCTGGCAACAATATACTCCTCCTACAATTTGACATGTCAAGCGCATTTGACATGGTCGACCACGGAATCCTACTACACATACTGGAATACTTTGGCATTGGAGGAAATGTCCTGAACTGGTTCAAGGGGTTCCTAACCTTGCATTCATATCAAGTCACATCAAATTCAACCACGTCCAAGGCATGGACACGTGAATGTGGAGTTCCACAAGGATCACCTCTCTCATCAACTATCTTCAACCTAATGATGATCCCTCTAGCAAAACTCCTATCAAACCATAACCTTAACCCATATATATACGCCGATGATGTGACGATATACATCCCTTTCAAACAAGACATCAAAGAAATCTGCAACGAAATCAATCAAAGTCTATATATCATGAACACGTGGGCAGATGCATTTCGTCTGAAACTAAATGCAGAAAAAACTAAATGCCTGATACTCACCTCCCAATACAATACAAATGAATTCAACGCGATAAACACACCAAACCTAAACCTTCCAATCTCAGAAACGCTAAAACTTCTTGGAGTCACTATCGACTGCCACCTAACACTCAAAACTCACGCAAATAACACAACTAAGAAGATGTTCCACTGCATGTGGAAATTGAAAAAGGATAAAACCATTCTTCCCAAGATTCGTCTTCCGCAACCTAGTGCAATCCCTCGTCCTAAGCCATCTGGATTACTGTAACTCACTATACACAGGCTGCAAAGAGCAAATACTGAGGAAACTTCAAACAGCCCAGAACACAGCAGCCAGACTCATCTTCGGAAAACCAAAATATGAAAGGGCAACACCACTACTAAAGAAACTACACTGGCTTCCACTTAAGGAACGCGTCACTTTCAAGGTATGCACACTAGTCCACAAGATCATTCATGGTGAAGCCCCTGCCTATATGTCCGAGTTGATAGACCTACCAACCAGAAATGCTAAAAGATAATCCAGAACATACCTCAACCTCCACTTCCCCAATTGCAAGGGCGTGAAATACAAGACGCTACACGCGTCAACCTTTTCTCACACGAGCACGCAGCTTTGGAATACACTGCCGCGCAACTTAAGAACGATTTACAAACAAGCCTCCTTCCGCAAATTACTGAAGACCCATCTGTTTGAAACAATTTATGGCAAGAGCCAAAACACAGAGTCTACACTCACTGATCATCAATGCATCATACATCCACTTCTAACCCTCATCCCCCGTAATTCCACACCACTCATACATTTACTCACAGGAATATGTACACCATATGTCTCTGTGTGTTAATACTGCCCTTTAAGCTTCCCATTGTCTCTTTCCAACGTTTCAATGTTGATGTCCCATTGTTATATTCTTAATGATACTTCGATGGTTTCACATAACTTGTACAATGTAACCCATAACCAAGTTGTAACAAATGTATTTCCATTATTCATATCTTATTGTAAGCCACACTGAGCCCGCAAAGAGGTGGGAAAATGTGGGATACAAATGCAATAAATAAATAAAATAAATAAATCCTTAGCACGATATGGCCTACAAAACCGAACACAATACTTCAGGTGGGGCCTCACCAATGACTTATACAGGGACATCAACACCTCCTTTCTTCTGCTGGTTACACCTCTCTCTAAACAGCCTAGCATCCTTCTGGCTACAGTCACCGCCTTGTCATGCTGTTTTGTCACCTTCAGCTCCTCAGATACCATCACTCAAAGATCCTTTTCCCTGCCTATGTATATCAGATTCTCACCGCCTAACACAAGTCTCTCGTGGATTTCTACTTCCTAAGTGCATCACTTTATGCTGCTTTGCATTGAATTTTAAATTGCCAAATATCAGACCATTCTTCTAGCTTCTGCAGATCCTTTTTCATGTTTTCCACTCCCTCCGGGGTGTCCACTTTGTTACAAATCTTGGTATCATCCACAAAAAGGCAAACTTTACCTTCTAACCCTTTGGCAATGTCACTCACAAATATACTGAACAGAATCAGCCCCAGCACCGATCCCAATTCTGTTAACCACCACCCTCTGGCATCTGGTTGTCAACCAGTTCACCACTTTGGGTCCTATCTTCAGCCTGTCAAGTTTATTCAAGAGCCTTCTATGAGGAACCGTGTCAAAGGCTTTGCTGAAATCTAAGTAGATTACATCTATCGCACGTCCTTGATCCAATTCTCTGGTCACCCAGTCAAAGGATTCAATGAGATTTGTTTGGCACGATTTACCTTTGGTAAAACCATGTTGTCTTGGATCTTGCAACCTATTGGATGCCAGGAAATTCACTCTCTTTTCCCTCAGCATCACTTCCATTACTTGTCCAATAACTGAAGTGAGGCTTACCGCCCTGTAGTTTTCAGCTTCTTCTCTGTCACCACTTTTTTGACGAGAAACCACATCTGCTCTTCTCCAATCCCACGGAACCTCCCCCGTCTCCAAGGATTTATTAAACAAATCTTTAAGAGGAACCGCCAGAACCTCTCCTAGCTCCCTCAATATCCTGGGATGAATCCCATCTAGCCCCATGGCTGTGTCCACCTTTAAATTTTCAAGTTGCTTATAAACAAACACTCTCTTCCGTGAATGGTGCTATATCCTCTCCATTCTCATATGTACTTTTGCAAGTCAATCGTGGTCCTTTCTTCTTGACCCTTCTCTCTCCTCCCCCCCAGCTACTCTATGACCCTTCCCTCCCCTCGGTCCTTGTCTCAACCATTGAAAAAAATACTCTCCTTCTCCATCTTTTAGCTTCCCATCAGACTGGCATTCACCCCACCTCTTTCCCTTACATGCTAATTTGCTTTCCTTTAGTCTCACCAGACCAGATCCAGAACCCGTGTCACATGCTGGAGACAGAGAAAACAAACAAAAAAGTAGTCCTGGGTGCTTTGTCCAATAAGGGCAGCATGCAGGCTTAGATGTTCAGTATTTTGAACAAGAAAGCAATGGACCATATGTTTTGCATTCTGCTGTAATGATAAAAGCGAATGCTACATACCTGTAGAAGGTATTCTCCGAGGACAGCAGGCTGATTGTTCTCACTGATGGGTGACGTCCACGGCAGCCCCTCCAATCGGAAACTTCACTAGCAAAGGCCTTTGCTAGTCCTTGCGCGCCGTTGCGCATGCGCAGCCGTCTTCCCGCACGAACCGGCTCGTGTTCGTCAGTCTCATATGTAGCAAGACAAAGACAAGGGAAGACACAACTCCAAAGGGGAGGCGGGCGGGTTTGTGAAAACAATCAGCCTGCTGTCCTCAGAGAATACCTTCTACAGGTACGTAGCATTCACTTTCTCCGAGGACAAGCAGGCTGCTTGTTCTCACTGATGGGGTATCCCTAGCCCCCAGGCTCACTCAAAACAACAAATATGGTCAATTGGGCCTCGCAACGGCGAGGACATAACTGAGATTGACCTAACAATTTATCCAACTAACAGAGTGTAGCCTGGAACAGAATAAACATGGGCCTAGGGGGGTGGAGTTGGATTCTAAACCCCGAACAGATTCTGAAGCACTGACTGCCCGAACCGACTGTCGCGTCGGGTATCCTGCTGCAGGCAGTAATGGGATGTGAATGTGTGGACAGATGACCACGTCGCAGCTTTGCAGATCTCTTCAACAGTGGCTGACTTCAAGTGGGCCACCGACGCTGCCATGGCTCTAACATTATGAGCCGTGACATGACCCTCAAGAGCCAGCCCAGCCTGGGCGTAAGTGAAGAAAATGCAATCTGCTAGCCAATTGGATATGGTGCATTTCCCCACAGCCACTCCCCTCCTGTTGGGATCAAAAGAAACAAACAATTGGGCGGACTGTCTGTTGGGCTGTGTCCGCTCCAGATAGAAGGCCAATGTTCTCTTGCAGTCCAATGTGTGCAGCTGACGTTCAGCAGGGCAGGAATGAGGACGGGGAAAGAATGTTGGCAAGACAATTGACTGGTTCAGATGGAACTCCGACACAACCTTTGGCAAGAACTTAGGGTGAGTGCGGAGGACTACTCTGTTATGATGAAATTTGGTGTAAGGGGCCTGGGCTACCAGGGCCTGAAGCTCACTGACTCTACGAGCTGAAGTAACTGCCACCAAGAAAATGACCTTCCAAGTCAAGTACTTCAGATGGCAGGAGTTCAGTGGCTCAAAAGGAGGTTTCATCAGCTGGGTGAGAACGACATTGAGATCCCATGACACTGTAGGAGGTTTGACAGGGGGCTTTGACAAAAGCAAACCTCTCATGAAGCGAACAGCTAAAGGCTGTCCTGAGATCGGCTTACCTTCCACACGGTAATGGTATGCACTGATTGCACTAAGATGAACCCTTACAGAGTTGGTCTTGAGACCAGACTCAGACAAGTGCAGAAGGTATTCAAGCAGGGTCTGTGTAGGACAAGAGCGAGGATCTAGGGCCTTGCTGTCACACCAGACGGCAAACCTCCTCCATAGAAAGAAGTAACTCCTCTTAGTGGAATCTTTCCTGGAAGCAAGCAAGATGCAGGAGACACCCTCTGACAGACCCAAAGAGGCGAAGTCTACGCTCTCAACATCCAGGCCGTGAGAGCCAGAGACTGGAGGTTGGGATGCAGAAGCGCCCCTTCGTCCTGTGTGATGAGGGTCGGAAAACACTCCAATCTCCACGGTTCTTCGGAGGACAACTCCAGAAGAAGAGGGAACCAGATCTGACGCGGCCAAAAAGAAGCAATCAGAATCATGGTGCCTCGGTCTTGCTTGAGTTTCAACAAAGTCTTCCCCACCAGAGATATGGGAGGATAAGCATACAGCAGACCCTCCCCCCAGTGCAGGAGGAAGGCATCCGATGCCAGTCTGCAGTGGGCCTGTAGCCTGGAACAGAACTGAAGGACTCTGGCCCGAGATGCAAAGAGATCTACCAAGGGGGTGCCCCACACCTGGAAGATCTGGCGCACTACTCGGGAATTGAGCGACCACTCGTGAGGTTGCATAATCCTGCTCAGTCTGTCGGCCAGACTGTTGTTTACGCCTGCCAGATATGTGGCTTGGAGCACCATGCCGTGACGGCGAGCCCAGAGCCACATGCTGACGGCTTCCTGACACAGGGGGCGAGATCCGGTGCCCCCCTGCTTGTTGATGTAATACATGGCAACCTGGTTGTCTGTCTGAATTTGGATAATTTGATGGGACAGCCGATCTCTGAAAGCCTTCAGAGCGTTCCAGACCGTTCGCTCCAGAAGATTGATCTGCAGATCGCGTTCCTGGAGGGACCAGCTTCCCTGGGTGTGAAGCCCATCGACATGAGCTCCCCACCCCAGGAGAGACGCATCCGTAGTCAGCACTTTTTGTGGCTGAGGAATTTGGAAAGGACGTCCCAGAGTCAAATTGGACCAAATCGTCCACCAATACAGGGATTTGAGAAAACTCATGGACAGGTGGATCACGTCTTCTAGATCCCCAGCAGCCTGAAACCACTGGGAAGCTAGGGTCCACTGAGCAGATCTCATGTGAAGGCGGGCCATGGGAGTCACATGAACTGTGGAGGCCATGTGGCCCAGCAATCTCAACAACTGCCGAGCTGTGATCTGCTGGGACGCTCGCACCCGCGAGACAAGGGACAACAAGTTGTTGGCTCTCATCTCTGGGAAATAGGCACGAGCCATCCGCGAATCCAGCAGAGCTCCTATGAATTCTAGTCTCTGCACTGGGAGAAGGTGGGACTTTGGATAATTTATCACAAACCCCAGTAGGTCCAGGAGGCGAATAGTCATCTGCATGGACTGTAGAGCTGCTGCCTCGGATGTGTTCTTCACCAGCCAATCGTCGAGATATGGGAACACGTGTACCCCCAGCCTGCGAAGTGCCGCTGCTACTACAGCCAAGCACTTCGTGAACACTCTGGGCGCAGAGGCGAGCCCAAAGGGTAGCACACAGTACTGGAAGTGACGTGTGCCCAGCTGAAATCGCAGATACTGTCTGTGAGCTGGCAGTATCGGGATGTGCGTGTAGGTGTCCTTCAAGTCCAGAGAGCATAGCCAGTCGTTTTCCTGAATCATGGGGAGAAGGGTGCCCAGGGAAAGCATCCTGAACTTTTCCTTGACCAGATATTTGTTCAGGGCCCTTAGGTCTAGGATGGGACGCATCCCCCCTGTTTTCTTTTCCACAAGGAAGTACCTGGAATAGAATCCCAGCCCTTCTTGCCCGGATGGCACAGGCTCGACCGCATTGGCGCTGAGAAGGGCGGAGAGCTCCTCTGCAAGTACCTGCTTGTGCTGGAAGCTGTAAGACTGAGCTTCCGGTGGACAATTTGGAGGTTTGGAGGCCAAATTGAGGGTGTATCCTTGCCGGACTATTTGAAGAACCCACTGATCGGAGGTTATGAGAGGCCACCTTTGGTGAAAAACTTTCAATCTCCCTCCGACCGGCAAATCGCTTGGCACTGACACTTGGATGTCGGCTATGCTCTGCTGGAGCCAGTCAAAAGCTCGTCCCTTGCTTTTGCTGGGGAGCAGAGGGGCCTTGCTGAGGCGCACGCTGCTGACGAGAGCGAGCGCGCTGGGGCTTAGCCTGGGCCGCAGGCTGTCGAGGAGGAGGATTGTACCTACGCTTACCAGAAGAGTAGGGAACAGTCTTCCTTCCCCCATAAAAACGTCTACCTGTAGAGGTAGAAGCTGAAGGCTGCCGGCGGGAGAACTTGTCGAAAGCGGTATCCCGCTGGTGGAGCTGCTATACCACCTCTTCGACCGTCTCTCCAAAAATATTGTCCGCACGGCAAAGCGAGTCCGCAATCCGCTGCTGGATCCTATTCTCCAGGTCGGAGGCACGCAGCCATGAGTGTCTGCGCATCACCACACCTTGAGCAGCGGCCCTGGACGCAACATCAAAGGTGTCATACACCCCTCTGGCCAGGAATTTTCTGCACGCCTTCAGCTGCCTGACCACCTCCTGAAATGGCTTGGCTTGCTCAGAGGGGAGCTTGTCCACCAAGCCCGCCAACTGCCGCACATTATTCCGCATGTGTATGCTCGTGTAGAGCTGGTAAGACTGAATTTTGGCCACGAGCATAGAAGAATGGTAGGCCTTCCTCCCAAAGGAGTCTAAGGTTCTAGAGTCCTTGCCCGGGGGCGCCAAAGCATGCTCCCTAGAACTCTTAGCCTTCTTTAGGGCCAAATCCACAACTCCAGAGTCGTGAGGCAACTGAGTGCGCATCAGCTCTGGGTCCCCATGGATCCGGTACTGGGACTCGATCTTCTTGGGAATATGGGGATTACTTAAAGGCTTGGTCCAGTTCGCCAGCAATGTCTTTTTTAGGGCATGATGCATGGGTACCGTGGACGCTTCCTTGGGTGGAGAAGGATAGTCCAGGAGCTCAAACATTTCAGCCCTGGGCTCGTCCTCCACAACCACCGGGAAGGGGATGGCCGTAGACATCTCCCGGACAAAGGCCGCAAAAGACAGACTCTCGGGAGGAGAAAGCTGCCTTTCAGGGGACGGAGTGGGATCAGAAGGAAGGCCATCAGACTCCTCGTCAGAGAAATATCTGATGTCCTCCTCCTCCTCCCACGAGGCCTCACCATCGGTATCAGACAAGTTCACGAACCTGTGTCTGAAGCCGTGCCCGGCTCGACTCCGTGGAACCACGGCCACGGTGGGAGCGTCGAGAGGTAGACTCCCTCGCCCGCACCGGCGAAGCTCCCTCCGCCGACGTCGTCAAGGAGCCTTCCTGGGAGGCGACAGCAGTCGGTACCGCAAGCGGCACCGATGTCGGAGACCTCACCCCGGGCAAGGGGCCAGCCGGCGCCTCACTCGACGGTACCGGTGGCGCAAGCACCCCCGGTACCGGAGGGGAAGGGCACAACAGCTCTCCCAGGATCTCTGGGAGAACGGCCCGGAGACTTTCGTGCAGGGCGGCTGTGGAGAAAGACATGGAAGCCAATGCAGGAGTCGAAGTCAGAGTCTGTTCCGGGCGTGGAGGCTGTTCCGGGCTGTCCAAGGTGGAGCGCATCGACACCTCCTGAACAGAGGGTGAGCAGTCCTCCCGGTGCCGATGCCTGCTGGGTGCCGACTCCCTCGGCGACCCAGAGCTCTCGGTACCGATGCGGGAAGGAGACCGGTGTCGATGCTTCTTTGACTTTTTCAAACGAAGCATGTCACCGGAGCTTCCCGGTACCGACGAGGACGTAGAATCCAGCCTTCGCTTCCTCGGGGCCGAGGCCGAAGAAGGTCGGACTCGGGGGGGGGGGGCTGTACCGCAGGAGCCCTCAGGGTAGGGGGAGACCCAACCGAAGGCTCACCGCCACCAGCAGGGGAATGGACAGCCCTCACCTGCACTCCAGACGAAGCACCACATTCCGATGACATCAGCACTAGTGGAGGTCCCGGTACCACCGACGCCGACGCAGCCTTCCGATGTCTCGGCCCCGACGATGCAGAAGGTCGATGCCTCGATGCAATGGATACAGTCGCGGCCGAGGGCGGAGGTCTTGACGCTGTCAACGCACTCGATACTCCCGGTGCCGACGAAGAGCCAGAGAACAAAACGTTCCACTCGGCCAATCTCGCTACCTGAGTCCTTTTCTGTAAAAGGGCGCAAAGACTACAGGCCTGCGGGCGGTGCCCAGCCCCCAGACACTGAAGACACGACGCGTGCCTATCAGTGAGCGAGATTACCCAGGCGCACTGGGTGCACTTCTTGAAGCCGCTGGGAGACTTCGATGACATGGGCGGAAAAATCACGCCGCCGAAATCAAAACTCGTAATTGCGGTAAGGCACCAAAAAGAGGGGGAGAAAAAACTCGACCCGAGGCCTCAAAGGGGCCTACCCCGAAAACGAAAGAAAACTTATTGGGGCCAAAAACTAGAAATACGGGGAAGGGAAAAAGACCGAAAGGCCCTTCTCCGAAATCCCTTTTTTTCTTTTTTTTTTTTTTTTTTTAGAGCAAAAAAGTCAAAAGACGCGCGAGGGTCAACTTAAGGGGCGCGAACGGCGCAAACACGACCGTACCGAGCGCAGACAAAAGAAGACTGACGAACAAGAGCCGGTTCGGGCAGGAAGACGGCCGCGCATGCGCGCTGCGCATGGGCGCGTGGACTAGCAAAGGCCTTTGCTAGTAAAGTGTTCCGATTGGAGGGGCTGCCGTGGACGTCACCCATCAGTGAGAACAAGCAGCCTGCTTGTCCTCGGAGAATAGTCATTATCATAATACTCATTTTATGTATGGTTTATTGTAACTCACCTAGAACAGTGGGTTGGTTAGGAAATAAATAGTTCAAATAAATATACATATCGCCCGTAAAAATAAAAAATAAAAAAAAAAACTTTGAAAAGTTAAACTGAACTTTGAACCTGCGGAAAGCTCCAGAGAGTTGAAAGATATGGACTAAGACCAAGTTCTTTGGGCCACCTGACGCTGATATACTGCATCCCAGTCAACAGGCTGGTATCTGACATTATTATTCAAATGGAAGTTTCAAGGCTGACATCTCATCATGCTGAACCAAAGCCACCACTTTATACTGCACCACACTAAGAACTCCAAGAGCAGACTACACTCATAGCTCTAGCAGAGCAGTGACCAGCAGAGAACTTTGTAAGGACATCATGTGAGCCATGAGACTAAATTTATGGATGCTGCCAGTGCTTCAGCCTAGCACTCTGGAAGAAACACTGTCCTCAGCCTGAAGACTCAGCCTCTAACTGAAGCTCCCTCGGGACTAGCTGAAGAAAGCAAATCATCCCTCCTCACAGTAAGGGTGCATACTTTGACCTGTTTCTGCTAAATGCTAGTGAAAACCTGGAACAAACACTGCAGAGCTCTTCTGATGTCTTGAGGCAAGGAAGAAACTTTCCATCCAATTTAATTCCCTTTGGGAAGGTACAAAACAACAGTGAATTGGGGGGGGGGGGGGGGGGGGAATAGATAAACTCTAGCTCCTAATAGTATCATCCTTGCTCCATACCAAATTGAATTTGCTCTAAGTAAGGTACCCCTCTGCTCAACTAATGCCCAGTTCTCCAACTGGGTCAGGTGCTGGTTCAGTATCCAGTGCAAGAGCTGCACAGCCCACCTATCACCACCCACAGGTTCTGGACTAGTCTGGTAAGGAAGCTAAGGAAATTCTGATCCTCATGTTACCTGAGCGATAACAACAAAAATCTCTCCACTACCAGGCACAGATCACACAAAATGCAACACAAAGTACAGGGTGACTTACAGTGGTGGAAATAAGTATTTGATCCCTTGCTGATTTTGTAAGTTTGCCCACTGACAAAGACATGAGCAGCCCATAATTGAAGGGTAGGTTATTGGTAACAGTGAGAGATAGCACATCACAAATTAAATCCGGAAAATCACATTGTGGAACGTATATGAATTTATTTGCATTCTGCAGAGGGAAATAAGTATTTGATCCCCCACCAACCAGTAAGAGATCTGGCCCCTACAGACCAGGTAGATGCTCCAAATCAACTCGTTACCTGCATGACAGACAGCTGTCGGCAATGGTCACCTGTATGAAAGACACCTGTCTACAGACTCAGTGAATCAGTCAGACTCTAACCTCTACAAAATGGCCAAGAGCAAGGAGCTGTCTAAGGATGTCAGGGACAAGATCATACACCTGCACAAGGCTGGAATGGGCTACAAAACCATCAGTAAGACGCTGGGCGAGAAGGAGACAACTGTTGGTGCCATAGTAAGAAAATGGAAGAAGTACAAAATGACTGTCAATCGACAAAGATCTGGGGCTCCACGCAAAATCTCACCTCGTGGGGTATCCTTGATCATGAGGAAGGTTAGAAATCAGCCTACAACTACAAGGGGGGAACTTGTCAATGATCTCAAGGCAGCTGGGACCACTGTCACCACGAAAACCATTGGTAACACATTACGACATAACGGATTGCAATCCTGCAGTGCCCGCAAGGTCCCCCTGCTCCGGAAGGCACATGTGACGGCCCGTCTGAAGTTTGCCAGTGAACACCTGGATGATGCCGAGAGTGATTGGGAGAAGGTGCTGTGGTCAGATGAGACAAAAATTGAGCTCTTTGGCATGAACTCAACTCGCCGTGTTTGGAGGAAGAGAAATGCTGCCTATGACCCAAAGAACACCGTCCCCACTGTCAAGCATGGAGGTGGAAATGTTATGTTTTGGGGGTGTTTCTCTGCTAAGGGCACAGGACTACTTCACCGCATCAATGGGAGAATGGATGGGGCCATGTACCGTACAATTCTGAGTGACAACCTCCTTCCCTCCGCCAGGGCCTTAAAAATGGGTCGTGGCTGGGTCTTCCAGCACGACAATGACCCAAAACATACAGCCAAGGCAACAAAGGAGTGGCTCAGGAAGAAGCACATTAGGGTCATGGAGTGGCCTAGCCAGTCACCAGACCTTAATCCCATTGAAAACTTATGGAGGGAGCTGAAGCTGCGAGTTGCCAAGCGACAGCCCAGAACTCTTAATGATTTAGAGATGATCTGCAAAGAGGAGTGGACCAAAATTCCTCCTGACATGTGTGCAAACCTCATCATCAACTACAGAAGACGTCTGACCGCTGTGCTTGCCAACAAGGGTTTTGCCACCAAGTATTAGGTCTTGTTTGCCAGAGGGATTAAATACTTATTTCCCTCTGCAGAATGCAAATAAATTCATATACTTTCCACAATGTGATTTTCCGGATTTAATTTGTGATGTGCTATCTCTCACTGTTACCAATAACCTACCCTTCAATTATGGGCTGCTCATGTCTTTGTCAGTGGGCAAACTTACAAAATCAGCAAGGGATCAAATACTTATTTCCACCACTGTATGACTCTCAAGACGGGAGTATCAGATAAAGAGTCTTTATTAAGCCACCAAAGTAAGACCCGACACAGGTCAGTGTAGGTCAGTGTTTCAGCAGACTTGCCACCTGCTTAGGGGTCACAAGACTTGGTTAAGCCACTGTTCTCTGTATGGTACCTTATGTATTGTGTGTATATATCTACTATAATAAAAAGCACCTCCAACGTTCTGAAGCTGACTCCGTGGCTTCAATGATGAAGGTGTCGTAAGGTTCGTCTGATTCGTGAATCTGTAACCATCTCTCTCGGCCCCACCCTCGCGCCTCTGATAGGTCCGCTGCCCTCAACGTCATCACGTTTTGACGTCAAGGGCGGCGGACCTATCAGAGGCACGAGGGCAGGGCCGACAGACATGGTAACAGACTGACGAATCCAACGAACCTTACCAACCCTTAACTTCAATGAAGCCACGGAGTCAGCTTCACAACATAGCAGGTGCGTTTGGTTAAAATACACAGCTCCATTATTTTTCAACTAAACATCACAGGGTGGCTGGAGGGGGGGTGGGAAAGAGGGGGGGCAACTACCCTGGAACTGGGAGGGAGGGAGAGAGGGGGGCAATGACCATGGAACTAGAAAGGGGGCCAGGCGGACCCTGAAACTTGAGGGGGGGTGACCCAGAAACTGGGAGGGAGGGGGAGAGGGGGGGCAACGAACCTGGAACTGGGTGGGTGGGAGGGCGGACCCTGGAACTTGGAGGGAGGGAGGGAGGGAGGAAGGGGGCCCCTGGCAAACACTCTCACTCTCATTCTCACACACACACACACTCACAGCTCCCTAATTTTTCATTTAAACATTGCGGGGTGGCTGGGGGGGGGGGGAGGAGAAGAGGGGGGCAACTACCCTGGAACTGAGAGGGAGAGAGGGGGGCAACAACTCTGGAACTGGGTGGGTAGGAGGGTGGACCCAGGAACTTGGGGGGGGGCAGGCGGACCCAGAAACTGGGAGGGAGGGGGGGCAACAACCCTGGAACTTGGAGGGGGGGTGGGTGGACCCTGAAGCTGGGAGGGAGGGCCCCTGGCACACACTCTCATTCTCACACACAAACACACTCTCGCACACAGTCTCACTCTCTCTGTCACACACACTCTGTAAAACACACACGCTCCGAGGAAAACCTTGCTAGCGCCCGTTTCATTTGAGTCCGAAACGGGCCTTTTTTCCTAGTGTGTGCATGTATGTATATATATATATATATATATATATATATATATATATATATATATATATACACACACACACACACACAAAGCAAAAGGATCTGCCAGGTAGCTGTGACCCCTGAGGCAGGCAGCAAGTCCACTGAAACACAGATCCATATCAGGTCTTACTTTGGTGCCTTAATAAAGGCTGTTAATGTACTACTCCTGTCTTGAGAGTCATGAGTCACCTTCTACTTTCTGTTGTTGCATCGTGTGTTCTTCGGAAAGGTTTTCTCCTGTTTTCCTTGTAGACAAATCAAACAAACCCTGAAAAAAATCCTGACAGCATACATGTAGTAAACCTGCCATACAAGAATAATATAGCACTAATTCCTGTGATTCACACGGCAAGACCCTCTACCTGTAAATAGGCAGCACTTCAAACATTACATTAAACCTTAGAAGACCAATACATCCTACTTCTGATAAAATAACGGACTGCTACAGCTCTCTACACAAAAACTACAGGCAAGCAGAATGATTGAACCTTGGTCACATGCAAAGTATAGACAGACTCTCACCAAATACAGAACAAGGGATCACAAATTAGAAACAGAAACACAAAGAAAAACTTGAACTAGGAACCCCCAAAAATCAAAGTCATCATGTTCCTCAACGGTGGCAAAACAAACAGAAATGCATTTCCTATTGCACTGAACACAGTACAAGCACATCTGCAATGTACATTCCCCAGAACTTATGTATTCCAGTTAATAAATTCAAAATAAAACACTTTTTTTCTACCTTTGCTGTCTGGACATTTTATTTTTCAATAATGTCGGCTCCAGTTTCTTTTCTGCCTGTCTTTTGCTAACTCTTTCCAGTGACTGTTGTCCATTTGTCATTTCTCCTCTCCTCCTGTCTTGTTCCATTCCCTCACTACATCTCTCTCTGAAATACTAGTCTTATTCCCTTTTAGTTCTTTCCTCCCTTTCTTTTTCTGTCTCTCTGGCCACTCAAAATTTCACTCTCTTTCTAACCCTGAACCCTCCATCTCATTCATATAACTTTTCACCTACATTCTTACCCCTTAGGTCTCCCATATCCCTTCTCTTGCTCCTTTCCCAGCCTCCTATTCCTTTCTCTCTTTCATATATTCCTCATTAACACATTTCTACCCTTCTTACTCACCATCCTCCTTCTCACTTATCTCCTTGATAAGACCTCATGACCTCTCTCACATGATCCCACCATTCACAGCATCTCCCCCTCCCCTTGTAGCCAGCATCTCCTCCTTCTCCTCCTCCCATGTTCCAGCATCTTTCCCTCTCTTTCCTGCTGTTCTCCCCCTCCTCCCCACTGTTCAGCATCTTTCTCCCTCCTCTCAACCCCCAGGTCAAGAAACTCTCCCTAAATTCCCCTCCCACCACCTGCAATCCAGCTTCTTTCCTTCCTTCCTTCCTTTCTCCCTGCCTGTAATTCAGCCTCTCCTCCTCTCTCTCAACCCCTCCAGTCTCTCTTAAAACTTGCCTTTACTTCTAGAAGTTGCCAGCAGCAGTAGCAATTCACACATGGTACCGGAAGCTAACCCCAGAGCCTTCCATCTGCTGTGTCCCGCCCAAACAGAAACAGGAAGTTGCTTTAGAGGGAAGGCTCTGAAGTTGGTCATGGACAGCTTGTGTAAATTGCTGCCACTGCTGGCAAATTCTGGAAGACAAGTTTTAAAGTAGACCAGAGAGAGGCCATATCATAGACAAGGGGAAGAAGAAGAGAGGGACAGAGGGAGGGGGCCAAGCTCTTAAATACATATGTCACTTGGGTAATGCATGTGATTTAAAACTATGTCAGCTCATCAGAATACGTTAGCTGGGCAGTCAGTGGCCCTGAGAACACTTCCTTTATCTCTTTCCAAAACCCTTGCATTGCTCTCACAAATACATTTCCCTGGCCTGGACCCTCTCTCCACAACTCTCAGCTCTTCTTTGACCCTTGTCTTATTCCCCTTCCCCAAATCTCACACAACCCTTGCTCCTCCCCTTCTCCCAGCTGTTCTCCTGCCCCTGTCCATCTTTCCCTCCCCAGCTCTAATTTTATTCTCTCCCCATCCCCCAGTTTTTCCAAACCCTTATCCCATTTCTCTACC